>NW_011357368.1:8093498-8125291 GCF_000735185.1 Notothenia coriiceps
TCTATGGAAGGTTTTAGATGGTTTAGAACACAAAGGAGAATATACGTAAGTACCGGTTCCTGACGTTCCGGTTTTAACCGGACTTGAACCGAAACTTTTTACAAGTCCAGTACCGGTTCGGCGTACCGGTACGCAGCACTACCTGTGAGTGTCTCTGACCCTCTCACTGCACAGCGATGGATGCTTCATTTGCAGTGTGAGTTGTAAAAGTATTGGGAGTTGCTATTAGTGGAGCAGTTAGTTCGATATGGGGCATGTGGGGTCATCTCAGTTTGCTTATAGTGCAGGACATGGAGCTCAGTCTTCAGGGTGCAATATGCTGCTGGTTTTTGTCCCTACCAGCCAGTTAATTGCATCTACCTCGCGTCCCATATGGGCCTCATTAAGAGACTGCAGTGAAAGCTATTTAAACTTTGGAAACCACTGTATTCCAGACTGTGAAGTGACATAACATACCCACTGGCAGCCATATTGGAGGTCCTATTTCTGGGCAGCTGTGAATAATTTTGACATTTAGAGTGGATTAGGGCCAAATAGACTGCAGACAAAGCATCATTACAGTTCTCTCTCGTCATGATCAGACCGTTTTTGCTTGAATTCACAAACATCAACACTAAAGGGTATGTTTTGCCTTTTTATATGCTGTTTGCACACAACAACCATCCAATGCACCTCCATCTTGGCACCAGATGTCTTTTCTTGAACATTTCTCACACAACTCCAAAGCCTGAGTTCTGTATCCTTTCCCCTGGCGTTATGTCCTCCACTGTGTCCTTCTGACCTGTGATGCTTTCTATTATCTGTTGCTTTGATCCCCTTTGATTCTGCGTGCTCTTGTTTGTTTCCTTTTAAGTGGTGTTTTTTGCTCTTTGTTGTGCTCCAATCTGCACCCCATTCAGTCATGTGCATTGCATTTGTTTGTATGTTTCTTTTAGTTGTACATGCCTGTGTACTGTAGGAGGAGGACAACAACCCCAATAACCTTCCACACAGCATTTTTGTGGTAACAATTTGGCTTATCTTTCAATGTTTGACGCCATAAACAAAAGCGACACACAGGCTGAATGCATTAGTGCAAGAGAAGTCATAATATATCATCTAAAGCAGGCATTGATTTTTTTGTTCTTCTACCAGTGCTTTGCTCCTGGAGTGACCCCGTTTGGGAATGGTCTCAAAGCCATATTTAACTTCAGTAAAAGTGTTTGTAGTTTTTTGCAGAATAGATTTAAGAGGCTTCGTAATCACAGTGTGCAAAGACTTGGGGACACGGTGTAGATAACAGCACCACGCTGGAACATTTGTACGTTTTCTGTTAAGTGGTACAGTATGAATCATTCAATTGACAACTCGTTTTTTTGTACCTGTCCAAGGAGCACTTTTCTTTCAGTGTCTTATCTCGTACGGTGCTGAATCATAACGTGTAACTGCTAAAATAGAGGAGGCACTTCAGTAACATATTGATATAATTCATGAAAGCTACTTTAGAAATAAACATTATGGCTCGCTCGTGGTCCACTCAACTTTTTCTGAGGGCAAGGTAAGAACCACTGAATAAATATGGCCCTCACTATATAATATGTTCTTACAGTTTTCCCAGAAGCAACATGCCAGTTCCTTCACCCACTGGGATGCATGGTCATTCACTAGTTTGATGAACATGAAAACAATATCAAGCAAATGCCACAGCTGTCTAAAATGCCAGATCTGCACCCAATTGAACACTCCAGGGAGGGGATTTGCCCGTTGTTGTCAGCATAGCTACCTGCCTGTTGTGTATGAAAATACATGCAGCCTCACTTGGGAGCTGCTCATTATAACCAGTGTCGTGTGCAATCAGAGACTCTGGGGATCATGTGCCTTGCTTAATGGCACTCGACATTTCTCAGAGGACTTCAAACACCAATGTTTAGCTCAAGTCATCACCATTCTTTACTGTATGCAACTCTGTGTCAAGCTAAAAAAAAACACGATACTTCCCATGATGCAATTGTTCATTATACAATTCTTTCCTTGGAAATCTCATCATAATAAATTCCATGGATTTTTGTTAAATATAAAGGTGTAGAATTAGGGGTGGTGCTTGCAGCAGAGAGTTCAATCAGACACAACTTGAGGCAATATCAAATAACCACTGCAAAATAAGACGTCTCATAGGTATGTATGTTTTACAACTAGTAGTGCTGTTATGCACTGGTGTCACAGTATTCAACTGATTGACAGGTGCAAGCTGTCGTTCAATATCAAAATCTGAGTAGGCATCTCCATTATAATCAAACTGAATGCTGAAAAATCCACTTTGAACTCCTATTTATGCACTGTGAGGATTTCAATCAACTATGAATGGAAATCGCTCCAGGCTGTATTTCGTAAAGCAAATTAGTAATATACATAGTTTGTGAAGAATTGCAACACGAAACCACTGTTCACTCAGGCTACAGTTACCCTGTAAGAAATCACAGCACACCAGAACAACTAAAGGACCATTAAAGTCTTGAACAAAGTAAAATCATCAATTAAGAAAGCTGGTTTGATACGTGAGAAGAGTGACTGTGCCCTTCTCTCAGGCGGACAATGCAGATTAAAGGTGGGGTGAGGTGAGCTGTGGATTTGTTCCTGCACCATGGGACACTTAATCATAGCGTTCATAATAGGAACCTCATTGTGATGCCTCGGGCTTCCGGGGGCTCTGTTGCCTTAGAACAATAATGCGTGAGCAAGGAGCCTCCTTTGAAGGTGACATTTGGAGAAAAAGGTTGCCGCAATGCCACCACAGACTTTGATAAATTATTTTTCATCAGCACAGAGCACGCTCTGCACCTGTGCATGGCTCTAATGAAAGACGGGAGGGCAGTGTTGTTCGCCAAACTCTGCGTGCGTGCAGTCCGTGCGCGCGTGTTCATGCGTCAAAGCGAGTTTACTGTGTGCTCGCGTATTGTGTAACCCAAGGGATTCTCTGTTTGTCCTTCCTACAAATGAGGAGAAGTTATTGAGTCAGCATGGGAAACAAAAGTAAAACATGAAATAATAGCGGTGAAAATGAACAACAAAGAAGCCTTTAATCATACAATTCCTTTATTTTTACCTAATCCAATTATCCACACATCCGAGTAGGAATTGGAAGGAGAAGCTCCTCTTGTTGTTCTACAATACAGCACTCAAGTGCACTCTGTGTCAGGATATGTATAAAACATTGTAACGTTGCTCTGACTACAAAAGCAGCTACTTCAGTCCTGAAATGTAAGAGAAAGCCAACAAGGCAATCACTGTCTCTTGAAAGCTGTCAGTGCTTTAGGCATCTACCCATCAACAGAACTCCTGCTGTGCTCTCTGCTGCAAGCGCTTATTTTCTCACAGCAATTTTTTTTTTTTTTAAACACAGTGTCCCTCTTGACAATGATGTTGATGTTTCTGCGCATGTACCTCATTGAGGCATTAAATGACAAGCTGGCAGCATCAAAGCAGACTTGATGGTGCGCTGGAGGGACAGCGTTGAGTGCTTCAGAATGTGCTGATGCTCAGCTCGCGTCGTAAAGGTGCTGCAAAAATAAAAGTCAAGGGATGAAGGCGCCGGTGTGATAGTGGCCTCGGGGTGTGAGGATAACACGGAAAGCTCCAGCATAAGGTGCTCACTGTTTCCAGCTGCAGTGGAAAAAGCTCAGTGCTGAGAAAAGGTAAATTCACAAAACACGCATTTTAAAAAGGTTTTTCGCCCGCCGTCTGTCTGCAGACTTGTCAAAGCATTAATTAATTCATGAGGATGATATTTACCTCAAATCTATTGTTTTACAGCTACATTTACTTATGATAATCCTATGATTTATTTTGTCCATTAGGGGATAGAATAAGCTACATAACACATCATTCGACACATCGATCTCTTACAAATTGTTATGGTGCCAGCAGCTCAATCAAACATCCAAACGATACTCAGCAATGTACTTTAAGTAATGTTCTATGAAAACGTGAGGAAATGAAGGCCAATATTTAATCACCTTTTAGCTCTATTATGAGAGAAATACCTGTCTCTTAAGCTGCTTGATGCAATACATTACAAGGTAGTTTCTTACTTTGTCAGACAATTGTTTGCTGCTCAGAAAGCCCTCCAGACTTTTTGTAGCTTTTCACTAAAAACGCCTGCCTGCCTTCCTTGGCTGGAAATGTGGGTGATGGCAGTGAGATTGGATTAAACAGTGACGTTGGGGACAATCAACCCAATTTAATGAATTTTAAAAACACTAAAGCACTCCCTACAGGTAACTTTAGTGACAATTATTTGTGGGATCACCAACACTTGCGTCACCTTTAACATTACACAGAATCATCATCCATGGCTGATATGAAAATGCAGCTTTTAATTGAATTTCAATCATTATCTCCCTTCTGGTTGCCCCTTAATATAACCGCTCTGGGCAGATACCATATGCCTGTGTTTTTTATTCTTATTATATTATCATGTGAGACATTCAGAGCGAGCTCCATGGTTCAGTCCCAGACATCGCTGACAAGCAACTTTGTCTCTCTAAAATTAGCACCGAGCTATCACAGATGCATGGATCCCTATGTGACACAATGCGTATGTTTCCCTCCAGACTGTCTCTGGCATGTAATGATAGTCGAAAAAATATCTCTGGAAAAGCCTTTAAACCACATATTCAAGGCAATGGCCAAATTAGTCATCTGGTCCCCTAGCAACTGAGCGCTCTGGGAGGGAGCCGTGCAGACGCTGGGAAACGAAGCTCACGTCAGTTTCTGGGATGCTGATTCTTTCTGTCTAATCGTCTTACAAGTCCTATACATAACAAATTCACTGGATATTTCTTTAAAATATGCATAGGCCGGGTGCTTAAAACAACCAAAGGGCTATTAATTATGGATAATGTCCCCCGTTGTTCCGTCCGGTGTCTCCCAAACAGTTGGCAGCAGTGTCTTGGCATAATGGGGCTGTCATTTCTTTGTTTCTTTCTGGCAAACCTTAGAGGAAAAGCAGAAGGAATAGGAGACAGCTTGGGAGTTAAACTTTGAAGTGTAGGATGGCATGCTTTTTTCCAACAATACAGTATGTGATAGAAATTGTTGAACAAATGGCTGAAAAATGCCACTTTGAATCAAAACCATTCCTCTATCAGCTATATAGCTCTTCTACAGTGTTTCCTTTATTATGTATCTCACAAGCTATTCCTGTTAGGGTCAAAATATCTCTCTCAGGTAAGGAAATAAATAGCATTAAGCCATTAAATTAGCATTTTAATAGACTCTGAAAACCTTTCAATTGAAGATCAGGCCTTAAAGGTGAGACTATGCCCTTTTAAGTATCTAGCTAAAGTTAGCTTATATAATGCATGGCGACTGAATTTATTCTCCTTGTGTTAACCTGTCACCGATATGTCAACTATTTGTCACAACAGGAAGTGAAGACTCAATACCTCGCCAGGAGACATGTTTGTAGTTTCCTGCTTGTAAACCCATTCCACTTAATGATGATCTTTAAGCAACTGACTCCAGAGGACCATGGGAAATCAAAGGGAAATTGGAAAAGCCATTATAATGTAATCACCACTTCTTGCCATTGCGGCTGCTGTTCAGCAACAAACTGGCTTTAATAGCTCCAATAACAATCCCAACAAAATCTTATCCTGCGTAATTATTTATGACTAACCAAGATAGAACCTGCAAATTCCTTCCAGTATTCAACCTTGATTAGAAATGTAGATGAATATCATTAAAGTATATTACCTCCATACACTATTTAAACCCAAAATCTATAGTTTGAGAAACCTTGCCCCCGGAGGATATCCTCTTTTTGAAACCGAGGAAGCTTGCTCGTTCCTCACTGTCAAACTCTTCACTGCTGACTTTGATAAAACGCTGCATGAGCCCACTGCTGTGTGTGTGTGTGTGTGTGTGTGTGTGTGTGTGTGTGTGTGTGTGTGTGTGTGTGTGTGTGTGTGTGTGTGTGTGTGTGCGTGCGTGACTGAGTAAAAAAAGTAGTGGGAGGGTCAGGAAAATGCGGAGGGATGTGATGGAAAGGACAGGAAAGGACAGGCTTGAGAGAATAAAAGAAGTGAGGGGGAAACAAAGGAAGAGAATACAACAGCCTGGAAGAATGGATGCGTTGATGTAAAGAATGAGAGGCGAGAGGCGAGATGAAGAGACTCTGATGAGGAATAATAAATGTGAGGACAGGAAGGGAAGCAGGTGTGTGTGGGAAGGAAGGAAAGAAAAATGCATTACAACGGAAGGATTACCGCTGGAAAATCCTGTATTTATACGCACTTACCCTCCACATTACCCTGGAACACTTAGCGACAACTTGACCCCAGAGTCATGTTTATATGAAAGCCTGTAAAGCGGTGCCGGAGAAGGTCTGAACTTGGTCATGTTCATGTTCCCTCTCCCGTTAAACTATACCGGTGGGCCTTAAACGGATGAATGCTTAATTTACTCTACGTTAAGAATAGTGTTGTTTTAAGCAAGAGCAGCGGTACTAATGTACACAGTGATATAAGGGAGGCACAGAAGGACAAGGGAGGAGAAAAGAAAGATAAATCCGGCAGCCTCCTGTGTTTGCTTTCTGATGTTTGTCAGTAAACACTAACAGTGGCATCAAACACATTTTTCCCTTAAAAAGAAATATAGAAATAAACAAAAGACAGAGCCAGGATCGCCTCATTGTCACGCTGAGATGTTTGCCTCAGAGTGAGTGATCTATAAGCTATTATCCAACATTTCTTGTACTAAAAATAGTCTCTGCTTGTCATGTCCAGGATTTGAAACTAAACCCCTTGAGATCAGCCTGACAAAGAATTTGAATAAAGCTCAGAGAGGCGTTTTTACTAATACCCCTTTCAAACAGCAGTTCCTGTTTGAAGATATTCTTTATTTGTTTGTCTTTCTAGTCCAGCCGCCGCCGCTAGTGCTGCTGCAGAACACGAGCAGGCGTATTCATCATTGCTCATATTGTGTCATGTCACTCTGAGGTGAGCGGCGTGGATAATCAAGCGAATCATGAGAGTGGAGGAGAGCCATTTTTGAGCATCGGGACCGCATTGTGGGTTTTTTGTTCCCTGATTTGTTAGCCCTGTGGGCCATTTGTTCACTGCATGCACGCTGCAGTGAGACGGCGAAATGACACACGCTGATGAATAACGTACGTGCAGAAATATGAAGACACATACTGTATATCTCATCTGTCCTCGTCCCTTGTCAATTTCCTGTTGTTTTGATGCGTCACTGCCCAATGGGAGTCTGAGTAACGAGCATGTGAAGTACTAAAGTGCAGGTTTGCTACACGTTCATTTCAACATTGAGCAGGCGCCTTTCAGGTGGCGACACTCATCGGGGCGTAAATAATCATAGACTGTCACATTCTCACGGGTCTATCGTGACATAGCAGATATTTACAGACATGCTGATGTCATAGCAAACAGTAATGAGGTACCTGTGAGAGGCCTTTTGTGAGTTAAACATAGTCTGTCAAAGAGCTTCCTGTTGAACAAGTTCTAAAGTTAATAAAGGAATATTTGTCTACACCTAGCCCCAAACCCTTTTTGTTCATCATGCCGTAGTAATTGTGGCTCTGTCAAACTTTGGATTTCTCTACAGCGGTGTGTTCAGGGCTGTAAGAACTCCATGTACTGTATAGCCTTTCCAAAAGTAAAATACGAGAAAGAAAATATGGGGAGGCAGTGTTTTTAGCTGTGCCATTATGAGTTGCAAAGTTAGCACCTCATTTGTTACAGTACTTCAAGGTTAAGGGGGCTTATTTATTATTCACTAATGACATTTTTTAAAGCTGTCTAATAGTCATTTTCTCAGAAATAGCGCCGGTGAGGAGAAACGAATGCTTTTCAGGCGGAAACTATCAAACAAGGTCCATATAATATCAAAAAAAATAACAAAGGTTGAAATACCATTTCCTTGAGCAGATGGACCAGACAGACACTGGATGCTGCTTCCGGTTATTGCTGTTCTTTCTTTCCGTGTGCAGATCATCCTCCTTTCTCTATACGGCTTTCAGACTGAGCTTAGAGGCTCATTCATACAAAGTGAGGGCAAGTAGTGAATAGCAAACAAATATATGGTGGCACAAAGTGATAATACAAACACAGGGGGCGAAGCTAGTCCGTCATACATCAGCTGGGACACGCTGTTTTTAATGCTCCGAATGCTGAATAACTTATTTCCCCGAAAAACCTGTGAGCACATGATTCAAGGTTCTGCTTCTACATGATTCTTTGTCGAGAGACTCGGATTTACAGATTAGTCAGCCCTAGAAATGTTGTTAACTGTCCTGCGTTTTGTTTGAGTGCCTATTTAAGACGCTTTTTATGGGATCATCATAAAACACTTAGTCAGCCGGAAAACCAATTCTTGGAGCGAATGTTGATGATGAAGTCTGCCACTTGTAATTTTTCGCAGAACAACTTGACATTTAGCTTCTAGAAAAAGTACAACATATTCTCCCGTAAAGGAATCGTGGATACCAATAAATTGATGATGTTTTCCAAATGCAGGTGGAAGCCAGGCTGAGATTTGTGGAGTCTGCGCTGAGGCTAAAAATATACTGTGCAATACAGCCTCAGGTTCACAAGGTTAATTTGCAGACTAGCTCGCTTGCCCATTCATTATTCTGTCTAATGTAAAACAGTGTTTCTAACCGCAGCTCTCAGATCCCACCTACCCTACATGTTTGTGTTAAACTGCAGGGCACGTGGTGCAAACATGTGTCATGAAAATTAATTGCCCTTAATTGGAAATGGTGTGAAATAGTGTAGCTGGAGTAGACACTGGTGGAACTTAGGGAGTTGGTTAAGTGGTTCCATTGGGCCAAGAACTATCATGTATATGGTTTTTAATAAATGTCAAACAGTGAATTTGATCAGCACAGTGGGTTCAATGTATGTCCTTACTTTCTTACAAACTGTACATTTTGTTTTCAGCTTGACCTGTTCTGTTTATACTTTCGATAAAAGTTTCTCAACTCACGGACAAGCATGAAATATCCACACTTGAATAAAGACTTTGCTCTATGCTCTATTCTGGAAAATATTTAACTATTTTGAATACAATAAAGGAAAGTATGACAGATACATTTAACAAGTTTAATTATCTTCAATTCGTGTGCAATACTGCACAAAATGTGGGGGTCATTGAGCTTGAATATCTATGAGAAAGCAATTATTTACAGAGCAACTCTGGGCTTCTCTAAATGTTATAACTTGGAAGAGAATGAGCTTCAGAGGCTAATAGGGCTTTTGGACACAAACACAGGGCAACAGAGCGGAAAGTCCCTCGCTGTCTGAAAGAAATTGGGCAGATAAGTTGCAAGGGGTTTTGAAAACAACCACTCCCCAACTCAAACCCTTTTATACCCACTCAAATACCCTGGCTGTAACTGAACATCCCTCCCTTGTTTCTCCATTTTATGCAACACTATCCAAGGTGAGAATAGCAGAAAACCATCAAATGTTACACACTCGCTATCCAGACATGTCATACTCTTACTGTTACATACAAAAGGAAACACACAGGTGGGTAATGCTCCTCCGTTCAGCCGTGTTTATAAGTGGCAGGCCTCAAGCTGTTTTCTGAATGCTTCCCCCCTCAGGGCCGCCGGAGAGTGTTTTCTCTCCCCTTTTTTTCAGCCTCAACAAGAACTAAATGTTTAAGTGCTTAATCCCAATTAATCTGCGGTTTACAGAGAGCCGGTATTACTCCACTGATTTAGTTTAGTGGTCGTAATCCCATGATGACAATGAGCGCAGGCGTCAGCATGCGACCACGCAGAAATACACACACACACACACACACACACACACACACACACACACACACACACACACACACACACACACACACACACACACACACACACACACACCTACACACCTGTTTGAAAGACCAGTGTTGGTGGTGACTATGAACATGATGGCTTTAATCTGATTTACAAAGAAAGACACAGTTATCTCAATTGATTAATTACGGCTGTAAACTTGATGATGATAACAATGATGCCATACAGAATAGGATAACAAATTGACACCTAATAAGCACTTTTAATTATATTTACTGATAAGACTAATATGCACTTGTATCTCTTCCTACATCAGTTGTGTTCATTATATCCCAAAGCGTTTAAAATGGAGAATAAATAATTAAAAGTACAGAAGAGTGCAGAATATCCTGGATTGTATTTTTACAAATCCCAAACTACTAGCTCCAACACTTCCCACAATGCAACTCTACATTATGAGTTGCAGTCTCGCAGGCACAAGCAGAGATAACCTGATGACATCGTCAGTATTCATCATGCTCCCTTTAAGAGACAGAAAACATGATATTGCTATTTCCACAGGCTTAATTAGCACTCCTCATGACAATTAGATTGATCTTGAAAGCTTGAAATAACATTGGCAGAGTGCGCCGCTTGTTTTCAAATGGGTCATGTTTGATGGAAGTGACACATTGACACATACGTGGTTTAATTGGCCAAATAAGTAGCAGAAATATGCCGCAGATTAAGCTTGTAACATGTTGGATTGCAAAGAAAATATTAAGGTAATGTATCAGAGAAACCTGTGAGAAAATAACCTTTGCAGCCCCCGCACCCCGGTACACAAAAGCACTACCCTGCAGTATAATTTTTCTGAGCTCAAATGATAATTAACAACTTAATGTCACAGCAGATAATTGCAGACGAGAGGAATTAATCACATTATCTCAATTTCATAGAGGCTCTCAAGTGTCTAAACAAAGACGGGCTTACTCTTGCCATGCTGCATTTCTATTTACGTCCCGTGTGGGTTCATAAGACGCGGAAAGTAACTTGTTCTTAATCCGTATCTATAACCAGAGCACTCATTCATCCAACCTCATTTATTTAACCTTGTTTACTGTACAGCTGCATTTGAATAATAGGGCATTTATGTTTCACGCTGACGACAGTTTGACATTAGTTGGGACATTAAGGATGAATTGATGCTGATGGGACAGCATTAATATCCGCCCACCTGCCTGCTTCACCCACCCAACCTGTCTCGGTGTCCAAACCAGTGATCCATCTTGATTTGATTAAACGTATCCAAAGACAAGACGGAGAGAGGTTTAAAAACACGGATTAACCTACTAGACTTAGTTTTGAGTCAGTAAACCATTCACCTTTTTTGATTCTTCCTTTATTTGTATATGTTTTATAGACTCCATCATCTGGAGACGAAGTTTCCTCTTTGAGGCACTTGACTTGTCTGTGACCTTTGGACCCTCCTTAAATAACAAATGAGTCACACGGTTTCTTCAAAGGGAGACCAAATGTTACTCTCCACATACGGCCAGCACGTGCATGTGTGTAACTGTACACGTCAGCATTTTATTCTCTGTGCTAGACAGGATTTAGTGTGTGTGTGTGTGTGTGTGTGTGTGTGTGTGTGTGTGTGTGTGTGTGTGTGTGTGTGTGTGTGTGTGTGTGTGTGTGTGTGTGTGTGTGTGTGTGTGTGTGTGTGAGAGAAGTCGGAATGCTAATCTCAAATGTCCAGATGTCAGACTGTGTGTGATGTGATTTATTATGATTTGCTTGTTCTGGAAATTTGAATAATTGAAGCTTGGAAAATAACATAGGCTTTAAATAAGAGATACAACATGGCTCCTGTACTTACATACAGCTATCCAAAGCTATGATTAAGATGATTTAAACCCGGTAATGTGACATCCTCGTTGATTTTCGTTGTGTTTTAACAAATAGATGAAATGAGCAATATCACATCTGAGTCATAAAATAAAGGCCTTTAGGAGTCCTGGTGGCTCAGCTGGCAACTACACGTGACATTATGAGTTTTTAAATCTGGCCAACAATTGCAACATTCACATGAGCTTTGGAAAGCCTGTGGTCATTTCAAACGGGGAAACTAGGACAAAATGCTGCAGTAGCAACATAAAACAAGACTTAAATAACTTGTTTTCTCCTACAATCTATTTCAAGCAAACGTGAATTATTTTTTGCGGCTATACGGCTGCTGTACCTCTCAAGTCAGGCAGATAATGAATAGATAATCACGGCTTTGTAGGCAGCAACGAGAACAACACAGAAAATCCATTCATCTTTGGAACACTCACTCATTATTCCCTCAATCTGAGAAAATAACTGACATTTGTGAAAACATCTACAGTGAGAGCAGTGGGCAAATTATGTATTCGGCAGGCACTGAATAGGAGGAAGCAACTTCTCTTAATTATAGTGTGGAGGGCGCACTTTGAGACAAGGTCAGCTTTTATTAATTGATTGAGGCGTTTGATTATTTAACCCAGTCAGAAAAAGTCTGAAGTAGCTGGGAAAGTTACAAGGGACTGTAAATTTGAATCTGCTAAAAAATACATGTACACTTTCCTTGAGTACTTTTCATGATTCTTTGTCCTTTTACTCTAAGTAAACAAAGGTGTCAAATCGGGGCTTAGAGGCGGGGGGTGAACTTCGGGTTTTTAGACTTTGCAGGACATTTACATGCACACAAAAACGATAGAAAACACTACATGAAATAGAAAAGCATAATATGGCCCCCTTTTCAAATGGTTTGAGATGTAAAAAACACTACATTTCCCACAATGCAAACCATATTGGCCACATATGCAGATTGAAATACATAATTTCTGCTAAACATTAAAGTTCTTATGCTTTAGCTGAGAAGACCATAATGGCATAATATAGACTAGTATTATGCCAAGTGTACTGTAACACTTCTGTGCATTTACTGCATGGTGAAACATCCAACAATTACCTCACACCCGATATTACCTAGACTGGCCTCCCTTTCCACTTCACAAGATGAATTCAACCCCAGTAACCTGCCCCTGCTGTATTTTGCTGTATGCGTTAAAATTACAATCCACTGTAGGTGCTGATGCAACATGAAGCCTTTTGCCTCAGGGCATTCACATACCTGGCTCTCTGTCAATCTGTAAGTGAACTTTGGAAATCACCCTTAGCTGGCCTCATAGCTATGGCTACACATTTGAAACTTAATTTATTTCTTAAATTCATCTCAAACTTTGATGTGGCACAGCAGCTGTAGAAGATGTTTTACAATACATGTTAATATCGTCAAATCGTTTGGTGCAATGATTTGGGTGTATTTTGACATCTGACCAAGGACAACAGATGGAAGCTACCATTCTTGGCCAACTCTCGTTGTTGATCAATGGCCATTGTCTCTGCAGCAAAAACACTGAAATAAAAACGATGTAAAACATCTGGCATCCTTACAAAAGTTGCTGTGTACAATTAATATTCCAACTGCTATTTAGGTGGGCCAAAGAACAGGCAGTAATCGTGGCAATTACAACGCTATTAAAGCAGTGAAATGATTATTTATCGCTCTCATTACTGTTAGTTGAGTATAGGCATGTCAGCTCTTGCCAGCTTGGGCTCCAGCTCAAAGATATACTGTGTTTTACTCAAAGAAGCTTCCAACACCTGCCAGGCTGCACAGTGCAGGTGAGGAGACAGTGGTTCAGGAGAAGAGCAGCTCATAATGGAGGTACCGTGGACCTAATTTAATTTGATGTGCTCAATGCAGCCATCTGTTAAGGGTGGTGCACATAAAACTGCGTCTAGGAGTTTCAAAATCATAAAAAAAAACGCCAAGATTATGATCGAAAAGGCTTTATTTAGGGTGGTGGTGGCAAAGTCCATAGGGACTTGGCTTGGCAACTGGAAGGTCACCAGTTCAAGTCCCGGAAAGACCAAGTGCTACCGAGGTGTCCCTGAGGAAGGCACCGTTCCCTACACTGCTCCCCGGGCGCCGTACATAATGGCAGCCCACTGCTCCTAACACTACGATGGGTCAAATGCAGAGAAACCGTTTATTTTGTATTCGATTTTAATTGAAATCAGACAGTAGTGGTTGAAATTTGATATTGGTACTTTCAATAAGTAATAGTCTCAGTTCTTCTTCCACCTCTGGAATTAGAAGGTCAGTAATGTAGATCCTGTCAGACTTAATTGAGAGAGTCATGATTAATGTGTGTCTGACCCCCTGTTCCTCTTTGTATTTCGTCAGAGCGATCACAGAGCAGGGATTAAACCCAGTTTACTGCTTTAGGAACTGTCATGTTGTTTACAGCGGAGGCTTTCACTGCAGTCTTTTCTTAATCCTGTCTCCTCCTCCTGCTTGAAAACGCATGCACAGCACTGTCAGTCTCTCACAATAAAAGTGGCCCCGCTTTCACTTTGATGGAAAAAGGGGCATTCTCTCCACGTCTCGTAACCCAAGAGAACTGGAGTCGACTGCAGTTTAGTTTTGCATCTGGGCTATAATAAGTCATCAATGATGTTTATGACTCGTAAAAGCTCTCTCTGTGCTGAGTCTGGAAAACAGGCCGTGCAAGTGAATAAACCTTATCATTTGGAGGGAATTTAAAAGGTGCTTTTTGACAGAGTTTGATCACAGCTTGACGGAAACAGAGGGAAAAACATTTGGAGGAAAATCCACATGTTTTGCATTAGTTGGTCGTGTTTATTTCACTACAGTAAAAGTACACATTAACTCAAATCCAGCTAACAGTAGCCACTATAAACTACTGGTTATACAACCCTAAGAACGGTTTTATGTGTAATATTGTTGAGTATTATGTTGAGGGAAGTTACATTTTTTAGCTTATCATATTGTGCTGTACATATTTGTGTTCAATGTGTCAGTTACATCACTTTAAGTCAAAACAAAAACAATTCCATCAAGAATAAATAATGTATTGCAATACAAACCACTGTTGGATTTTGAACGTGATCTGAATGACAAAATAGCATGTGCCTTACCTTCCATTAGGCAAGCAAAATTCGGGCAAAACATGATATATGTTTGCATGTGCACACACATAAAGAAACAAGCATGCAGACTTAATCAAAACATTAGAGCAATGCCTTCTTGGAGTAAGAGCAATAATAATTTATATTTCTAAAATCTAGTTCAATGACAGCTAATTATCATGAGCTATTCTTTTTCATTCACCATTAATGCTCAGCTCCACTACAGCAGCATCTGCCTCAGTGTGCACAAAAAACAGCAGATCTCCACCTCCATCTTGTGGCGTCCTGGTGTCATCGCACCCAACAATCATGCAGGCCTAAAACAAAATCAGCTATTTCACGCATCATTAACATGCATCAACTGCTGGCAATAATGAGGATAATTGGATTTTAAATTAACTCAGTTCATAATTTGTTCCAGAGATTGATGAGGATTATTGATGTGAGTTTTCTTCCCCTCAGCCAGAGGTGCGGGAAGGTATTTTTAGTGGGGGTGCTGAGGTGCTGTCCGATGTGCCAATTACGTACGGGCAGTGGCGACTTACTGGTCATTGGGGGCAGGCACATTCCCACCTAGTGTCAGCAGAAAGTAATTCAAATAATAATTCCAAATAAATGCAAATAAATGCAAAAAAGAAACATCTTATTAAAATATATGTTAAGATCATGTTTAATCATCTGATTCGTCTGTACATTGCTGTTTTAGTCTGTGTTCTTCTAATTAGTGTCTACAGTGTACCTATTGAGCCATTTTGAGTGACGTGGGTCAAGCCCCGATCTAGCCCCTCTCTCACACTGTCTGAATGGGTTCTGTAAAAACTACACTACGCATGCTGAGATAATTGTTCTATTCAATGTGTGCGGCAAAAAGATTCCGCTGCTGACATACCTACCAAACGTCATCTCATAATTCAGAGAGCTGATTGACTGTAAGTACGTGAAAATAGTAGTTGTTTGTGAAGAGGATGCGAGAGAGAGAGCAGCGTATCATAGTGATTCAAATCAGTAAAACAGAAAGAAAATTAATGAAGTTGACCATCTACTGCAGCTTTGGTAAGTTCATTTTATGTCATATCTTTTGTTGATCTTCTGTGTTTTGCCTATAGGCTATTGCTCTGCTGGATCGATTGATATTGTGACCTCGGTGATGAGTGTCTGTGTTTTCCTTATACCCCTCTCTCTATTGGAACCATGGATGGCCTACAGCTATTTGTTTATGTGTTTAAAAAAGCACCAGAAGCTTATATGTATACACATCTAAGTTGTTCGTGCCCCTCCACTTTTGTACATATAAAAATGCCACTGCGCTCGGGGAGGTTTGACGTTGACATACACGAGCAACACACACACAGTGGAATGACTGTGTGTGTTTGACAATGACAAAGTCAATACACTAAATTACTTCTTTGCTAGTGTGCTCACAAAGGAGGATACCTCATCAATACCAGACTTCCAGGACAGACTTCACATCAAAGGACATCCATAAAAAACGATCGAACTGACCGGATGGCATCTATCCCAGGATCCTCAAAGAATTGTGTGACGGACGAGATGAACCCTTACTTACATTATTAAAAAAATCGCTTGATGAAGGTGTGGTACCACAGCCTTGGAAAGATAGTCATGTAACTCCTAAAAAAGGTGACCGAAGCAGTCCTGGAAACTATAGGCCTGTCAGCCTTGCAGCAGTAGTATGTAAACTCCTTGAATCCTTAGTGCGTGATGCCGTCATAGAACATCTTGACTCAAACAACCTATTATCAGACCGCCAACACGGTGTCGGATCTAACTTGTCAACTGCAAACCATGGCTGATTTGAGGACAGAGACTGTTCTCATTCATAACACTCCGTTCGATGTCTCACTATGGGATGCGCCTCCCTGCGTATGCCTCAGAAGCATCAATCTCATTACGCCAATTCTGATTGGCTGGTGATCTTGACGACCACATGCCAAGGGCACAGTCAAAAATAATGAAAAGAAAAACAATAAACAGTCAGGTGACTGTGCCGCTTCTGAGGGGGGCTGTCGCCTCTCTCAACAATCGGACGGTAACCGGGTCTGTCAATGCACTATCACCTCGCGCATGTGCAGTGTCGGCCGAGGTTGTCAGTCAGGGGTACTATCGTGTTCAGACACTAGAGGGCCCCATAACACAACTAATAAAGGCACAGAGAGCCGACAGCAGGGCAGAGGCTACTTCTCCTCTCACTCTCATGAGCGAGAGGTGGAAAGCGCTCCCTAGCTCAGCTTGGGTGTTGAGGACGATATCACGGGGCTACAGACTCCAATTCGCTGTCACCCCCCCTCAGAGATTTTCTCGCTGTTAGAAAAAAAAAGGCCATAAATATAGTGCCCCCCGAACAGAGTCAGAGTGGCTTTTATTCCAGGTATTTCCTCGTCCCCAAACGGGGAGGGAACAGAATTCGCCCTATCCTGGATTTAAGGGCTCTGAACAAATACCTCAGAAAATACATGTTCAGGATGCTCACTCACGCATCTCTGCTGCGTCTCGTGCGTCTGGGCGATTGGTTCACATCAATCAACCTGAAAGACGCGTATCCCAATATATTATCCACACAGGAAATATCTGAGGTTCGTTTTCAGGGTGTCTGTTACGAGGACAGAGTGCTTCCCTTCGGCCTGTCTCTCAGTCCACGGGTGTTTGTACGATGTACGGAGGCAGCAATCGCCCCGTTGAGACAACAGGGCATTCGCCCTGGCAACCTATTTAGACGACTGGCTCCTTCTTGCACAGTCTGAGCAGGAGGCTATTACGCAGACGAATATCCTAGTGAAAC
Organism: Notothenia coriiceps; assembly: GCF_000735185.1. Taxonomy (NCBI): domain Eukaryota; kingdom Metazoa; phylum Chordata; class Actinopteri; order Perciformes; family Nototheniidae; genus Notothenia; species Notothenia coriiceps. Next base: position 8,111,093 of record NW_011357368.1, read on the forward strand.
ACCTGCTCGACCTGGGTTTCGTAATAAACAGAGCATGTTGTCCCCAGCTCAGACTGTACTCTTCCTGGGCTTATGCCTAGATTCAGTGTCCTTCACAGCCCGCCTGTCAGCGGAGAGAGTGAAAGCTTTCAGGGCTTGCCTCGCTCATTTCCGGCCACGCAAATATGTTCTCTTCAGATCATGTCTGCGGTTGATGGGGCTCATGGCGTCAGCCATCCTGGTGGTACGACTGGGCCGCTTACACATGAGGGATTTTCAGCACTGGGTAGCTGCCCTCAGACTGGACCCTGTGCGTCATGGCGCACAGAGAGTGATGGTCACTGTGGAATGCGTAATGGCACTGCGCCACTGGCTGCACCCGGTTTTTCTAGTACGGGGCGTACCTATGGGTGCTGTCCTATTACGGAAAGTGCTCACCACAGACGCATGTCTGACGGGCCGGGGGGACAGACAACACGACCACAATATCGTATATAAACCGTCAAGGGGGTTTGCGTTCTCTCCAGTTACACATGCTGGCACGCAAACTGATACTATGGAGCTGCGGCCGTCTCCTTTCTCTGAGAGCAACGCACGTACCGGGGGTGATGAACCTCGGAGCGGATCTGTTGTCCAGAGGTGCACCACTATATGCAGATTGGACTCTACATCCAACAATTGTGAGTCAGTTGTGGATACGTTACGGCCGAGCCGCGGTAGATCTGTTCGTGTCAAAAGAAAACGCTCAATGTCAGCTGTTCTTTTCAATGCGCGGTCTAAACGCACCGTTAGGCGTGGCTCGCGCACGCTTGGCCGCCGGTCCTTCTGTACACGTTCCCACCCCTGGCTCTAATACCTCCGACTCTGGCCAGAGTGAGAGAGCATCGCCACACGCTGATCCTGATAGCTCCGCACTGGCCTGCAATGTATTGGCTGGCGGAGATATATCAGCTGCTGTGCGGGCAACCGAGGCAGCTCCAGTTACGCAGGGACACACTGTCTCAGGCGGGAGGGACGATTTTTCACCCACACCCGGAACGCCTGGCACTATGGGCCTGGCCCGTGAGTGGTATAATTTGAGTACAGTGGGGCTTCCTCAGAAGGTGATAAACACTATTCAGAGTGCAAGGGCTTCCTCCACCAGGTCTCTTTATGACTGTAAGTGGAGGGTGTTTGAGGAGTGGTGCCTCCAAAAGGGACACGTCTCTTTTCAATGTCCTGTCGGTGTGATTTTGTCATTTCTACAGGACTTGATTGATAAACATAGAGCTTTCTCTACGATTAAAGTGTACCTGGCTGCTATTGCTGCATGCCACGGTGGTTTTGAGGGAAAGACAGCTAGCCAACATCCCTTGGTCTGCCGTTTTATAAAAGGGGCTCGCAGGCTCCTCCCTGTTTCCAGGTCACTGGTGCCCTTATGGGACTTGGCAGTGGCTCATTCAACCTCCATTTGAACCCCTGGAAGAAGTTGATATGAAACACCTCTCACTGAAGACAGTGTTGTTGCTGGCTCTGGCATCTGCCAAGCGAGTCAGTGACATTCATGCGCTCTCTGTACACCCTTCATGCACTCAGTTTGCCCCGGGGCAAACAAGAGTGTTGCTGAAGCCCAACCCTGCTTTTGTGCCCAAGGTGGTTGGCTCATGCACCCCCATTGACCTTGCGGCATTTCCTTCACCGTTATGTTCTTCTGAAGAACAGCGGCCGAATTTGCTGTGCCCAGTTCGTGCCTTGCGCACCTATATGGACAGGTCTAAAGAGTTTCGATGCAATGACCAACTCTTTGTATCCTGGGCTAACCCTCATAAGGGCAAGCCCGTTACCAGGCAACGACTCTCCCACTGGATTGTGGAAGCGATAGCTCTGGCTTATACGAGTCAGGGTTTGCAGGCACCAACGGGCCTGCATGCTCATTCTACTCGTGGCCTGGCTACGTCCTGGGCTTTGTTCAAGGGTGTTTCCATCCAGGACATTTGTGCAGCAGCGAGCTGGTCTTCACCGCTCACTTTTGTCCCGTTTTTTACAGATTGGATGTCTCTGCTCCAAGTGTGGCCCATGCAGTGCTGGGCCCCGTGTTGGGACAGAGTTCTACCTGTTGAGTACTGTTTTTTTTGGTGATTTTCGAGATAAGCTTGTCTAGCAATACGGGAGTCTCAATATCCCATAGTGAGACATCGAACGGAGTGTTATGAATGAGAATTATAGGTTACTAATGTAACCCCAGTTCTCAGAGTAACATGAAGTGAGATGTCTCACCAGACAGCCCTTCTTGCTGAGGCGAAGCGAGAAGAGGTGCTTATTTTGAATGACGCTGCGTCGTAGCGCAAGCTACTTAAAGGGTGGGTGGATTCCCTGACGTGGTCGTCAAGATCACCAGCCAATCAGAATTGGCGTAATGAGATTGATGCTTCTGAGGCATACGCAGGGAGGCGCATCCCATAGTGAGACATCTCACTTCATGTTACTCTGAGAACTGGGGTTACGTTAGTAACCTATAGTTTCTCAATATCGAGGACGCTTCCTTGGTAGGACATAACATGTCCTTCCGAGTCAGGTCCTTCAGAGGCTAGGCAAGAATCCTTCCTAGCATTCGGAGAACGAAGAATGGGACAGGCTAGCAAGTGTGCAGGTGTGCGGCGGGATTCGATGACGTAGCATCCTTGTAATAATGGCTCTGAAGGATCCTTCCTTGACATTGAGAAACACCCAGAGGCTCTGACCTCAAATCAAAGTTAATCAATGATAAAATGTGTATTCATATGTGTGTATTTAAACATGGACGCCTGCTCAATCAGTGACAGTGGAAATTGAAGTGCATCGCTGGGAACTCCAGCAATGGTATCTGTGAAGAAATGGAAAGAAAATTAAAAGTATTCTGCAATGTGTTTGTGTTGAAAATACATACTGATATACTGATTAATGTTGGCTGTATGTTATTACTATGGTTCTCCTTTTTGTTACATTTTCGGTCACAGACGTTTTTTGAGAACAGTGTTTTATGTGTCAAATTGTGTATTGGAAGAATTCATAGAGACAAGCAAACGTGTATGAATAAATGACTGAACTGCTCTTAATTTTATTTTCTTCTTTTTTGTACATACAGTACTGTAATGCAGTAAATGTAGGTGTAATTTCAATGACTCACCACTAGATGTCGACATAGGTCATATTACTGAATGTCCTCTAAATCATGTATTAGATGCTGCAATTCATCTACATTATGTGAGGACAGTTTGTAACATTTTGGGATTTGTAGCATACTGAGGAAATGAATCAACACAATTGATGTCATTAAAGCAGTATTTCCACCATACAGGCTTATTCTTCACCAAATATCATGCCTCCATGTGTTAAATATATTACATTGCTTACCTTTTTTGTTCTAACCAGATATCTTGCAGATAACAGGCTACTTGTTTGACATTGAACACACAGATCTGCTTTATTCTGTGTTTTTTCTGCCCATGCATCCTGCAGAACTGCCAATCTTTCCAGAGAGAGCCATCCATCCAAATAATTACTGGAATTAGTGTCTCTGTGTTGCATAGCTCCTCTACTCGTGTCACTCTGTTATCTTATCACTGCTGCGACTGACCATAATTTCAGTGGGGAACAATAACACCACAGCACTTTCACTTTCAACAATATTCCCTTCACCGAGCTGTTAGCAGAGCAGGCAGTCACAGCTGTCAGAGCATCAGCAGGCCTCGCATTTCATTTTGACAAAGTTACTGATGTCAAAACTGTTTTTATGTCAGTACTGTGAGAGACAATTCTGAGCCTAAAGGAATCTTTTTCTCAAAACATTTCAGTTAACAATGTAGCTGTTTTTGCATCCATTCACCTACCTTATTTCTAGTTTTTCATGTAGCTTTCTGTTCTGACCTCGCTGCACTCATTTGCTTAGTGACAGGTGCGGCTTTTCAAATACAACGCGTGGCATATTTGATTCCAAACCCACACATGTCCTTGAGAGGATGGTAATTGCAAGCTTTTTGTGATTTAGAAAGTCTACTGCATATACCGCTCTTACATTTAATATACAAGGGGATTAAAAGTTGATGCGGATTCCACCCACACATCATTTAACACTGGAGGAATGATAGAAAGAAGAGCTCTTTTCTTTGTGTTGGCCAGCCAGCACCTTCACATTCATCTTTGATAAGATCTTGACACTCTCTTTTCATGGAGAAATTGAAGAACGGCATATGCTGTATGCAGATCCTGACCATGAATAATAATCTTTTTAAAATAGACTTACCATTACCAACCAAAAAGTGTCGGATGTCTGAGAACAGGTGTTATGTGATAAATAGAAATGTCTCTCTTAAGGACTCTGGCAGCAGCATTTCAAACCCACACTCTTTTTGGCAGATCAACGATAAGCCACTCTGCATCTGCCAGTGACTTAACACTACTTACTTTACATATATTTATTAAACAGATGATACAAGGCATATTGTGTAACCTTGTCCTGACATAGAGTTCCCAAGAGATGAGAAAAAGTAAATGTTCAACAAACTTCTCAAGGATCAAATCAAATTAGTTATAGCAATGTGAATATGATTGGTGATTAGATGATTGAATAGCAAATTAGCTACAGCATCAATAGTTGTCAAGGCTACCAATATTCATAGATGAATTAAATAAAAGTTATATAATAAATGTCCTTGAATCATACTGAAATGTCAGTAGATATGCATTGCACCTTGTATTACCACTCTTGTTTTTTTTAAACAGCTAAAATAAGATTAAGAAGAAGATTAAGATTGTTTTAAGTGTTGAAGTTAAATGCATTAATCTGGTTGACTTTGAGAGCAACATTAAGAGATCTATGCATACATCTGATCTCTCAATAACACCCATGTGATACAGAACTGTAAACATATTTTCTATTTCTTTATGGATATTTTACAAATCACTCCCCTTTTAAATTGTATTCTTGTTTTACCGACATAAAGTATATCTTACCTGTTTTTCATGTATTCTCTCATTTTTTTTATAACTATAATGATCATATAAAGGTCTGCCTCAGAAATACTTGTTTACACGAATCTGGTAGGCTACCTGTATTCTCTCTCTCTCCTCGCGCTCACACAAAATACTCGTGCCACACACATACACACACATACACACACACACACACACACACACAGCCAAACTTGAATGAAACACAGAGACCCAGAAGTAGTTGTACTGTAGGCTACTGTATCATATTATTTTTCGATGGCGTTATTGTATGATCAGTAGGCTATGGCAGATGAACGGTAATGTTTACTTAATCAAAATAAAATCTGTTCCCTCTTGTCATGCCACTTCAAACCCGTCAATGGACGCGTCCTTTGACAAGGAACTCTGGAGAAAAAATAAGAATAGCATTTCCACTAACAATGTAACAAGAGTTCAACATTTTAAAGAGCACACCTGGATATTAATTAACTAACCTCTAATAGTGTTGCAGCTAACGTGGCTAGCTAGCTAGCAGCGACGGAGAAAGCCAAATAACAACAAACAACGGGACGTTCACGTAGTGGGACATTGTTTGACATGGACACGTCTTCAACATGGAAAACACAGATGAGAAGACGTCAAAAAGTAAGTGAGAAAACCGTATTCCTGTCTGTCTGTCTCTCTAGCTGTTTTTTCAGAAAACACTAACTTTTTTCCCTACTGCTGCTGCCTGTTTGAATTTGGCTTCTTCCTGTAGCCTACGCATTCTCCTATGTTGTGCTTACGCTAATGTTGCTGTGTTGTTGCTGCTGTGTGTGCATACACAGTGAGCAATACAGTATGTGCTTTTAAAGTCTGTGCAAAATGTTGGCTAGATGCATGTGCAAATTCATTTTTTTTGTTTTCAAGCTGAGCAGTACAACATTTAGCTACATATCTAAGTAACTATAATCACATTTTGGTTGCCAAATGTATAGATAAGAGTGCAAATCATATATTTGACACATGCATTATACAAGGGAATGCAGTTTTATTTTCCTAGTAGTGTATTCTAAAAGAACATGTGTAAGTCATGTATCTATGATATGTGCATTGGCATTTCTGTTAACTAACTGAACCACATGTTGTTTGTTATAAGGATACATGTTGTAAAAGTGTCACACATGTTTTACTTTTTTCTTACAATTTAGAGACTCTTAATCAGCAGATTAATCTCCTTGCAAATAACTTTTAGTTGCAGAACCATTATGTGAAATAATTCCCATTATGGCTGCACTGTTTCTGCACCACCTAAATGTCTAATACCTCATCCACTAAGTGTTACTGTAGAACAAGTCTATAAAGTGCGCTTTGAGATGTCTCTGTGTGCATGTGTGTTATAAAAGAGATAGAGACAGATGGGGAGCTTAATGCAAGTAAAGTTGTCTTCTCTGAGCTCTCTTGCCCACTCCAGCATGTGGGAGGAATGGGACGAGAGGAACAGATTGGTAATGACTTGTAAGGGAATTTTGAGTGCTTCTGCACACCATGCAAGCAGATTTTCCTCAGCTGGAGGAGGTTGGTTTTAGTCAGTGAGACATTTTAAAAGGGTTATCGGTATTAAGGGGGAGAATGGTGCTTACAAAAAGAGCTGCTCGTAAATACATTTGAAATGGCTACGGGTGTCAAAACAGCTCAGGTCCCATATGGCTTAAAAGGAGACTTCAATCTAATTTCTGTTATCAAGGCTCTGCTGTTGGTTTAAATGTATCCTCTTTGCGCTGTAAACACACACAATTGTATTTGATATCCCTCTCACTGACCCACTGGTTTTCACAACATAAATACAGAAGTAATTTAAAAGTCAATACACATTAAATGTACCCTTTAAAGCTTTTATTGAAAGATATTAAATATGGGGATGAACTGTTTCTCTTTCTGTTGCTTCATGCAGCACATGATGAAAAAACTGTTCAATCTCATTTGCCACACTATAAAAAAAGCTTAATATGAAATACACTTGAATCCAGAATTGTCTTCAGTGTACAGTACTGTATGAACTCATGTGGGAAGGACACAATTTGCTAACTTTCTTCTCTAATATACATAGTATATTTTGTATTTAATTAAATCGTGTCTGCATCTCCAGTTGTTCCAAACAGCCTTTATAAATCGCTTTGAATCTGTACAAATCCTAAGTTTCATTAGTTGCATCAGGCATTCCCACATTTTCTTTTGTATTTCTATGCACTCTCCTTTCTGTTAGCACGTCTGTACTCTATTTGTTACTGGTACCAAGGCCGTTGTGTAAAATCTGAAAATCTTAGATTGGCACTAACATCAAAGGGAGAGCTGGAAGCTGGCTCTCAGAAAGCATCTCTGCACAAGCAACATTTTTTGGGAGGATGTATACTGTGCATATAAAGTATTTTAATGCACCAAAACGTGCAGTTTCCTTTTTGGCTACAGTAAACACACTTCAGGAAATCTATATTTGCAGGTGTGGAATTGAATGATATCTCGTAGGGTCAAGTAGGAGGTCAGAAATGACCGTTGTGCATTTGTGATATTTTCCCTTTTTAAAACGTTTGAAGCCAAACTAACTCATTTAGTCCATGCCTGCCCCTTACGTTAAGGGGCAGGCATGGACTAAATTGGTTAAGGGCCTTAACCCATTTAAAATAACGAGTAAAGTAGAGTAGGACAGTTTCACCTTCTTGTGGCTTGCTAACATTGTGCAAATGATTTAAAAATCACCCCTTGGACATTAATAACTCAAGGTGAAGTCAACTTTTAAACAGCTGTTCCTTTTTTCAACCAGCAGATGGCGTATTTTCCCCAAATAGCAATTTTCATTTGTTTCTGTGCAGCCAACATTCATATTAATACAATGCTCCATAACCAGTCACCATGAATATTTTTAAATGTTTCCTTGCGGTGCGATGTTGCCCAATTACAGCATTAATTATGTTTATGTATTTATTCAGATAACTGTTTCGTGTGCACATCTTATTATCTGCAGTTTGTTTGTAAAGGGTTGCATCAAATGAGCATAAATGGCAGTTTCTTGAAGTGTTGCCAACTAACACATATATATGACAAGAAAACTAAAGTTGCATTTGAACAAGTTTCAAGTTTCTTCTTGTTTTCTGAGCATTTCAAATTGGGCAGAGGGATGGGCATATTTTTGAACACACAAACCTTTTAAAGAACATCTTCAGAAAACGATGGATTTAGAAAACAGACTCCATGGGAGGGAGAAGTGGGGATAACAAAAAAATACAAAAAACTCTCATTGGGAGACGGACAAATCCGCAAACAATCTTGGCTAAAACAAACGGATAAGAGCAAGAGAGAAGCCGCTGGTTGGAAGGAGAGGGCGCAGAGTGTGTGTGAAGCTGGTGCCTGTGTGTGGCTCTCTGCACACAGTAAGCAGGACGACTCCTCCTGACCAAGCCCTGCAGAGTGACACCCCCTTTGTGTGGCAGTGAAGCATTGTGGGAGTCTGGAACTTGGGACTCCAATCACGTTCTCAGTCACTACAGAGGTGTCGGACCGACTGCCAGACACACACACACACACAGATAGCTTAGTCCTGACTTGTGTTGGGTGTGAGATTGGCACGGCCATTGTAGGGCACTGAAACATTCTGGGACTGCAGACTTGGAACATGCACACAACTCCAGAGCAGCAAAGATGATGACATGCATGTGTGTTACAGCTGCCAGACGGCAAATGAACAGTTAGAGAGGAATTAAGAGGCAGCGGCTGAAGGGAACATTACAGCACACTCCCATAACAAGCCTTCCAAGACATTCTACCCAGGTCTCTGTCATTTCCCATCAATCTGAAGTCACTGTTTGGAACAGACTCAAAAGTAGGGCTAGATAAAAGGAAAATACGCCATAACAATGGTGAATATTGCAACATTAAACAGATATTAAAATACTCTCCCTTTCTGCTGCTTTCAGTACACTGCTAAATGACCAGAAATTGCTTGTTGAATAAAAAAAAAAAAATGAAATTAATTCCAATACTCTTTATTAAACACATTGAACTGACAAACATTGACCAAGAATGATAGTTACATTTTAAAGTGCAGTTTCCCGATTGTATCCCCCAATTCTAATTACTCAAAAAGTCCCTGCATGTGTTATCACAGTCTTGATGTGTTCATCGAATATGTAGTCATGGCAAGTACAATACAAAATGATATTGTGAAGTCCTTCTCGATAAGCTGTGCTGTTTTTATTCACAGGTCCTTATGATAGTAGGATAAAGATTTTTGCATAGGCTTGAGTTGAGGTATATAATTGCATGCAAAACACGTCTAGAAAACAGTTTTAATATGTGCCATGCATATTTGAGCCTGTTGGTGATTTGTCTTATTATAATTTGTCCCAGAAAGACATTGTGACATCATGTCCAGATATTAGCAGCACAGCTGTGGAGTCAATGGACTGTGGAGATAACAATCTGTGACTAAGGAAACGGGAGAAACCAAATAAGAAAACGAATGACTGATAGGGGATTTGGAGCTCATTTAAGCCACTCCGGGAGTCTAATTGAGGTTTTCCTTTATTTACCAAATGAAGGCAGAACGACTTTGTGCAGGTAAAAATGCATTTTTTAAATGTAAGGCTTTCCTGTTGAATTGAAAATCATATTGGAGGAGGTCAAGGATATTCAAACATAGCTGGTGAGTTTTTACTGGTGAATGTCCATTTTGAGAAAGCAGAACATGGCATTCTTTCTGTTTTGCAGTGCTACACAAGCAGCACACACGTTGCTCAGATAAGCTTTCTTCCTTTGCCCGTATGGTTTTCATCCTCTCCCTTCAGCGCTGATACTATCACTTAAATCATGGCTGGCTTCATGATAATTCTTTGATCTAGGCACATTGAGAACAGAGCACAAGAGATCATCTTGTGTGTAACGCTGATGCTACATCTTAAGTATTGGAATTGGCCTGTTTCTTCTCTCACTGAGACATGTTTTGATGGTTAATAAACACATCGAGCCAACACAAGTTTACCTCTCTAGGGACTGAAAAACACCCTTATGGGAAATGTACGAAATCACACAACCTGCAATTACAAGTAGATGAGGCAGGTTGAGGGGGAAAGGCGGCACAGCACATACAGCGGCTCATCGTGAAACACCTCCAGGGCCTGGTGATGGATACTGTGTTGCAGTGTGAGAGTGCAGGGCTTGACTCTTACTTTAAGGGTCAGTGTGGTGGAGCCATAACACGATAAAACATACTAGAGCCACAGGTATTACAGTAACCTTGGTGTACATTTTGAAGAATTGGTAGCATCCATGTATGTGTTATTGTTTGTGATTTTGTTCATGTTGTTTATAATACATTTTATTTCATTGTGTATTTATAAGACGGTTAGCATTGTTAGCATTGTTAGCATGAGTCACGTTAACTATTATTCATTTTGATGTCTCTTTCGGGTCTACAATGTTCCTAAACTTCTGGAGTGTGCATTGTTGCTAGGCAGCATCAAGTTAAACAAGAGGGGAGTTTCCCCCCAAAACGTCCTCCTCAATAATAATAATAATGATAACATTAATCATCTTGTCAAATGCAACATAGTGTCACAGAGCCAAATAATCCATCAGCAGTTGAACTAATTGCATTCCATGAAATTGTATTTAAATTGATTATTGTAGAAGAGCTTAAATCCCATGATGAAGAAATACCAAAGGCAACTAGAACATAAAAGATAATTTTATGTAAATCTACGATGTGCACATCTATTACAATTCTTTGGAAAGTACTTAATAGCCTGATGACATTGAGTGCTGTACTGTATGTTCAGCATAGAAGATAGAGGCTACATAGCTTCCAAATTAATGTCTAATAAATTCAGTTAACTCTGAAAAAGGACTCTTTTGGCGAAATAAAAAATCTTTGCACTTTAATTATTTCTTTTTAGCAGCTTGATGATAGTGGCGGAGCAGTTTCAATTTACATTTGAATTAAGTGGATCAAGAGTGCATTGACCCTGAACCCAGCTTCACTCTCACTGTCAGGGAGTCTGAAAGAAATCCCACTTCAGTGTGAAAATTAATCAGCACCTTGGTATTTTTTGTTCATAAAATATGTAATTAGTTTTGAAGGGGAAGGCTGTATGAGAAGATGTTGCCGTAAATGATTTTCTCCAATTCTCCAGTGACAGAAAAATCATCATCTTTATAGAAAATGCATGTATGCATCTCAATATAAAACTGGTGCTGCTAAAAGACATGTTTCATTTCTCAAGCCTTTCATAACACTTTCTATTCAACAAGTGTATCTCCCAACAGACCAGAAACATACAGTTAAAAGCAATACTACATCAAATAACGTATGAACTTAAAATAACATAAATCCCTATAGTGTAAGAAATACAAAAAGATACAAAAACATTTTTCAAGCATTACAAACTGTTCACATATGTTTTTATCGAGGAGCTTCTTAACGAATCCATAATTGGGCTTGGGCATCTGTTGAAAACATCCAAAACAATATTATTCTCCCACTCTGCTGTTTTGATGAAAAAAGCAAATTGTGTCATGGCCGCTGTTATAACCCACAACAAGAAAGTCTTGTTCAATTAATCAAACTTATTATAGCGGACATGCATATAAATCATTTGCAGGCAAAGCTGACATCAATACAATCTAACAGCCTTAATGAGTGAGCGGAGGAAAAATGAGATATGAGCAGATGTTGAAAATGAAAACCTCATCAACAATGGTTATGTAAACGTATCATATGAGGCGGAGGCCACTGGGTGGTGCTGTTGAGCTGGAGAAAGATTGGGGAAAGTTAGCTTGAGATTCAGAAAAGTGTGTTTGTGTGTGTCTTAAGTGCAGAGGGAGATAGAGGAGAGATACAGTGAGAGGGGTGAAGGCTGAGAGAGATACAGAGGCAAAGTAAGGAACAAGGAGGAGGGGGTGGAGAAGCAGAGGCAGTATTTCCTTAGTTTGAGAAATGACTTGTGAGAGAAGGGATAAAGATAGAAAAAGGGGTAGTGAATGGAGGGTAAACGTGGAATAAACATCATATCATTCCTCCTGCTGTGTTAATTACATCCATTATTACGCCGCTAGTTTCTGGGTCAGATGATTTTTTTAATTCACAACAACACCCTTAGAGGAGAGATTAAAGAAAATTACAACAAAAGCTGTAGACCTCATTCAGGAGGGCCAGGCCTTGTTTATGGGTAATTGTGAAAAGCAATATACCGCTCTGCGGAAAAAAACATCTGTTTACCACTTGAGCTCTCCCCAAGGGCCACAGCATGGAGTGAGACACGCAGCGAGCGTTACATTTGTCTTTGGCTTCCCAGTTCCCCACCCTTTGACTATTTGTCTCCCCCTCACTTTCTCTAATGCTACATACAGCATCTTTAGAGGCACATTTAATTGTGCTCTCCGTATAATGATAGCGCCAGGAATTGCTTTTAATTACCCCAGAGGAGAATGATATCATCACTTTAAGCAGTTGGTTGATAAGCCTGTTACTGTGTTCCTACATGCAAGTTTCCCAAGCGCCTGTGTGGTCGCATTGTGTGTGTGTTTGTGTGCAAATCCCTCAGCGCGGCAATCTGTGCAATTCTGTAGCTGCATGTACAGGTTTCAGACACAACAGACCACCGAGCGACGTTCTGCCCGCTGACAACAACCTCTGGGACAGTGATGTAACGCAGATGCATACAACACACATAGGCAGATAGAAGAAGAAGCAGCGCAATGGGCTAGATTGTGTAACAGATCACCGCGTTGTTAAATTGGCTGCGGTGCTGTTTCTTAAAGCCAGATAGGAATGATGCAGCAAATCTGTAATGACTGCAACACTCACTCGCAGGCATGTATCATTTATTTATGGCCGCATAGATCTATCATCGCGGTGAGATAAACAGCAAAGATGATTGTGAGATTTGTGAGATCTGTCAGCTACACGGTGCTACGAATAAAAACACAAAATTGCGGATAACAGAAGCAGCCGTGAATCTGCCAGCAATAGCTGACACCAACCCGTTATGCTGCTAACGGAGCGGCTCTCCTCTGTGATACACTCATCATCAGAAGGCTTCTCACCAGGCCTCCACTGAGGAATATTAAAACACGTTGGCACCTGTGAAATGCTCTGCGATGGAAATAGTAATGATTTGAAACACTAGAAGGTCGTTTTATCGGTCTGGGTTTAAATGGGAAAATGTATAGAAAAACATGCCTTACTGAAACTGATCCAAAACACCACTCAACCGGATACCTTTTCACACATTAGCACTTAATTGTGCAACTTAAACGTCGGATGCATACTGGGATTTATGAGCAACTAATTGCCTGCTGTTTCTTATTTTATTATATATATATGCTGTAGATATATATATATAAACTGTTGAAATATTACTTATTTAATTATAGTTTTGAAAGGATGCTACAGTGTGCCATCTGAACCAGGAAGTGTTGAATCGTTAAGTTATTGAATGTAACATTTGTCTGGTTTTGAAAAGCTACTTTCATGTCCTGTAAGCTGGGGGTAGCTTTACCGGGTTATACAACACACTTTTCAACAAGATCATAATGTACTTGAGAAAACTCTCACAGTGGTTAACAACCGGCTTCATATAGCCAACAAAACCACTGAGCTATAGTGCAGTGCTCTGTGTTTGGAGGTTTTTGTCATACAAAAGCAGAAGAGGATCCTCCTGGGCCTCCTCAGCCTCCTACTCATACAGAAAGGCCCAGGTGAAGGTCTCAGGGATGTGAATAACTTAAAACTGGAGACCGGTTCTATCTCCGTGTTATCCATGTTGATGGCAGAGTATATGCAGCTTTTCATCTTCCCAAAATCCCCATAAGGCTCTGTGGGCTTGATGAGAGCAAGGTTGTTGTCATACTGTAGGTAATTTCTCATTTCATTTGATCGTTTATTTGAACAGGGACAATGCACATTAATGAGCACTTAAGACAAATAATGCTAACCCGGATTTTTAGCTTTGAGCTAATTTCTATCCGCAGTCCTTCACATACAACATATAAGGACATGACATTTATAAAAATATGCTGATTGCACATCTGTTTGTTTCTCAACCATTCTATGAGTTAACCTTTAAAACTATTGAGAGTGGGACAATCCCGTAACTCAGTTGGGAGGCTATTCCAGAATGAGCTGCCTTTAATGGAAAGGACATTTTGTCCAAAAGTGGTCCGTCTGCGGTGGACTTCACAGTCTCCTCTGGTTTCTGACCTAGTGCACCATCCAGTGTGTTTTCTGTGGAGTAATTC
>NW_011357368.1:8125478-8127744 GCF_000735185.1 Notothenia coriiceps
AATCCACTCTGAAACTGTAATTGCATAATTCAATATGTACTGTATGAAGGTAACGTGTGCAACAGTTGTTTGAATTTGATTTATTTTAATTATGGCTAACTAATTAGGACATTTTATATTCAACCACGCTTTGCCTTGAATGTACTTTTTATTCATGTATTTTTTCTTTTAATGTTTCTTTCATTATCTTTTCTTTTTAATGACTGTTTTTAAATGCCTTTGTCTGAATGTCTTTCATTTTTGTAAAGCACCTTGAATTGCCTTGTGTTGAAAGGTGCTATATAAATAAACTTGCCTTGCCTAAGATGGACATTCTCCACTCTCATTGGTTGCTTGCTAACATTAACAATCATTCATGTAGATCATGAAGGTCAAGCACTTGTTTTCCGTCAGCTGCTTCTCCATGCGGATATCTACGAGTTCCATGGCATGTTGCACAGGAAGTTGCCTCGCGTGGTGTGTTTGAGGACACAGTGCACTCTTGTCATAATGCACTGATGCATCACGGCTGCTCAACTCGGCCACAGGGCGGGACTGAGCGAGGCTGAGCTGCTTCAACATTGACAGATAAGGAGAAGCGTATTTGACCTTTTTCTTCTGCCATACAGTATATTACACGTTTTCAATATTTCCCCAGCATTTGATTTTTGGCTGGGTAGAAAAAAGCCTCGCATTGAAATCCAGGATAATGCAATCCTTTTCTAAGCTGGCACCAAGGTTTTTGGGGACACTCTTCATTTGAAAATTGACAAAAAACATAGGCCACATAAATTACAGTTTGTCTGGGCTAATTTGCAAAAAAATGTTTGCTGAAATTAATCGCTGCCTGGATTTCCTTTCCTATCATCATTTTTGAACAGCTTACATCCGAAAACCTGTTCAAAGTGACCACATCTGCAGAGCTTCAATGTGTTGATGTTTTTCATGTTTTGCCTCGAATATCTGCTTACAGCAATTAAGCATGATTAGCTTTTAATACTCATGTTTCGGCACCTTAAGGCTCTTCAAAGCATGTTACACAAGTGGTGTTGAATTACATGTTGTCCAAGGTCACTTGATGGGATGTTTTAATGTTTTTGAAGAGAAACCAAAACCACCATCTTTCCTTCACTTGAATTCAGTTATCATTGCACACATATGGACACAAAGTAAACAGCTCTACTACGGACAAACAATGGACATTATTTTATTGACATTTTCCCAACCTCACTGAAATTGTTTTATTTGCCTGCCTTTGTTGTTATGTAACCAATGGTCCCAAAGGGTTGACTGATATCAAATACATCACAACAACAAATCCAATTATCAGCTTAACTTTTATCCATTTTAAAGATGAACCAGACAAGCATTCTGTGTTACACACACTTGAGCACAGAGTAACACACAAACTGAGAGGAAAACCTGAGGCATTTCCACTGACCTGACAATCAGAAATGAAACCATGGCTGGAGGCTTATTCAATTAACATCCGCCGACTCTTATTTAATTGCTCCTGAACTGCACGAAGACTCTTTCTGCTGGAGTTCTCTCACTGCAAAGTGGAGCATTGGGAAGATACACTATAGTAGAACATATATCAAGTTGTTTTTATTTCCCTCTAATGTTTATTTGTATTGTCGGGTTAATTATTGAGGACGTAACAATAACACAAGCGAGCACTTGAGTCAATACTAATGGGTGAATACTGGTGTCATAAGCCATTTACTTCTCCCAAAGTAACCAGCCATTATGACTAAATCACTAACTTGAGACAGATTTGTGTGTAACAGCAGAAACATTTGTCACAAGAGGCAACTCCCATAATGCAGAACAGTACTTCGGCTTGAAAGATGTAATGACTGAAAAATCGCCTTTTATGTCAAGCACCATGATACGTAAGATTCAGATAACTCCCTGTTAAGGCCCAGATACACCGGCCCGAAATCGGCAGGAAATGGGAGTCGGGCCGAACATGAGCGTGGGCACGCCCTATTCGGAGTGGTGTGCGCCGCACCGTCGGGTCTTTTCTGCCGACCTGACGCCTTTTCTTGCCGATTCAACATGTTGAATCGGCGTCGGGAACACCACCGGAAGTCGGACAAAGGGATAACACTGATTGGCTGTTCAGCTAGCGAATCAGTGCATGAGAAGCGTTAAATGAAGTGAGGGAGGTAAACAAATGATTTAAAATGGAAGATGGAACACACACGGACGGCTATTTCACCTCATCGGTTTATAGAGCTCCTGTTCGTTCATGTTTTCAATGGACGAGAGTGAAAATGGAAAG
>NW_011357368.1:8127758-8133027 GCF_000735185.1 Notothenia coriiceps
GCTCCTGTTCATTCAGGTTTTCAATGGACGAGAGTGAAAATGGAAAGGAAAACGCTATTTGTTGTTTGTTTATATCACGGAGTCTGTTCTTCTTCTCTGTCTTCCGGTTGTTCCGGTTGTTGCCTCTTTTGAATGATGAATACACACTACCGCCGCCTGCTGGTAAGGAGAGTTATTGCCACTCACGCATGCGCAGTTCATACGTGCTCGGCTCGGATTTGCGGTGTGTTCCAGTGCGGGAAGTCGGCAAATACGCAGGAGAGTCCGGCGACGCAACAGTCGGTGTCGGCGTCGGCGACTTCTCAGGTGACTGGCCGGTGTATCTGGGCCTTAAGCCGTGAGGAAATGTTTGCGGCTTGGGGAATGTAAATCCTGCCTGAAGGAGGAGCTGGGAGGGTGGAAGCCAGGGAGTGNAAGATGACGATTCCATTGATGTGAAATTACATTTTCAAATGTGTGCTTCAGCCATTATTAACCATCCATTACTTGTGTACTGCCACTCAACCTCCCAACACACACACACACACACACACACACACACACACACACACACACACACACACACACACACACACACACACACACACACACACACACACACACACACAGGGCCATAGTGCATGTGGTACTTCAAACACACTAGGTAATAAAGTATTTTTTCTCTCATTACTTTAATATAATGTTTAAATAGGATTATCTTAATATTATTGCTTTCAACTAACCTATTACAGCTATTTGACATTTCTTGACATATTACATTTAATAAAGGTCAACGTTTCCGTTTTTTCAGTGTATTTAGAAAGCTGCAATAAACCCACTATACGCTACCTGTCCAGCACAAGACAGCAGACAAGCAAGGTTTTTCTCAGGAGTGGACTGAAAACAAATACAGAGCTTGACTTGAATTCATCAGGTGGACACAAACATGATTCCAAGTTATTACGTATGTTGCTCTGAAAATACAAGAAAAAAATCTGCCAAAACACGTGCAAATGAAGAAAAACCTTTACCAATTTAAGGGAATAAATACAAAATGCTCCAAGAAGTCACTTTTTAGTGTCCCCTTCGGTCCGTCGTCTTCTGAGCTTCTTGCAGCATTTTGTATTTGCAGCGTTTCGTTTATGCTATACATTTTGTGTAAGCCTTGCCAATGTGTTGTCAAGTGAAGATGTTTTCTTCATTTGCATGTTTTTTGGCACATTTTAGTTTTTATATTTACATATAAGTGTAGCATGTTTCATAATGGAATTGTTTTGGGCTGTTGAAGCACGTTTGCACAGGTCGGCCACCGTACAATCATTATAATTAAGATTCACGATTAACACATTCATGCATTACATTTGAATCTTTTATACATACAGTAATTATCAGTGCACATGTGTATGAGAGCAAAATGATAATTGTGTAATTGAACAGTAGGCCTATACTATTCATTGTCTATGAGTCTTTGTAATATTCCGTACTCCCCCGGGTAATAGGCTGCCATTAAATGACAATCTGATTGGGAAATAATTTCACAACAGATAATCCTTCATTTGTTGTTGATGGAAGAGTCATCTTCTCTCGGCTCTGAACATGAGAGAGACATCTACACTTTATTTGTAGGAAATCATTTCAGGGGAATTACTGCTCACTTTCTCTCATCACTCTGCTCTCGTCTGGCGGTGTCCTCGGGGGTAAAGCTGGCAGCAAGAGCCCCTTCAAGATTCTGTTTGTGATTTAAAATTGATAAGTGAATCAGAACAGTTTAAGATATACTTATTCATTTCACAATGTGAGGCAGAAAAAGAATCAATGGATCAAACTTGCTTAAATGAAGCAGAATGACTCTGTGTCGGGCAGAGGTGCAGCAGGGCTCTGCCTGCATACCAATGAAGAGTTAGGACCTTTCTTCTAATGAAATAACGCTCCCTGCACTCCACCCTGCTGACTGCTCTGCTAATAGCTCACTACATCAGTAGGACATGACAATCATGGTGGCTCAGGGACTGCCTGTCCTCCAGCCAGGCCCACACTGTTAAAGGAAAACTACAATTTATTACAATTTGGGTTTTCTTTTCGTTAGCCGGGTCACTGATTATATTGCTTGTCATACTGTTGTACTCCCCAAAGTAATGGCTGAGATCTCAGAAGGGGAAACAATGCTAAAAATGGGTCAGACTATAGACAATAATCATAAGCCACTGATGCAGATAATGCACATTTGGTAAGCCCAATGTATTAAGGGAATGAAAAACAATTAACAAACAAAAACAAAAAAAGAGAACTGTCCCAAGTAAACATCTATCACATAATGATCTCCCTGTTCAACTTGGATCCACACACCCTGATCTGGCTGGGCACAGTCATGGATTTCCGTTGAAATGAGCACATTTGTGTGCTAGATTTATAATAATGGACGTTAGTAATTAAACCATCGTACAGACTGAAGGCAGCAGTTAGGCTACCACTCATGTCATATTTGTCCACACAGTTACTGATTCACTTTTGGTTATCAACACAAACCCGTGGTTACCACCAAAAGAAACTCATTACAGACGCCTATTGGTGGGCCATTCTACCGAATTGGACCAAAGTCAGGTTGGAAATGTGTTTTTCCCAATACTTTGTCCATATATATTTTGTACTGTTATCTAAATTACACATATCTAGTAAAATAACTGTACATTTTTATATTGTATTTTCAGACTGTACTGGATTAACCTGTTAAGATTGTTTTACCTTCCCTTCTCTAAATAGTATTTTAACAAATATTTCTTGAGGGTTTTCACAATTAAATTAATAAAAGTGCATTTTTAATCAAATTTCAAAGTTCAATTTATACAATTCATAAAAATCATAATGCAAACTTTCTTTGTAAAATGCATAATACTGATCATATTGTTTCCAGAGTTGATGATTGTTGAAATTGAACATACATTAAACCAATCCGTATCATATCATTTTAGTTGATATACTTAATTTTTTACAAAACATCCAGTGTTTCGGTAGTGACCACAGTATTTTGTTCTCAAGGTTGTATCATATTCCCTCAACCTTATTGCTTAATCTTAAAGGTCACATGTCATGGCCATTTCCACTGATCATAATTCCATTGTTGAGGTATACTAAAATAGAAAAATACTGTGCAATTTTCCAAACTCACATTGGTTTCGCATACAGCATCTCTGTAAAGTATGTGTATTCAGCAGTATTTACTTTCTCCACTAAACGGCTCGCTGCAGCTCCTCCCCCGCGATTTCCTTGTTTAGCGATACACAGCCAAACACAGCCAAACTCAACCTGAACACACATAAAGTCACAGCCGAAATAAAAACAATAAGTGTGGCTTGATATTGAGTATGAAAAAGGTTTATAGGTTGATAAACGCTGTGAGAATGGGTTTGCAGAGAGAATTTTGCGCGATCCCAACTGTCTGTTATCAGCCTACAGCCAGGGAGCAGAAATCAGCAGGGCTGCATGCACTGAGTGTGTGTGTGTGGATTGGTCAATTTGGACCAATCAGCGGGGGCTTAACGTAACGTAACGGCTCCACGGATTGGCCCATTTAGTTCCAGGTACGTGCTTTCGTAAGCAAGTACCCGGAAGAATCAAATGGATGATCACGTTTCACCAACGACGGGTACTTGCTTACGAAAGCACGTACCTGGAACTAAATGGGCCAATCCGTGGAGCCGTTACGTTNTCCTGATTGTTGGCACTTGACAATCACCTTCCCTGAATTTTACTCAGGTGTAACTAAAGTCTGCTTTAAGGGTTGTTTGTATTTCACATCATTAATCCAAATCTGTAAAGTAACTAAAATAAAGGTAGTGGAGTAAAAATACCAGGTTAACCTTAAAGAAAGCCCTTCACCCCAGCCACAAACTGTTCTGTATGCTGCCGTCTGGCACAACAGCCGCATTCTAGGAGAGGATGAGGCTGTTGTGGAGGACTACAAGTACCTGGGAGTGCACTTAGACAATGGGAGGATCAACACTGATGCTGTGTACAAGAAGGGGATGAACAGACTCTATTTTCTGAGGAAGCTGAGATCCTTCCACGTCTGCAGCAAGATGCTGGAGATCTTCTACCAGTCTGTTGTGGCCAGTGCACTCTTCTTTGCTGCGGTCTGCTGGGGGGGGCAGGAGCCGGTGACACCAGCAGGATCAATAAACTGANCGGAAGAATCAAATGGATGATCACGTTTCACCAACGAGGCGTTTTGGGGAGGTATTTTCTGTTTTAGAGTTTTACTTGCTACAGGGTGTACTTTGAGGGTTTTGACTCTGCACACGTTTAACTGCAGAAAAACCTTCATAACACAGAAGGGGACGGGTAATAACCGGAAAAGCATGACATGTGACCTTTAACTCATAACATGCCTTATGTTGAAGTGTGAATGTTTGAAGCTACTGACCCAGAATCAGCACTTTAGTAACAGGCTGAAATAGAGGGGGATGAGGCTAGAATGCATGATCTGTTTGGTATGTTGAGCAAAACACCTCATAGACTTTTTTTTATATATCTGAGACCTATGATATATGCCTAACAATAGTATAATAAGAGACCTTTAAAGTAACACACTGATTTTCAGACTTTAAAACACATTTATTTGAAAATGGTGGGATTTACCTGCATACCATTCCATTTTGTCACTACCGAAACGATCATGTCAATTACAGAAACGTAACCATATGTTTCGGTAGTGACTGTTTCGGTAGTGACGATTCTAGCTAAGTTTGAGCATAACTAAAGAATGCTAGCAAGTACATGGCTAGCATACACATTTTTGAGGTTTACACACATAAAAACATAATACTTTGCATAAAATTCCGAAAAAGTTTACTTAATTGAAGATAATGTGTTCGGTAGTGGCACTTCTTAAGGTTACGCCGATTTTCCGATTTTGGAACAGATTTATATCAAAGTAATGGGATATAGCTACTTGCCATTCAGCCATGAGGGACAAGGGGTGCAGTATCACTTCCCAGTCAAAAATGCAGGGGTGTGGCTAAAACCAGGCTCAGCCATTGGGCTAAAACCCCTTGTGTTTCAGTAGTGACATGAAAACTGGGGACATGATTGTTTGAGTATAGTTTTTTTATTAAAAAATAATACCCACAATAAATCTAAATATTCCAACTTCTGTTTGAATGTAATCTACAGAAATTGAAATGTAGATGCGTTACTGTGATCAGTAACGCATTACTTACTTAAAAAAAGGGCTCCCATTAATGCCCATAGCCTTCATTTCAGTACTGTTATTGCATTGGAGAATAATACAATA
>NW_011357368.1:8133072-8138413 GCF_000735185.1 Notothenia coriiceps
CCGGGCCCTAGGCAAAAATTCACTGGCGGGGGCCCCCTCGAACCAGCTTTCATCAGCTTTTTCTTGTGTGGTAGACATGCTAAGACATACAAAAAGCGGAATAAATCACACATAGAAAAGAACAAGTTAAAGCCAGAATAGTTTTCCTTTGTTAAATCTACATGAAGTTTTTTCAGTTTCTGCTGGAAAGACTATAGTCCTGTTTTCTTGTATTGCGTCCTCTTGATTACTAGTGCACACTTTTCACTATCATTATTAGGACATTTGGCCATTGCTGCAGGGTCGTCTGAATGTGATCAAACCTTTTGTAAGTCGTGCGTAGTGCTGGCTGTGAGGACCGCGGTTGAACGTGCTTCATCTTCCATGATTGAGAACATGGAGGCCAGATGTTGCCTGTCCACTGGACCGCAGATGTTGCACGCCGCCCACTGGAGCAGATGTTGACGCCACCGAGCTCAGATGATGTACGACCCCATATTGGAGCTTTCGAATGTTGTTCTTGGAGATACTTCCAACTAATTTATTTGACTATTTCCATTTCATTCTGAAAGGGCCCAATGCTAGATGAACATCGCGTCCAATACAGCGAAGATTGTTGCCTGCGGAGCCTTCGCACTATGGCTACCCAAGCGTTGAATACTAACAGTTTTCAGTATCATCATAAAACCACTAGAGTCTTAATCACTTACAGGGAAGCCCAAAATACAATAAAATACACTCCAACACCATAGCACACTACTTAACAATAAGTGTATTTAGAGTTACACTTGCTCCAAAAATGTCTTGTATCGTACATTTGCCTCATAATTTAACATTCATTACAGTACTTTGACGTTAGCTCAGCTTTACGTCGGACAAAGCTTCATCGGTTTAACTAGCCCTTGTACAGAAAAGTTAGCTGACTTCCCTCCAAATCTACTCCTATTACTGCGCTGTCCCATTAAACAACGGGCTGAAAGTTAAGTAGAAATGGCCACGAGACATGTTTGATTTCAGCCTCACACAATGCCCAAAAAGGATTAATGAAGACGGTGGTTAATTTTTTTTTTTTCGTGATACTGTAACTGGTTACTAGCTTTTACATTCTTGTCAGCCCGCGCTAGCTAAGCTTAAGCCTAACACGTCAAACCGGTAAATTCTAGGCCTTTCTACTGTTACGTTCTTTCGGCCCAACTAGCTTAAAACTAAGCTAAACAAAGCCTAGTCTAATAGGTCAATGTCGTGGTACCGAGCGGGCTGCCGCACAACTTGACTCGGTAATGTTCCGCGCGCGAGCAGAGCAGAATACCTGTTTCTCTAGCCTTAACTCATGCTCAATGTAAACGTCAAAGTAACCACAAAATAAATAATTTGATTTTTTTTTCTAGTGGGAAGCTTACCTAATTCAAGTTCTCTATCCCAGAGTTTAAGCGTTAGACTAGCAACATTTTAGGTATTTCGGTACTTTCATCGGTTAATTTACTCAAAAACGGCCGGTTGCTTAAAAGGTGTCTTAATGAGACGATTAAACGTCATCCACGCGCCAAACATTTAGCCACCTTTAGCCGTTTACGAGTGTAGAGATGGTTAGGATTCACCGATTCGCATCGCGTGCCACCGGCATAAACGTTCCAAGATGCGAGTGCAACGCGTTGAAGGAGTGCACATCGGGCTACAGTTTGGATGCAAACTCGCGCGATGCATCGATTGCGTAGCGTCTTTGCCATCGGGTAAAAAACCGATTCATTCATATAAAATCCCACCATCTTGGTCAACACTCAGCCACAGAGACGCATCTTTGATATTTGCTTCGCCACTACGGGAAACGAGAGTCTCAGTTATCAACACACACAGGAAGTTGCAGGGAAAGAGAAAACACAGCGCACCGCAAAAATACCTTACCAAATCAACACGTTTGAGAGCAACACTTCGCATTTTTCAAGACCAGCACGGTGTAAAGTCAGTTTCACTGCTATATAGTTGACGCGCCCATGCGTCCATGGAGAGTGATTAAGGTAATCCGCTAGACCTTTGTTATGAGGGTATCTTTTATTACTTAACAGGTCTACAGCCATGATATCATCGATCCGTCCTAGATGCGGAACTTGCATACACACCGTATTCACTCCGGCAGCCGCACCCATCAGTAACGTCCTGATGGGTATATGTGCGCGGCGACACTATTACTTACAGACGGTCAACTTGAAAAATCACTCGCAAATTCGTTAACGATGGCCCGAGCCGCCGTTTAAAAGTACACAAGTAGTACGAGGAACTTAGCGAACGCACCTAAAGAGGCACGATGTGGGGCGTCTGCGGCTGAAAAAGAGAAACTTGAAAGTGTACGACATATGAGTTAAATCACTCAGTGAGGTTTCTGTCAGAGAGAGGTGTTCTAGCTTACAGCCGCCCTGTGACGGCCAATAATAATAATTTAAATGTCTTCCTTACTGTAAGCAGTTATGAAATACCTGTTTGTGAAAGGTTATTGGTTTTCTTTATTGTTCAGATAGAAACCACTGCTTTCTGCTCACTGGTGAGTCTGCCTCTGAGTGTTAAGCACATCAGGCTGGCAGCTGTATGGGCATTGCTCTATGGTAGCTGTTATTTGCACATTGTTAATCATGAGCAATGCATCCTTACATTGTTTAACTGTGAGGTGTTATACAATGGTACTCTGGAGAGCTTTTAAAGGTAAAAAAATAAACGGCATGATGAGATGTGCAGTACCAAATATGTAAAGCACTTTTTTGTTAATGTATGATTTGCTGCATATAAGGAATAAAACAAAAATCCTCTGTCGTACCATATTGAAGTATCATTATTTTTGCATCGTGTTGAATCGCATCGTATCGCCCCGAATCGCATAATGTTGAATCAAATCGTATCGAACTGTATCGCAACAGGGGTGAATCGTATCGTATCGCATCGCCTGGTGTTTCAAAGGTATCGTTAATGTATCGTATCGTGGCAACGTATCGAGATGCGCATCGCATCGGCCTCAGTGATGGAGATGCACATCCCTATTAGAGTGGTGATGTGAACTCATGTGACCCTGCTATAGTTCCTTTATAGCCCAACGTTAGCCGCCTTTAGCTTAGCTGTAGTGACGAGAAGTCATGTGACCGTGCTGTAGTTCTTTTATAGCCCAACTTTAGCCTCCTTTAGCTTAGCGGTGGAGACGTGAAGTCATGTGACCGTGCTGTAGTTCCTTTATAGCCTAACGATAGCTTTTTATTTAAAAATCATAAAGTGGTTTTAATGTATGGAGATCCAGGTTGGCCTACAAAGACTTGTTATCACTGCAACACTGAATAACAGAAAGCAAATGTATATTCTGTTCACTTCAGGGATGTGCAGGAAGAATCCAAATGCATTGGCCATATTTTATGAATGCTTTGATTAAATAGTCATGACAGATATTCCTACTTACTTTTACAGTTGTATTAGCATATACTGCAGACTTGAAAGCTCCTGCTGCTCCATGCGAGCTTCGGCAGTGGCTCATTTTTCTCTTTTATTTAGGCTAGAAAATAATTAAAAAGCCGAGTGTCATTATTGAATTCAGTGTGGAAAATCAGTCTCTCTCCTTTCTGAAAATGGTCATTGTCTCCTGGCTGAGTTCCCCGGCATGATGACAAAGAGATTAAGAGGCCCTAATTCTCCTCAGAAATCCACTTCAGCCCTACTAGAGAATCTACCCCGAGGGTTGGAGAAAGCTTTATACCCCCATCGCTCCACAAGCTTTATGTGTGCCCCGTCTGTCTCCAACTCAGCAATGACAGGTGCATCTGATAGTGTTCACCTGGGGCAAATGACTGGGATTACTTCCTGAACGCCAACTCGGAAGACCTTCTGACCTCCAGACGGGCTCGACGGGTTCTCAGACATCTCACTGCCTTTTGAAACATACCAGCTCCATACTAATGTAGGATGTAGCTGCATAATTCAGGAGACTAGCCTCCTCTTTGGTCCACTGTTGGGTGATCTTTTGACCTGTAGGCTGATCCAGCCCCCTGCTCTGCGTCAACAACATATCTCAGCACTAAGCACTGACTTAAGCACTCCCAGCTCATCTTTTAAACTGTGTGTTTCTCCAAGTCTTGGCATTGTTGATTACGCTCAATCACAAACAGATCTGTGCCCACCAGCATGACTTCAGGCTAAAAAGAGACTCTCCAACGCTGAGTTCTCCCTGCTCTCAAAGGTGACACCGATGTTCGTTGAGGCGGCGATGAATTATTTTCTCCTTGATCAGGATAGAAAATATGCTGTCCGTCTTCGAATGGGCTGCACGGCAGGCGTCTCAGGCATTAGGGAGTGTCATAAATCACCTCTCAGACTCGGCTACAAGTATGAATTGTGTGGTGGGACTAACAGTGCACCTCCTTTCTCTTCAGAGTTGTCAACAGGTAGTTAATTTACCCTTCGGCTGTGATGAAACCCCTGAGATGAGGCACCTAATGGGCCGCCTGCAGCTAAATTCACCTGCCTTCAATCCAAAATTATACAACAACCTGATAGATTTCAAGATTGCGACCAAACAGAGTAATCCCATTTGGTCCAGACGCATTTATGTGTTTCATCTCTGGGAAAGTTAGCGATTCTTTCTGTTGTGTCGGAGGCTCTGAATAAAGCACTAGCTGGCAGGTTAGCCTAATGCAATGCTCCCTCCTGGAACTCCACTGTGTGATAGCCTGAGGGCGCAAACATAAATGGATTAAAAAACACACACTGAGAATCCACTGTCTGTTTTACAAAACCTGCACGTCCCGACTTCCCCAGCTCACTCCCTCTTCCTTAATACACAGTAAAGCATTCACAAACAAGCACATGCAAGTATGAAAAGACCAGAGAGGTATTCCGGGGTGTTGTGGCCAGAGGTGGGAGAAGTACTCAGATGTTGTACTTGAGTAAAAGTAGAAGTACTCAGATCTTGTACTTGAGTAAAAGTAGAAGTACTCAGATCTTGTACTTGAGTAAAAGTAGAAGTACTCAGATCTTGTACTTGAGAAAAAGTACTCAGAGTGTAGGAATACTCTGTTAGAGTAAAAGTCCTGCATTCATAATGTTCCTCAAGTAAAAGTAGAAAAGTATTAGCATCAAAATATAGTGAAAGTAGCGACAGCAAAAGTAGTCATTGTGCAGATTGGTCCATTTCAGAATAATATATATGATATGTTTTATAATGATTGATCATGAAAGCTGGTAAAGGTGCAGCTAGTTTGAATGACTTTGTATACTGCAGGGTAGCTTGTGGATTTACTCCAGGTGGAACTAAAGTCTGATTTAACACTTGATTAGATTTCACATCATTCATCCACATCTGCAAAGTAACTAAAGGTATTCAATACATGTAGTG
>NW_011357368.1:8138453-8147653 GCF_000735185.1 Notothenia coriiceps
TGTCAAAAGTGCTCGTTAGGCAGATGGCCCTATTTCAGAATAATAATGGTTGATCATTAAAGTGTTCTCAAAGCTGGTAAAGGTGCAGCCTAGTTTGAATGACTTTGTATACTGCAGGGTAGCTTGTGGATTTACTCCAGGTGGAACTAAAGTCTGATTTAACACTTGATTAGATTTCACATCATTCATCCACATCTGCAAAGTAACTAAAGGTATTCAATACATGTAGTGGAGTAGAAGTACTAAGTAGCAACACATTGTACTTAAGTAAAGTACTTTGGTATAGGCAAGGCAAGTTTATTTATATAGCACCTTTCAACACAAGGCAATTCAAAATGCTTTACAAAAATGAAAGACATTAAGAAAATGGCATTTTAAAAACAGTCATTAAAAAGCAAAGATAATAAAATAAACATTAAAAGAAAAAACATACAACTTAGTTACTTTACAACGCTGACTGTTGCCTTGCGTCTCAACCTTTACCTCCCACCTAGCTGTGATGCTAACAGGAGGTGTGGTGTTTTCCTGCACGGCTTGATCATAAGGCCTGTGTGTCTGCAGGGTTGCGCGAAACCAACTGTGCAACCATCGTTCTGCGAGTAGGACCTGTAGCACGGCAGCAGGAAGCAGCGAGGGCCGGGGATAATGATGCATGTTGCTTCCCTTGCTATCGCTACGCCTCATGGCCTTTTTTCCACAGGCACACCATTAGTGGGGATGTGATTGTGTCCGAAACTCACTTCAAGTGACAAACATGATTTAATTCTACAGCGTGTGGGATCTCCATCTGCAGAATGGACGTGTTGTGTGCATCATTACAGAGCCAAATGTCCTGTGTCTCCATCAGAGGTCTCAGGGGTCCCTGTGTTGTCCGCATTAGATGCAGCATTCCTACGATACACTCAGAGAAAAACATTCATTACTTCACTATCGACACTGTTTATGTAACTCATGTATGTGTGTTAATATGTGCGGGGGTGGCTTGTTTTTGTTCAGGCATCGCCGAGCTGAATGTCTTCAGGCGGCATTAAGACACTGTGGGCATGACGGGGGGCTTAATTTAATTCATTGACCTCCTTCCTTGATCTTGTTTGTTTGCGATCGCTTTAATGAAGGCGACCATTACAGCACACTCCAGCTTCTGCAGGGTGAACGCAAGAGGAGAAGACAAATAATTAAAGTATTTCAAACATGTTTTCAGCTCTTATCCTTGGCGGAGTCATAGACTTTTAAACTAACTCTGTGAGCCGCTGATTTAATGCCTGTGTGTCAGAGCACTAAATCAATAACTCGACCTTCAGGCTCAAATCCATAAATTGAGTGGATGATGGCGACCAACTGAAAGCCACCTTCTCCCATTAAAGCCCATCATGAGGTGGGGAGTGGGGGGAGGGCAGCATTAGGTCACATTGTCCGAGGTTTGACAGAGATTAATTGAGGTTGTGTGACTTTGTCCACTATCATGGCCTCCAGGGGCCTCTCCTGCCCTGATGTGACCCCGCTGTGCCCGGACACCTCGCCGTCAGTAACAGGTGAATATTTTATGAACCGCGGGGATTTGAGAGAAACTGCTAACGATTATTTCAGATGGCAGCTGCTGGCCTCAGATGTGAGATATAGGAGCAGGGATTGGAGTTTGCTTTTCGCTCAAATTTGACAATCTCTTCCACAGACAGAGGCTGCCTCCTCTGCCTGGGCAAACTAAGTGCGGTCTGCCCTGACACTTTCTTTCAAACGGGAGGCCAAACTTATGAGAGGGGAAAGTTTGTCACTGCAGGGAAGTGTGGAGTTAAAGAAAGGCACAGATGGCGATGCCGGGAGGAAATGCAACGACAAACTGAGATGGAGACTGTGATCTGTTTCTCAAGTCTTTATCTCCGTCTGCTAATGTCGACCTGCGACAAACGCCCGCTTTTATTACTAGCTGTGGCGCAGTGGATTAGTGGGTTGTTGGTGGGATCAGGGGAGCACAGGTTCAAACCCCACTGCAGTCAGCATGTCGTTGTGTCCCTGAGACACTTCACCCCAAATTGCTCCTGTGGGGATTGTTCACAGTATTGAGTATGTAAGTCGCTTTGGATAAAAGCGTCTAACAAGTGACATGTTATGTAATAATTACTACATTTGACCTCCTTGTGTTTATTAACCTGATACAATTGTATATTTTTCTGCATGTACCTTTTAAAGTTCTTAACAAATAATCTAAGGGGAATTTGTTGTTGTTAGTTTTTAACTCGTGATGTGTCATTTCGTAAAGCACTTTGAGCCGCATGTGCTGTATGAAAAGTGCTGTATAAATAAAGCTTTATTATTATTATTATTATTTGATGCTACAAAGCATGCATGGCTTTTATAATTGCACCAGTGATTTTTTTGTCACTAGCCTTTCTGAAAAGCTTATTTTCCCCTAAAACATACCCATAGTGTGTGTGGTAGCAGTTTTAATGATGTGCAGCACACCTCCTCACACAGCTGTGGCGTTTCGAGGTGTTTCTCATAGATCACCTGTCAAACAACTAAGAATATCCAGTCAACTGTCAATCAATTACAAATAGTTATTCTCTATTTTCTGTCTCTCTTGCAGTGTGCATTTTCAATATATGCAACTTGGGTCTTTGCAAAACTTTAGATAAATAATAAAATGAATGTTTAAATACATATAATATATTTATTTATATTAATAATAATTATAATCTGAATTTGTATAGCTCCTTCCCTATGAATAATGCAGGACAAAGAGCGTTAGAAATAAAGTTAAATAGTCATGCAATAAACATGAAGAGGGATACAATGCCATAGTTGCCAAGAAAGTTAAACCTACTTGGTGAAATAAATAAAGAAATACGATGAAATAGAATACATAGCATAAATAAGATGGACCCACTCAATAATACTAATAATATTGAACCCATATTTCCAGCATGCACATATACATCAAACACTGCAGTCTCCATTCTCCTCTGTTTTGATCTTTCCTGTGGTGGAGATCTGAATTTTTTAAGAAGAAAATGCAAAAAGGTTTCACATTATTTTACTTCCGGAACACAAGCAGTACGTTTCTGCCAAAGATATATTCAGAAAAGAAGGAAAACTGTGAAATGACCCGTGTACATTCATGACACATGACATTTCCTGTATGCTCACTTGGGGTTTTACTTAAAAGGAAGTGATTTTGATTATGAGTGTTACTTAACCATAAATGAATAATGCCAAGGCAAATTAAACACTTTTATTAGCTTAAAACAAACCATATAGCATCCCTTTCTTGCAACAGGTGAGGTAACATCGAGTCCACTTTGAGTTTGCTCACTCAGGTTTTAAGAAATTCACTAATATTTGGTCTGAATCTAATATTCTTTTCTAACTTTCTTTGTCTCTCTGCTGATATACTGGTCTGGTAAATTAAACGCCACGACAACTTAATCTGTAGCTTCTTTCAAAAGCGTCAGCAGATAAATGCTCACACTTTGCGTGGGCTTGTGTGTTAGTGTGTGTGAATTTTCACATCTCTGAAGAAGCAATATGCACACTCTCTTCTAGGTGAGGATGAGCGAACACATCCCACCAGACGGTGTGTGTTGTCACTTCCAAGCATGTGTCTCCAAACTGCGGTTGCGAGAGAAAGTGTGTGTGTGTGTGTGTGTATGTGTGTGTGTGTGTGTGTGTGTGTGTGTGTGTGTGTGTGTGTGTGTGTGTGTGTGTGTGTGTGTGTGTGTGTGACTGTCTGCCTGAGGTAGTGTTTATCATCCATCCTCATACTAAATCCTGTCACCTGTTTTTTTCCTTTTCCTCCGAGATGTTTTGCATCACATATCGTCAGTCTTGCATAGCCCCAGTTTCCTGTTTGGATTATGAGGAAACTTTGTTTACAAAGCTGCATTTCCTTTATAAAACAACAACAACAAGGTGCCACGTGAATTAGTGATGGAATATATCCAAGTACTCTTTTATATGAAGCACTTTTTCTCGTCTTTTGAGAGATATGTACTTTTTTTGACATATTCTGTCACCATCGCCTCATAAAGCAAGTTGGGGATATTTTTTGAATTCTAAATCTCCTTTCTTACAATAAATCTTTTGTATTCTGTTTTTTGTTTTGTCGCTGCCTCAGTTGAATTTCCTCGGGGCGATCAGGAATGTTTTGATCTCGTCTTCATCCTCCTCTCTTTTTGCCGCCTTGTTTCCCCCGCTGAGCGCTCAGATCATCGCTGCAGTTTCCCTTCACAAAGCAAGAGGACACAGTTTCAGCCGTAAAATACTTTTGCTAAAGCAGAGCAACCACGTGCACGAGTGTGTGAGGCTGCGGCAGATACAAAACTACAATACAGGAAGTGCTTCTGTCCCTTTTAAGTAGTATTAGGAACATCAGCAGCATGACTTGTACAAATTAAACATTAACAGGTATATTTTGCAACTACATTAGGAGTTTCATAGACATCGGCTTTTACAAGGAATAGAGGGGGTGTTTCTCAATCTCGAGGAAAGCTGCTCCAGAGCCACTATTTCAAGCACACTATGTCATCGAGTGCCGCTGAAGGACTGTTCCAATGTCCAGCATACTTGGAATTCTACCGAGCCCGGCGTACTTCGTAGCGAGACATTTTCGAGGCTGCACTATTCTTATTATACATCCTCGGGCCGTTTCTCAATCGCGAGGATTCTTCCTTGGTAGCACATGTCTTCCGAGTCACTTGCTTCAGAAGCGAGGCAAGAATCCTTCCTGGCATTCGGAAAACGAAAAGTGGAACAGGCGAGCAAGTGTGCAGGTGTGCGTCATATGAGAGGCCCCGCCTTACATTTTCCGCAACAGATTTGGGGAAATTGGTCCGTGCGCAAAGCATTTTGGGGATTTTAAGGACGCGAAGTCTACCCATGAGCAGCCTCGAAATTACCCCCAAACCAAGGACGCGGCCTCGGTGGAATTCCAAGTATGCTGGAGATTGGAACAGCACTTCGGCGGCACCCGATGACGTAGCATCCTTGAAATATTGGCTTGGAAGCCAGTTTCCTCGAGATTGAGAAACGGCCATGGGCTACACATGAGTAGACTCTGCGGTCTTAAAATCCCCACAATGCTTTGCGCACGGACCAATTTCCCCAAATCTGTATGTTCCTTTCTCGAATAACCCCCAAACAAAAGTGTGATTTGTACAGGCAGTAAAAGATAGAAGAGTTCATATCGTTTCATCGTTGTGTGGGATTCTGTTTTTCTGGTTAACTATGAAGAGCGTGAAATTTTGAGTTATCCTCCAATGTTCTGACTAACTCTATATGTAAGACGTATGCATAACAAGAACTCGATTTTTCCTATAGTTTTGACCGTTTTCACCAATCGTAGTCGCTCTCAAATGACTGGTGAGTTTCTCCCGGGCGGCCCTCTAGTTCCGAAACGTAGCTCTGATTCTGACTAATTGAGGAATACATGTACCAATGATTTTTGTCACAGAAATCACTGCGTTATATACAACTATCATAGTCCGTTTTTTGATTTTGGCAAGAACAAATCGACACCTTTTTGAAATACAAAGAGCTACATTTTCTGATTTGCCTTTAAAATTTACACACCAAAGACATAAGGAGAAATTAGACGGTCACTTAGGGTCTCTCATGATATGTGTCTCTCCGCTGTCTCTCTTCCCGACTCTGACCAACGTCTGTTCCGGTTCGGCTCGAAAAGTCTCCTCGTCTTCTTCCGGAACACCTCATCGTGGGTGGACCTACTGATCTGTTGCTCCTCCAGACGTTCTGCGCTCGTCTACTCTACTGATGTTCCGTCGGCGCTTTGCGTAAATATATCGATTTCCCAGGCGGCGGCGATTGTACATTCTACCTTTTATACCCCAAAAATCCGTCTACAGCACCAACTCTGGTGCGATGGAAATAAAATATAGATACTAAGAAACTGTCACTGTCTTTGAACGTGGTGCGTTATGTTCCCGTGAACAGAGAGAGTGCAGAAGATCTATTAGTCTCAGTGTGCTAGCGTCTCTTATATATGTGACGAGTAAATAAGATTCGAAGCAAATTACACTATAGCAACCCAACTTATTCTGTTGTGATTCTGTATATTTCTGCGCGCAAGTGGGAACAACTCTCTTGATCCCTGTGTGTCTCAGGGCCTACTGCAAAACATGTGACAAATGTTTGGGTTTGAATGCGTGTGTTGTATTTAATTGTTCTTTATATTATCACAATATCCCCCAATACCTTCTAAAAACCTTTCTCTCAGTTTCTTAACTTTGCGGCGGTGGATCAAAGAGGTAACAGAAGAGTCTAGCAAGTGTGAAAAACGATTTTCTCTCTCGCAGAAGTAGTAGAGCGAGGAATGCGGCGTGGGCGTATTACCACGGAGCCTTCCCGTCCGTCCCGTCACCAGTTCGTCGCCCACCTCCTCCTTTTCCGTTGAACTGGAGCACTTTGCCTCCGCGGACCCTCCTCCCGACGGTCGCCTCCCGGCGTCTCTCCTTGGGAGCGTTCGAGCTCTCTGTTTGGTCCGATCGTTGTTTGAGTAGTCTAGACGTATATGGATCACACGGGGATCAATTTGCACGTGCGCGCTGTGTACCATAATGCTTTTTTGACACTTTTCACCGGAGAACACGCACTTCGAACGTGTGCTCCGGGAATTGCGAGTGTTGTATCATGCAGTAACTCTCATTTTCTCGAACACAACTTCTCTATATCTCCCGACCGGCTTGACTACGCTAAGACCTACCGCATAGCTCTGTGAAGCTCTTTAGTCCATGGCTCAATCCGAGTACTGAACGTCGGAGCTCAGTTGCGAGTATTTCACTTTGTGTTACACACGATACGTGTCGTCATCTCCCCCAGTTCTCGCGCTTTCGGACCGATGTGCGAACTGGCCTCCTCTCTCTCTCTCGTGAGTGTACTCGTCCTTGGCACCGACGAAACGCCAGTGTCTGACCGACGGCCTCCCGTGATCCCTCTTTACTATCACTAGGTGAATCTTCACCACAAATCTACCGACAATAATAAAAAAGTGCGTTTCCACACATCGAATACCGAAACTCGAACTCTCTCGCGAACACACAACGCGAGAAGAAAGACTATCGCGTCTCGTTGACCCGTAAACAGGCTTTTTGGTAGGGTGACAACTCTTTTTGTACCCGCTCGCCCTTTCCCCCACAGTCCTGAAAAAACATTTTATACATATTAACTGCAAAACTAATCTTTCCACAAGAATGGACCAGGAATTCTGAGACCCTCTGTGTAGAAACGAAACGTCTGTAAGTACGGAAGTAAAGTAGAGACACAAGAACTATCCGACAAATTTATACGTCAACTGATAGCCGACCCCCCGTCCGACTATATACCTACGAGTCTACCGTAATCAAACAAGGACTTTACTTTTGCACTATATGAATTGAATACCGTCATGTGCCCACTACCAATACGCGTTTCGACAACATGTGTTCCGCTGCGTGGTTTATGGACCCTTTACTTCACCCAGCTGAACAAACCGTCGTAAACGCGAAAGGGACCGTCCGCCGACCATGTCAGGTGCGGTGCACACCCTGTTTGTCTTCCCAAAGTACTAACGACTCTACTCTGTCGTCCGCGTCTATTATTGTTTTGTACGCCTTCATCGAACGATATATTAGAGCCTCTTATTATTTTTCTCTTTGTAATCGTAGGTTTTCGGAGCGG
This sequence comes from Notothenia coriiceps, assembly GCF_000735185.1. Taxonomy (NCBI): domain Eukaryota; kingdom Metazoa; phylum Chordata; class Actinopteri; order Perciformes; family Nototheniidae; genus Notothenia; species Notothenia coriiceps. The sequence continues at coordinate 8,146,122 of NW_011357368.1, forward strand.
TCTCTTCGAGTTACTCTAGGTTATGTACGACTTCTGGTCACTGGCGACGAGAACGACCCCGAAGTGAAGTTTTCCTTTCTCCTTTCCTTTATCAACAAAACATTTTCTCACTAGGGTACTTTCCAGTCATTCCGTCGTAAATGAAATAGGTCTGGCCGAAACGAATACGTAGGACTTACACGTTCTCTCGTTTAGGAGAGAAAGTAAAACGTCCTCACATTACGTACTATATTGCCCGCTCCGCGATAACGGCCCCACAAAAGATAACAAACAAAGAATGTATTTATAAGAAGGGAAGTGCTAGTCCGTCCGGCCCCCGCTCCAGAAACGCCGAAACAATTATCAGGAGACAGCTATTTGTGTGGCGACCCGTCTCCACACAGGACGTGGAAGACCCCGGGGATTTCCTGTACTTTAGCTTCTACTTACATTACTGACGCTTGTTCTCTATCTTAAATGCACAAACTGCGCCTTCTCTATCGTGTAATTACATAATCCAACGCTTTCTTCGTAGATTTACATTACAACTCTAAAGTAGTCGTCTAATTCGTTACTAAATTAGCAGTAGTATTACGAAAGTTATATACATCCCGTGGACCAAATATGTGGTTCGTATTGGTGGACCACCGGTAATTTCGACCGTATCAATTCAATAGTAAAATTAAGTGGATTTATACATATTCGTCGTTCCAGGAAGTCAACCGGTCTAAGAAATTGATCAAGCGTGTATCCGACCGCTAAAATTTTTATAATAATATACGCTAATTAGGATTAATAAAAAACCGATGTTTTACCGTCCCGGTCTTACCAATTCTTTACCAAACGTGTAGCGCCATTACAGAAATATACAGATGATAAAACTGTTTTATATTTCTACAAAAGTGAACTACATGAGTTTTCTTTTTGTCCCCTTTGCAAAACCTTCTCCCTGGATCACCCTTCGTAGAACCATCGCTTGTAATATCTACTATGCGAAAAAAATAAACAACTTTCACATCCGTCGAAAAACCCCACACAAAGAAGAACAAATGAGAGATATTGCCGTGAGTGATGACATTAAGTCGTCGGAACTTTCTCGGTGACGAGCCAGGGTTACGTTGTGTACAAAATGTGCTAAATTTTCGTCTCTTTCGTTTTTTGAGAGATGTAACATTTTTCTCGTATTTTGTCCTGTTAAAAGAAAAAAACTAACTTTTATTGAAATTGCTAATAATATTTAAGGCTAATCCTAGTAAATCCCACTCTAACGTCTGAAACGAGACCGAACAAATCGCCGAAAATGAGTGCTTAAGTCTCACTTCCGAGGTTTTTTTGTGACCTATGTTGTTAAGGCGCGTTACGTTGAGTTAGCACAAGATTCTGAGACCCACACAGAGTTACAGCTCATGCGACGAACCATCCCGTTGTACAGAAAGGCTAAGTGAACGAGTCTTCCGCTGCCGTTTATGAAGAATCGTAAGCCTTTTCGCTTCTCACCTTACGCCGCTCCGTTCACACGTCCACACGAAGTATACTCTCCGCCGGGTGGAAGT
>NW_011357368.1:8147698-8158131 GCF_000735185.1 Notothenia coriiceps
TAAACACGAAGTTAAAAGTAAAACTGAGTCTGTGAACCGAGATCAAGCGAATCAAGGCTCGGAAGGGCTGTCGATGACCTCCTCGCCTTCTATTTTAACCAACTTTAAAACGAACTTAATTCCCAGCACGTCAACACTATAATTCCCCAGATACATTGCTCATCAACCGTTTCAAGTCGCAGAATATGCAGCGCTTCCCAGCAGTGTCATGCCAATAGCCCCTGGTCACTACATGGAGGTCCATGAAGAGAGACGGTGACACCCGACAGCGAAGAGCAGTGATAAGAGCGGGAAATAGCATTGAGATTCAACAACACTAGGCTCTGATCGCGACAAACAATCGGGCCATTCGTGAGGGCATCGTTAACAGCGTCGTGTCGTCTGTCGTGGGTCTCCAGGTCTGCGGGTCGCACAGCGGCAGTCGGCCCAGCGCGACTCTGCCATCCGGGGCGCGAGAGCAAAGTCCAGCGATGCGTATCCAGCCGCTGATAACAAGATGCTCTCACGATGGCCTTACGAAGGGCAAAATTGACACACGAATTCAACACGAAAATGAACCTTGCACGGTCCTTCGGCAATTTTTTTGCATGCCAAAGATTTTGCAACCGCTCACGAAGTTGCTGCCGGAGCCTAAGAAACTCCACCGGCGGTCATACGATGGCTTAAGATGCCCTCACGAATGTCCCGATGTTGCTACGATCAGAGCCGAATTTGAACATTTCCTTTATCGTGTGTCCATCGGGTTGTTTTATTGCACAACAAAATCATGTAAACATATTATGTAAATAACCCAATTTGTGTTCTGTGAAACTGAAAAGGATATAATATATTATTTTGAAGGCGAGTTGACAGGAAGTTGTTGTTGCTATGGAAACAACATTACGGAGAAAACTTAATAACTTCTACATATAAAGACGGAGAAAGTAAAGAACAAAGTCTGAAAATATCAGTACAGTATCATAGTACTTTAACATAATCGTTTGTGTTACTTTCGTTGCAGTTGTATGTGTTAAATGTAATGTAAATGTTGCCTTCGTGTGTGGTTCGGGGCCATCTTCGTGCGAAATTCACAATTCCATATTCGTGTGTCCATCGGGTGTCAATTTCGGGACAGTGTGACAGGGGCTTAAAGAATTTCCCGTCAACCCAACACAATGCCCTGTTGTCACTCACTATTAGCTTATACTCATACTTTAGCTTGTTAAAGGAGTGATACCACAGTACCTCAGTCACAGGTAGAAAAACATGCGTTTAAAATATGAGAAAAGGAATAAAAGTATTCTCATCAAAAAGTACTTAAGTTAAATTAGTACATGTAAACTAAGGCACGTGAAAAAGCATTAACGCACGGGGGAAATCTTTCACTTTTAAGAACAAGTTAGATACACTTCCTTTCTGTTTTCTGTTGACTTTACAGGTTTGATATTTCAATTTAAATGTTGAAAATGGCAGAGGAAACCTGACGAGGACAGAGATATATCTCACAGTTTCACTGAACAGGACGTAAAGAAGTGAGCGCAAGTTATCGTGCAGATGTGGTGAGCGGGAGATAAAGAAGTCGAAGAAAAAAGCTGCTGTTATATCCTCTGAGGTCTGACACAAACATGTTAACAAAATGTATTTTTGTTCCAATCATTGTGGACTATAATACACCCTAAATGCACTAAGGATAATGAGGAGTGTTGCAAGAAGTGCTCAGATCCTTTACTCAAGTAGAAGTACACTTAAAGTCCCAAAGTCGAAGTACAAAAGCACCAAAATATACTTCAAGTACAACAACTCAAAGTACTCATTCTGCAAAACGGCCCATTTCAGAGTTATAAAAAGTAGTATCAGCTAAATGTACTTCAAGTATCAACAGTAAAAGTACTTGTGGATCTTTTAAACTATAACAGAGGATACAAATGAAACAGTTTGAAGTAAAAAGCACAATATGTTTCTCCGAATTGTACTGGAGGAGAAGTAAAAGTACCTTCAAATTGAACTGAAATCCATCACTTCACTAAATGTACTTCACTTCATGACACCACTGATTAGTACTGCATTAAAGCACATCAGCATATTATGTGGTTTAATTCATTTGGGTTCAAATGCAGGGGCTAGATTTGGGAACCTGAGGGGATTAATAATAAATGAAGTAATAACATTTGATCTTATATAAAGGAGTATAACGTATGATATTTGCCTGCAGTAAATACACAAAATACTGTATGTCAAGAAGTTATTTTCCCCCGCTGATAATAATTCATATTCTCATAGAGCTGTTTTGTATATTGTACACATATCATGTTAAAGAAATAGCCATTATACAAAGCGTCACATAATGGCCTACTGTCGCTTTAGATTTCACAGATTTTGAATAAAAATGCAAATGCTGCCACTGCACTGGTGTGCAGCAAACAAACGGTCTCTGGTCATAACAAACTGCTGTGGAGCGGGAGTCCAGTGTGTTTTAAAGAAATAAAGTATAAGGTTTCAGAAGAGAACAGAGCGGTGTTTGTTCCAGAGGGAAAGGACTCATGTAAATGAACCAGGAAATGTGTTTTTATTTGTGAAAACGTATCAATAGCGTGTTTGTGAATTCTCATCATCTGCACAGAAATAAACAAATCGGCTCGAAAAAGGGATGCTGTTTCACGGCGAACAACAAAACGTCTGTTTGCTCGCTCTCGTCTCTGATGGCGATGCAAATCTGCGGGTTTGCTGCTGAAAAAGTCATAAAGGAAACGTAGTAAAAGGACCTTTTTGTCCGTGCTGTCGAAACTTTTTTTATTATGTCTCCATCCAACGCGCTTTTTCCATCAAACAGAGACTTTTGTTCTTGATTTAAATTAACTGTAACAGTCACGCATGCACTGTTTCCTCCTGTTTCAGTCGAGTTTGATGAATTACTACAGCGCCCAAGAGTTCAGGAAACTACTTAAAAACTAAGATTATGTATTTGCCACTGGTTTTAAGTCCTTATTATTCCTTAAATTATGGAAAGGGTTTAACCCTAATCTCCCAGGTGTTACTTCTCATCAGTGGTGTCAAGTAACTAAGTACAATTACTCAAGTACAGTAACTAAGTACAATTTTGAGGTACTTGAGTATTTCCATTTTGTGCTACTTTGTACTTCTACAATTCAGAGGTAAATGGTGTCCACTAAATGACTAAAATACCTTTAGTTAAAACCTCTTAAATCACACTTTAGTTCCACCTGGAGTGAATTCACAAGTTACCCTGCAGTATACGAAGTGGTTGTCTTTGTGTATTGGTTTACCTTGAAATAAAAATAGTTAATTAATTAATATTGAATTAAATTAGTAAAATAAACACAAATAAAAAGTGAATTGCCCTTAATATTTGTGTGACTGAAACATTCAAATCTATAAATAAAAAAACAATATTAACTCTGACATGTGAACCCCAGCAGTTGCAACTTCTAAGATATATTCACAAAAAAAGAAAAATGTATTTACTAACATTTCTACTTTTTAAATATTAGAATTTCTGTGCTTTTTATTGTTAAAAACTAGTAACAAAATAAATATTGTTTTCGAATTTTTTGCAAAAAGTTCTACATTCTTCACACTGTCTTTGTTTTATGGAAGTGGCATCATTCAAACATTTTTAATGAATTGATGCGAGTGGTTTCTCCTTCAATTGTGTAACGATCAGCTGATGATAAAAGTACTCGGATCTGTCAAAGTAGTAACATCACAGTTTTTATTCCCGTTTGTCCTCTTTCGATTAACGGTCACACATGCTCATGCTTGTCTCGAGCGCTCAACAATACGAGCATAAAGGAGAACAGCGAGACAAAGGCAACCTGCAGTTATGAACAAACATCAGAATTAAAGAAAATCCCACATACTTCCCGACAAAAGCCGTGTTTAATGAAACACACCTTGGTCCTGTAGGAGCTTGCATTTCTGACATCGCGTGCCGAATGTTCACACACACACACACACACGCACACACAGTGGAAAGGTTCACAAGTGTTCCTCTTTTTGAAGGATTAGAAAGTGTTTAGAGAAATGCACGGCAGCTTCCGCTCTTTCTTCTCTTAAAAACTGATTTACAGCTGCTGGTAAATAGCCCCGCCGCGGCATTACTGCGAGATTATGACAGCATTCATGGACGAGCGAGCGCACATCCAGAGAGCAGCTGGCACGACTTAAAGGGGACCCAAACAGATCCTCCAAATATCATTTAAAACCTCTTAGCTTTACTACTTGTGCACACTACTCTGCTGCTGTCAGGTGCCTCAGAAAAACGTTAAAAGGAAGTTGTTATCGAGTATTTCCATTGTATGCTATACTTCTACAATTCAGAGGTAAATGGTGTGCTTGTACTCAACTATTGAAATAGTTACTTTACAGATCTGGATGAATGATGTGAAATATAATCAACTCTTAAATCTTTAGTTCCACCTGGAGTAAATTCACAAGCGACCCTGCAGTATACAAAGTCATTCAAACTAGCTGCACCTCAAGAACATTGACAAACATGCATTGAATTTCATCCAATCTTACCTGAAGGTGTGTGTAGATGCTTGCAGTGTCTCTAAGTGTGTGTGAGAGTACATCATCATCATCATCATTATGAAGCTTCATCACACGCCCAACATGACACTCACGTGTGTGTTTCACAACCTGTGGTGTAATTAACTAAAAACATGTAGGATGTGCTCTGCTTAAGTAAAAAGAGTATTTGTACTTTTGGAGGCTAATGTTGTAGTTAGGGTTTATTTGATAGATTGAGTTAGTTACCTTGCAGATGTAGATTTGTAATACACAATATAAATACATTATTATGGGTTAAGCTACCCAGTAGTATATCAAGTTTTCAAATAAACCCAAGTGCCACAACGAAGTGATGAACAAATTAATGCAACAATAATTATAATAAGACATAACATGTGGTGCTTAAATGAGTCATTCTGCATAACGAGTACTTTTGGTCCTCAAAGTAGAATTTTCAATGTATTAGTATTTTTACACTGTAGTGTTGTAACATTAATTAAGTAAATGATATGATAACTTCTTCCACCTCTGGTGACAGATATGAAGTTCCTACAGTTGTCTTTTTCCCAATGCAACAGGTGGGAAGTCTTTAAAAAGTCTTGAGTAGGAGATGTTCAATGCCCCTTTCCACTTTTGCTCTTCCTTCACACAGACGTTTATTCGCTAAGAGCTCCTTCGTGCATAATTACTGCTCTCTCTCTCGCCCTTAACGGTAAAGAAACACATGCAGATGAGGTGCGTCTACTCTCGACACGTGAGGCTGACTCAGAAGCACTTGGATTTTGTCTTTGTGTTTTTAATGTAGACTCACACTCAGGGGTCAGGACAAAAGGAAAGCAGGCTGTTACATAAAGAAGAAGAGCACATTGTTATGCATACAAAGTGACTGTGATAGCGCGCTTATCAAGGACGCAGTGAAGAATTAACCTGAATTATCTCACTTTATACTCGTTTCAGAGTCAGCGAGTGGAGGACAAACACCTTTGCCTGAATAACAAACGTGATTTGATAGACTTTGAATTCATGGTTTTACCCCGCAGTAAGTCTAGGAAAGACACTGTCACCGCTTCAAGGCACAACTTCCACTTATATCTGAATTATTTTTACAGTAAAAGACAGTAAGAAATGTCTATTCCCAGAGCCAACGGTGACAGATTGAAATAAACACAGACAGTCTGTTCAGTACGAGGCAAAGAAAACGTACTGCCGTGTTTAACTGGTTACAGAATACTGTACTTTTTTACGACGGCCAATTATGATCTGCATTTCTGAATTATGTTGTCCTTTTAAAAGCGTAGTGGAGTGAAACAAGGCAGGGAGAATTGTTCATTCTGAGCTAGGTGACATTTACATAAACACAGAGATATTCTGTTTAGTAGAAGACACAGAGAACAGAAGTACACCTTTTTGGTATTTTGGCGTGAACTGAAACCGCCAAATATATTGCAGATTGCTTTTCCTCTTGATCAATAAATGAACTACTTATAATTCAATAGTGATGCTGCTGGTCTGCGGACAAAATGAGCCAAACCTGATCAAACCCTTTATTTTCTGTATTTTTGGAACTAAATATTTATTCAAACAAATGTAAAATGTCAAAGGAAATTGCTAGTTTTCATGTTTCAAAACCAGTAAAGGATTTTAAAGACAAGCTCAAGTCACTTAATACTTAATAAAGCTATACATATGCAGTCCAATTACTTTTGTATCTCAATACTGTGGACAATCCCCACAGGAGCTGTTTGGGGTGAAGTGTCTCAGGGACACAACGACATGCTGACTGCAGTGGGGTTTGAACCTGTGACCCCCTGATTCCAAGTCCAGCATACTATCCACTGAGCCACAGCCTCCACTCTGAGATCTTGTGATTAGCTGAAAAAGCTTATTTTGAACTATATCTTACCAGGAACAGTAAATGTTGTTACAAAATAAGCCTGAAATGCTCAAAAGTGTTCAGTTCTCTGACGTTAGTTGGTGATTTTCCAATAAGAATTTGTTTATATGTATTTGTTAAAACAAGACGAACCATCTTTTACAAAAACCACAGCAGCTTAAAAAACGTGTTTCATTTGAGATACGAAATCAGATGAAGATGCATTGTCTAAAAACAAACCCTCTATCTCTCTGCATTGTTACCTCTTCAGTCATTAGGTGTTACATCGAGTGTAAAGACACATTCTGACTATTTATGTATTTAATCCTTTATTTGGCACGGGCAATGCACAGTAATGAACACTTAAAACATTCAAATGTATCGAGCGTAACAGTGCCAGATTTAGCTTTGAGCTAGTTTCCATCTGCAGTACGCGTCACATAAAACATTTAAGAACATTACATGATATTCTTATGACATGTAGCCGCGATCGCTCATCAAAAAGGCCACCTTCATGAAGGTTTAGCAATCCAGAGTTCCTAACGCATGTTGTGGTGAAGGATGAAGTACCACCATGACGTCATTTGTAAATGCTTTATTTCTTTATATACACGTTAAAATGTTCTTTTTAGCGACTCACGTAGGCCTCTCCTAAGATCTTGGTCAAAACGCACACGCTCAGTCACGGTCAACACGGTTGAAAAACGTGTGGCTTCCACTTTAAACCTCTCATCCAACTATCCACTGTGCCCACATATATAGTTAATTACCTCCGTGCTCCCAGGTGCGCAGGTTGGAAAAAAATGATGACGCGTTCACACACACCACACACACACACACACACCAGACACACACACACAAACACCACACACACACACACACACCACACACACACACACACACACACACACACACACACACACACCACACACACAACACAACCAGCACACACAACACACCAACCACACACACACACACACAACACACACACACACACCCCCGTACCCCCAACAACCCAGAAGCAAATTGGTCCAACATGACATATAAGGTGAAAGAGAAGATAAGTGCTACACAAAGTGCGACAGTGTGTCTTATTTCTAGTCTATATTCGATAGAAATTAGACACATATACTTGGAAGATTTAGAGTTTTCACATTGCACTATTAGGGATATATGCCTTGTTTACAACCCTGAGTTAGTTTGATCCAATGTTAAAACATCTAACACATGGCGGGTATTTTAGCGATGATTTAAGTGTCCAAGGATTTATTTAAATCAAAAGAATTGATAATTTAAGCTTTCATTATTGCCCCGACTTAATCAAACTTCTGACAGCATCGAGAACCGTTTTTGAACAAGCTAACTCAATAAGTGAAGTCCTTGCAGGGGCCAAAGGACACATTCCTCCAAGACGTCCGTAAAAACCGTCTTTTTGCAGGTAGCGCGGGACACGGAACCGGATCCGCATGCATAACATTACATACGTGAATCCAGGAATGATCGTGAATAACATCCACATTTACCCCGGGACTTTTGTTAGGAGCTTCTCCGAGTTTAATTGGAGGAAAACGTCCAGGGGATTTGGTTCAAGGAGACACACACACACAACACACACACACACCACACACCACACACACCAGCACAACACACACACACAGCACACACACGCACACACACCACACACACAACACACACACACACACACACACACCAAACACACCACACACACACACCACACACACACATTATTCGAAAACACATATAAACATACACACACACACACACACACACACACAACACACAACACACACCAACACACACACACATATAAACACACACACACACACACACCACACACACACATATTAAACACACAACACACACACACACACACACACACCACACAACAACACACACACACACCCACACATATAACCCACACACACACACCACACACAAACCACATATTACCACACACACACACACACACACACACAGCACACACACACACACACACACACACATATTAAGACACATATAAACACCACACACACCACCACACACCACACACACACACACACACACACAACACACCACAACACACACACACACACACACACACAACAAACACACACACACAACACACCACACACACACGGAACACACACATATACACACACTCTCAAAAACACACATATAAACAGCACTCTCTCCTCTTCACACACACTCACCCAAAGACATATACAACACACACACACACACACACACATCACACACACACAACACACACCATCACACACACACAGCAACACACACAGACACACACACACACACACACACACACACACACACACCACACACACAACACAACACACACACACACACAACACACACACCACCCTTGCCTGAAAACGCCCCCCCTGCTTTGCAGTTGTCTCTTTTTCTCTCCTCTCCCTGAGGACCATTAGAGGAGACATCAGCGTTCATCCACACCTGCATCGCTCAGCATTCCTCGTTCCCCACTGGACCAAGCTCCCCCCCAAAAAAAATAAAAACCAGTGTTCCAATGGTAACCGGCGGTCACTCACCGGGGTATCGCTCGGATTGATCGAATGAGCAGAAGCAACAGCAGCAGCATGCGGATAAAAACCTGACCGCAGAAAGGCTTGTGAGCTACAACATGTTGACATCCCTATAGCTGCTGAAATCTCGTTTCATTGCAACTTTATTATTTGCCTGTATATCTAGTATTGTTCGTTTGTTTGTTCTGTTTTTTATGTCTTGTTTGTTCAGCATTGGTATAGCGGCCTTGGGTCCCTTGAAAAAAATATTATTATTACTTCTTATGATGGTCGGTTATAATTGACTATTTGTTCATCCATTTGACACTTGTTTCAGTTTTTACAGTGTCATAATTCTCTTCTTTCATTTCATTAATTATTATTATTATTTTTGTGTTATTGTTTTTACACGTTCTAAATATAATCAATCAAATCAAATGGTCCCGTTATAATCGATGATACCCTTCGAGTGGAAGGATCGTTGTAATCCAACATAAAAATCCTAAATAAGAGCCTTCATGGGCCACATAAAAAAGCTGCCCTGGATTTTCGCTGGTGTTTTTTAGCCATGCTACACGACGTAGGTCACAGTGAAGCCTCTCATCCCCATCTCTTTCTCCTGAATAACGATTCATATCATACAGATGAACTTGTGTAAGACATTCATGCTGCCCTGAGGATGTTATCTCTGGGCTGACTTTAGTGCATGTTAAGTTCGCTATGAAGTCTTCATTTGCGGCCTGAAATAGTCTCAACAACTATGGATGGAAAGCGAGAGTCTGAGCTCAAAGACCCTATAATCGACTCCCTGACCTTGGCTGTAGTGAAGCCATGTGTGTTTTTTAGTGGGTGGAAGGTCCCTTTAACCATTCGGGTAAATTGAAGCAAGGTAATTTGGCAGCAGACACTCACGTTTTTTTCCCCCTTGAAATGCATTGTAATCAACGTTTTTGGCTGCGCACTTAAGGTGGGGTAGTAAAGTTTGAGAACGGCTCGAGATAAGCACTTGTTGTTTGCATTACCATGGGATTTTTTTAACATCGCGATAGCAATGAATATCTGAAGTGCTTTGAAAATAAATGCCACTAAAAAATGAGTAATTCTGTGGCAAGCTGTAGCGCTGTAAAAAGCACGACGCAAGAATCATCTGAGGCCGGCCCGGCTTAGTAACGCTGGCTATGGCCTACCTGCCTGTCAGCGGCTTCCATCCTGTGCACACCTTATCTCCGTGGCCCTCATTGGTCATGTGTGCGTTCGTGTGTGTTGGAGGAGGGGCTCTGTAAGGAAGGTGGCAGACTTTTTTTCGCGACTGGGCCGTTCTCAATCTCGAGGAAACTGGGCCTTCCAGAGCCAAGTATTCTTGCAAGGATGCTGACGTTCATCGAGTGCGCGGCGAAGGACTGTTGCGCATCTCGCAGCATACTTGGAATCCACCCGAGGCCCAGCGTCCGTTGGTTTGGGGTAATCTTCGAGGCTGCAGCATGAGGTAG
>NW_011357368.1:8158176-8164125 GCF_000735185.1 Notothenia coriiceps
CCAATTTGGGAAATGTTTGTGTTGCAGCAGCATAAAAGAAAAAGAAAATAGTAAGTGGTTATTATATATACAAAAGTATGTGAGGGATGGGATATTAAATTGAATATAAAATGTAAAACTGTACATGTGATTTTACGTCCAAGAGAAGGCTATGGGACCAGAGAGTTCTCTGCCAGCCAGAGGTGATTTCGTTTATTAGTTCAATATGTCAAACTGATTTCCCTGAACTCAATCTTTAGTTACATGGTGAAACGTTATGCTGCTTGTACTAATTAGACTTATCATATAAGCCACCACAGGTTATTATAGGATGTATTCATTATCTTATCTATGTTGCGTCTTTTCAGCAGCGCCATCTCTAATACGGAGATACAGTACTACTACCCATTCTTTACATTCCACACGTAGACAGTTTACAACAAATGTAACATGAGCCTTACCTCATAGCACGAATCCAAGACTTTCCTAAATAGGAAATACATTTAGAGCCCGTGAAACCAGATAGACGCGGGCACGTTCCAGTGGACGAGCGAGACCTGTGGCTGCAACCGCGAGCAAAGCAACAAACCACAATTGCGTAGCTAATTACCTGAGTACTAACTAGTTAGCGCTAGCTTTAGCTAACGTTAGCTAACGAAACCGAACTGCCGAGTAAAATTGGAAAACGCTGGTAGATTTATATCTGTGTTCTATAATTTGTAAAACTCGGTGTTTAAAAAAGACAATCTCAAAATTACAGATTCTAATGGTCAGATAGATATATATACAGATACTAAAGATATGCACGTACTTGCTTTCAAGCAGAACACAGGGGAAAACAAACTTAGCGGGAGTGTTTACGTGTTCGGCGTAATGACGTACAACGGCCTCGACCATTTCTGTAGTCCTATTCAGCCACTCGGTAACAACCATCGTTTTTCAGACACGTAAACTCTTCAAAAATCCCCAGTGGGGTCACTGCTGATGTATTTAATGTCGTAGAACAAAACGTCAATTACCTCTTAAATTTGTGTCAACCACAGACCTTATTTCGAGCTATTTTCCAAAACCCTATGGAAAAAATGCATTGCTTTTTGAGGAAGGAACCGGAAGTGCTAAAAATGCTAACTTACTTCCGGGTTTTACGACGCGTCACTGCGGCTCTCTATATTACTTATACTTTACCTCTGGCTTCCGGGTCGTGCATTTGAGTCCTTTTCCCTTATATCCAAGTTCGTGACACAATCAACTGCTGACAGGGTAGCTGTTACAGTTACAATATTTTGAAACCGCATTTGGTCTCGGACTTGAATCTGATATTAGAGGCCCAGTTTTATTTCTTAAAGCTGCTGAAGAAAATAATATTTTTTATAATGACAGTGTTGCACAACTGAGCATCCCTGTTTGACAATATTCAGGGCTGGTTTTTCTTTGTGTCATTGTTTAATAGAAAGGGATTAAATAAAGATAGTGTTCTCTCTGCTAGCTTTTACATGGAGATCACAAGCTTATGTCATGTGCCGTGGGTGGTTTAAACAGGGTCAGGATCCAGATCAGAAAAGGACACGTCACAATAGAAATCTGTACTTCCTGGTAGCAACCACATGATGTCAGCAGAGAGCCATTTTGTTATCTACAATGTTAATGTTATCATGAAAGATTCACTCTAAGCACCAAGAGCACTCAAAATGTCATGTTTTAGTGACAAAGTAATTTGAACAACTTAAATAAAGTGTTCATAAATGGGTAACATATTTCTATGATTGTTATTTCTTTGGCAAGCTGCTTGTTGTTGGTTATTCCCCCCCACGGAAAAAAAACTGCCCCAAATAACGCAAGACCCTGTAGGAACAGGACAGTTCCTCAGCAGCCCCCCAGCAGGTGTAACTTGCATATTCCCTACACACGGCCATTTAAAGACGTCTTCCATAGTGACAGTTTTGGTTATATTTAAACCATGGTCTGTGTACAGTATGAGTATATTTGTGTTGTGGTTCTAGATACAGACACTTTTCCAAGTATATTTTTAATTAGTTCCACTAAGATGATGCAACTTAGAACACAAATCCCTTATTACACAGGGAGTAAACACAAAAAAGCAATCCTATGTAAAACACTTATGATGTGGATCTCATTCTACCTTTGGGAAGCTTATAATGTTCCGTTAAAACTCACTCAACAATGTTGCATCAATAGCGTTTGATTCACAGCTACTGAATTAGTGTGTTACGCAGAGTAGTTGCAATATTAATTACCTTAAACATCACATGCCATAGGCTTCTGTATATTTTTGTATACATGATGTAGCTGAATGCTGGAAGTAAAATGCACCGTGTTGCTGTCTTCTTCATTATACTGAGTTTTCTCCTGAGTGCTTCTTCATCTTCATCTTTTTTTTTTTTTTAAACATAAACAAATCATAAACCTCTGCTTTATTTTTAGTCATAGTAGATAATTGCATCTGCATCACTGTTGAAAAAGTGGATGATAGTGAAGATCAGAGGGAAGTATAGCACTATAGGGAATATTAATAAAAAATGTTTAGGCAGGCTGTGTGTCAACAAAAAAAAAGCCTCCTTTCGGGAAAAAAGAATAATGAAGGCAAGATTCAAAGGCTCTTGGCCCTTTTCTTTGTCTTAATGATTCATGACAGTTACACAAGCACTAGTGTGGTGTCTACTGTGTGTTGTTGAAATGCATGTGTAACTGTAATGAGAGTGTTATAACGTTTCTTTTAATTATTCCTCGTCTTAATGTAGGGTTAGAAAAACCTCAAATATGGTCGTTGCAGGCAGTTTGTGTTGCATGACGACATCTGTGTTAGTTAGTTTAGACATGGAAAAGGACCCTTTTTTTGGCTGCCCTCCAGAGACAAAGCTGTGGGAATACTTAATGTGAGCTGTGCTCTTTGGGTATCATCATAACACACTTCCTCAAACTACTCTTATCCATCGCACACAGTAACATAAAGGGTAAGAAAGCCTATTCAAAGGTCTATCGATCACATTTACAGTCTCTAATGTTAGCCAGCTCTACTTGTTGCTTATAATAAAATAAGTAAGTGTGGTTTAAATGATATTGTTCGCTTCATTCACAAGCATGTCGCAGATATGATAACATGAATGAACATCGTACAACAACTGTACGAAAGGTAGCTCACATTGCCAGGGGGAGAGGGGCAGCGGCAGATCCACTGGGGCACACCAGTTTCCATGGTAACCTCTGATCACAGAGAGGATAACCGGAATGAGGTAATCACTCTGTTGAGCCCTGCCAGCTGATTGACAACTGTGGTAATGAACCGCTCTTCCTCAAACTTGCAGAGAAGACGACAATATCTGGAGATTTATCATATCTTGATGACATTACATTTTTAATATGTGAGTCTCACGTAGATGCAGAAAGGATTATGTCGCTGTGTCCTCTAGGAATATATCCAGTATAATTAAAGTTTTGATAAGGATCATTATCTGATAACAAAAACATGTCACAGTAGTAAAATACAGAAACACTTGCTATGTTTTTGCTATTATTTGAAATGGTGTTCATAGTGTCAGCACCAGATATATGTGTGCCTATTTTAATTATCCATGAAACAGTTATTAAGGGAGAGTTCAGTGGCTGTGCCCTTTTCGTGTCATCTGGCATTACACTGACCCTGAATAAATTATCTATAATGATGTTCAGCTGCAGCCTTGGAGAGCTATTTCCAGAGGAGGAAAAAAATAGGCATACCGCTGACGATGTCAGTGGGAAACTCCTGCCAGTAGCAGTTAACGAAAGGTTTTAATGTTACATCCCGTTGTGTTACAGGCACCCTCATTATTTCAGGGTGAGTGATGGTTGAGGAGGATGATGGACGACAATGGCCTTTCTGATTAATCGGAGAGAAATTATCCTGAAAATGGACCTAATTTCTCCTATATGTTTATTCCCTTGACATTTCAACCCCCAGAGTAATCTGTAAATACAATTCTCTCACAGCAGGATTTGTGTAAGCTTTATGTATCAGAACATATTGTCCTTTCACAGTCTGATAAACAACAATGGATGGCTGATCTACAGAAGATCCTGGCATTGGGGTGAATCAGCAGCCACAGCTTGGACGAATGCAAAAGACGCACAGATGACTTTGTAGCCCATTTGTAGGGGGCAACATAGTGCTTCTGCCAAGAGACTGCAATTGCACTCACAAGGGGCCAAGCAGTTCACCTTACAGTGGTGAGGCAGGGGACAGATGCTGCAGTGATCCTGACCCTGCACATTCATGGAAACGTGATACAGGGTGGTTAAAAACATTTGTTGAGCCCAAGTTACTGGGAGGAAATTACTGTTGGTTTTTCAATCAAGCGCTTTACATGTAATGTTGAGAAACCCTTTGCTTAAGCACACTTTTCACCCTTTATGACGGGTCTAACATTTTCAATACTGCCTAAGGGGCAAAGCACCCACCTCTGGCAGATTAAATGATATTGTGAAGTGATGTACTAAGCCCGTTTTTTACTCTCATTCAGGGCAGATGGAGGGGAGAATGTGTGCAGTGGCATATGGGTTAAGGCAAAGCAGCAAAAGCATTTTGGAGTAGTGGATTATTCTTGCAAACAAGGCTGTAATGGTTTGTATGGACAATGAGTAAGCCCTGCACCCGTGCACTATGGGTGTATGTGTAAGGGCTACAATGTAGAGAGTAGAAGTGGTGAGAGAGAGAAAGAGGGAGGCGGAGAGACAGGCTACTGCGTGAGACCTAGATTAGTATCTGGACAGTGATGCTGCTGTGGCGACTGTTGATTTTCAGATTGCTCTAAATTCTCAGAGATTAAGTGGAATGAATGAATGGTTGAATGAATGGGTGGCAGCATTATTTCAAAACAACCGAACAGTAAGAAAGTCTTAGTGCTGGAACCCTTGGAAGCTGTACATTTACTCAAAAGCAAATATCCCATGATTTATTTACAGTGTCACTGATTCTTTAGGAATGTTACATAATATGTCACGAGGATGATCTTGATGCAGGAATTGTGTTTCCAAGTTTCCCTTCCACATAGATGAGCTCAGCATTGAATTGGGAGATTCGCTTTGTTCCTACTGTAAAATGATGGATGTTTTCTGGTAGGTTTGAAATGCGGTGCTTCTTCTTCACTAAGGCACTGTCTCTTTTCTGAAATCACTCAAAGCGGCAACTATTGTAACCTGGCAGGCCAATCAGCAGTCCAGGAGCCACAGAGTGATGAAGCTCATCATTCTCCGTCACAAACTACCTGTTTTTGATGGAAGATTTCATGCATTCGTTGAGTTGCTCTATTTGAAGAGAAAAGGTCCAGCACTATGTTCATCAGCGTAAACTCTCTGAACATCAACATGTTAAAACCTGCCTGTCAACTGGTTTGGGGTTTTACTCACTTAATTTCATTTCCCGTAGCTGAGTGGAGTGCTGCTCATCAGAGTGCTGATCCCAACTTCTATCCTCTTTACTGTAAATTGCAAACCAGTCATTTCATATAGGGTTTTAACATTACATCACACATAACACGTGCAAACCCGACAACATCTGGAACATATGATGCTTAAAGAGCATCTTGCAAGTTATTTTTTTTTCTACATTTATGCTTGAACTTGCTTGAAAATTACAATTAAAAAAGTGAATGTAGGATTTTATATGTTTTACGAGACATAAGGGCAGGAATTCAGAGGGAAATTAGCAATTTTGAGCTCTGCTCTTAAAAACGGCTTTTTTTTAAGGTCATACGTCAAACGCGTCATATTACATCACGCAGGGGACACATCTCCGCTCTCTGACCGCAGGTATAGTTAGTAGTTGCGTTGAGTTGAGCGTTTGTGTTTTAGTTAGCTGGTATTTTTCGGTAGTTTTACATTGTATTTCACCATTTGTAATCATGGTGCAGTATTGTGTTTGTGCAGGTTGCACAAATACCAGCCTGTCAGGACATCGAGTCCACAGTTTCCCTCACG
>NW_011357368.1:8164155-8166128 GCF_000735185.1 Notothenia coriiceps
CGTGATCTATCGTCTCCCTGGTACGTTGCTGCATCCACCTCCCTGCAGCGCACACTCCTCCACACGGCTTTATCAGGAAACCGTATTACTTTCTCCTCTCCGTGTCCCTTACGCTGCTCTCCTTCCTCTTTCTCCCCTCCGGTACACGCAAACCGTTAAGGCGTAGTGTGCGAGTTGCATATTTTTTTTTAGTCAACGCTGTGGGTGGCATCTTCTCTCAACAAACAACCAAACGGAGGAGGAGGAAAGAGAGAGATTGCCACCACAGCGTTACCTAATGCAACTCACAACTTACGCCTTAAGGTGCCGTGAACCGGAGGGGAGAAAGAGAGAGAAGCAGCTGAAGGGAGGGGGGGGGAGAGACGAAGTAATACGTTTCCTCGATAAAGCCGCTGGGAAAGTGCAGTGCTGCAGGGAACGGTGGATGCAGCAACGTACCCAGGAACGAACGTAGCTCCGTCCTTTTCCCCGTAAGGGAAACTGTGGACTCGATGTCCCTGACAGGCTGGTATTTGTGCAACCTGCCACAAACACAATACTCGCACATGATTACAAATGGTGAAATCAATGTAAAACTACCGAAAAAATACCAGCTAACAAAACACAAACAGCTCACTCAACGCAACTACTAACTATACCTGCGGTCAGAGAGCGGAGATGTGTCCCCTGCGTGAATTAAGTATGAGGGCGTTTGACCGTATGAACCCTTAAAAAAAAGCCGTTTTTAAGAGCAGAGCTCAAATTGCTAAATTCTTCCCTCTGAATTTGCCCTGCCCTTATGTCTCGTAACAAACATAAAAATCCCCTACATTCACTTTTTTATTGTAATCCTGTTGTCTCAACGCAAGTTCAAGCATAAATGTACAAAAACGAAAAGATAACTTGCAAGATTCGCTCTTCGTAAAGCATCATACTGTTCCAGATCGTTGCTGCAGGGTTTGCACGCGTTCATATACTGGTGTGATGTAATCGTTAAACACCTATATGAAAACTGGACTGGTTTTGCAATTTACAGTAAGAGGATTCACGAAGTTGGGAATCAGCACTCTCATGAGCAGCACTCCACTCAGCTACGGGGAAATGAAATTAAGTGAGTAGAAACCCCCGCCGGAAAACAGTTGTCAGGCGCAGGTTTTCAACATGTTGATCGTTCAGAGAGTTACGCTGATGAACATAGTGCTGGACCTTTTCTCTTCAAATAGAGCAACTCAACGAATGCATGAAATCTTCCATCAAAAACAGGTAGTTTGTGGACGCGAGAATGATGTGCAGCCTTCATCACTCTGTGGCTCCCTGGACGCTGATTGGCCTGGCCAAGCGTTACAATAGTTTGCCGCTTTGAGTGATTTCAGAAAAGAAACCAGTGCTTTCAGTGAAGAAAGAAGCACCCCGCTTTCAAACCTACTAGAAAACATCATCCAAATTTTAAAGTAGGACAAAGCGAATCTCCCAATTCAATGCTGAGGCTCATCTATGTGCGAAGGGAAACTTGGAAACACCATTCCTGCATCAGGATCATCCTCGTGACATATTATGTAACATTCCTAAAGAATCAGTGCACTGTAAAGTAAATCATGGGATTTTTGGCTTGTCTGAGTAATGTACAGCTTCCAAGGGTTCCAGCACTAAGAAACTTCTTACGGTTCCGGTTGTTTGAAATAAGTGCTGCACCCCATCTCATTCAAACCATTCGGACTTTCTTCACTGTAATCCTTTGAAAGAAATTTTTTAGAGCAATTCTGAAAATCAACAGTCGCCACATCAACCCCCCGCCCCTGCCGCAGCATCACTGTCCACGATACTAATCTAGGTCTCACGCAGTAGCCTGTCTCTCCGCCTCCCTCTTTCTCCTCTCTCTCACCACTCTCCACTCTCTACCATTGTAGGCCGGTTACAGCATACACCCATAGTGCACGGGTGCGACCCCGCCGCCCCGCCCGCACGCCCACCCAGCTCCCGCCACCCCCCCCAAG
>NW_011357368.1:8166315-8209232 GCF_000735185.1 Notothenia coriiceps
AGTGGTTGCTCTCGTCGCTTGTTGTGTCGTACAAAATTGATTTAAGGGTGTAGGACATTTGGTGTGACAAGAGCACACGAAGTTTCGGACTTTGTGTGCAAAGAGACACCGGGTCGTGGACATTTGTGTGACAAGAAGACACACGGGTTCAGAGACCTCTGACAGAGAAACACCGAGTAGAGACAATTTGGTGTTGCAAAGGGAGGCACAGAGGTCAGAGGGGACTAATTTGTGTTGCACAGAGCAGACTTCGAGGTCAGAGACAATTTGTGTGACAAGAGAGACTTCGCGAAGTGAGGACAATTTGTGTGACAAAGGAGGAGGGACTTCGAAGGACTCGACGACAAGTTCGGACTTACGTCTTACATGTCCAAACCCTCCTACTACAGGGGACTACGACAATTAAAAGGAGGTCGGTGGTGCCCCAGGACACACTACCAGTTCGAAGGAGGGTCGTCTAGTCAAGAGGTCTTGACGGGATTCATTTCTCTTTTGTTTCTTTTTATTCTTTACATAATTATAGATTATTTGGTTAATACGTTTCTACTGCGTACGATTTTAATTAATTTTAAGGCATGGCAAACCAAAATTTTTACGATATAAGGTTTGTTTTGAACAGGAGACTTCACAAAGCGGTTTTATAGTTTGTCTTGGTGGGAATACATCGGGGGTACGGAGTATGTAAGTCATGTTTGACATGTTCAAAAATGTCAAAAGGGGGGTTTTTTTTACTAAAAGACCCCAAGAGTACTTCTATGGAGTGACGGCGATGTGACGCATGCATCTCTTATCGTGGGTCAAGGGGAATTTGACATCTCTACACGGTATCACTCGGTCAGTATTGTTCCCGGTCGTATGGTTCGCTCCGGGACTCCCTTACGCGTAATTAGGGAGGATTAAGGTCGAAATTCGGAGATGGGTGGTTTTGTTTGTGGTTTCTTCTCGCAGGGCTGCCTTGTGCTGGACACACAGCGGAGTGCAGAGCGCGAACGTTGTCAGCGTGACCTTGTGTGTCGTTTCTGGAAGTCGGCTGCCTGGTTCTTCGACATGGCGGACGGGGCGGACGCACCTCAGGTTTATTGGGGATGGTCGTCGCCGACTGCGGCTGCTGAAGACATCTTTGTTCTGTTTGAAAGAACGATAGCAGAGTACGAGGAGGAACTGTCTCGTTCAAAACAGGAGAACGAGAGACACCGGAAACTACTGGACGCTGTTTTACAGCCTCAGCTTCAGATCCACAGAGCAGGTCTGTTCCCTCTTTACTAACTCTATAGACTCTTTATGAACTCTTTAGGCTCTCGAATGTTTTTGTTGCAGCAGCATGCAGTGTCTTCATATGTTGCACCTCAAACAACAAATACATCCATAGTTACAGTTTCTTTACTTCCTCTACAGAAAGGACAGTAAAAGAAACTGATTCAGAAATCTCATTCCTCCAGTCAGACAGTGGGCGTAGCTGTAACCACCTGCCCAGGCCTAGTCTGTCACTTTATTTGACCAAATGTTGTTATTTAAAACATTTATGATGGTTCGACTTTGATAACTTCTGGTTCACATATTTCCACATATGGTATTTCCACACCTTTTGTCTGTTATTCTTACAAAAAACACAGTCACATTTGACTGAAGATTGGCACCATTTTTTTTTGTGACCGTACAAGTGATGTAAAGCTTATTAAGTGAGGCAAATAGAAATAATCAGCTGATCATGTGCAGATGTGGAAATAGGTGCATTTGATCAGCTGACAGTTTTTTTGCCACACTTTATAGGCCTGACTCTAAATGATGCCGAAGTAACAACATACTGATAGTTAGTAAAAACCATGAATTAATGCTTTGACAAGCAGACGGCAGGAGGAACACCTTTTTAAAATCAGTGATGCATCTTCTTATTACAGACACATGCATTTCCAAACATTCGTTCTACCTACGCTGTAAAATGTATTATCTCTTCGATTTACACACGGCATCCCTGCGTTTACCCCCTTGATGCGGTTCGTTTGGGTTGGTGTGAACACAATCCGAGCAGTGGCGGCTGGTGGATTTTTTTCTAAGTACTGCTTTGCAATCAATTTCAGCAAACATACCAGTATGAATTAATGCAAACAAAAGAGGATTTTTCAGTGTTAATTTACCAGTACATTTTTTTAATTTAATATATATATTTTTTATTTCAAGGTCAACTCTTTTGTCAATCCTACTCAGTTTGTGTTTACAGACAGAGAGATCGAAATGTCGTTTCCAACATGTAAAATTATACAGTAATACAGATATGTATAAAATATGTATATCCTATATATTTTATCTTAATGTGTGCACATTATCATATATACAGTATATATATATATATATATATATATATTATAACTCTATACAGTGTTTTATTTTGTATACTGATTTTTTAAATTTATTTAACATCTATATATTTTTTACTTATTCCTGTGTTTCACTTGCGCATTAAGTAAGCATTTTTTTTTACTGAACTACTGCACTCTTTTATTGTACTATTTTATTTATTTTTTGTCTAAGTATGTTGCATTGTTGGAGAAGCCACAGACTTAAGATTTGCATTGCAAACAATTACGCTGTAGCAGACAATGATATGACAATGAAGCCCTTTTATTTTAAACACCTTTGTGCCCATTTGAGCAATTATAGATGGAAAAAGAATCCTGTCAGAATAGAAGTGTTCACATGCATGATGCAGATGCATTGTGAGCTGAGCGAGCATGCTGGAGTAGTTGTACACAACAACGTTCCATTACCCAAGGGCACACAGCTCTCTATGGGATATTGTTTTCCCTTGTGTGCAGCCCTCACTACGCATCACCTCTCACCCACCCAGTGCTACCCTTCTCTTCACCAGTCAGCATATATGCCAGAATATATTCATTTTGTTTTTACAGTGTACAAGTGAAATACCCAGAACAATGATATTCCTCACATCAGTCATACTGCTGTAAGTAATAGTTTGCACTTCAGGTCCTAAAATGGACAAATCAATCAAATTAATTGTCATCCTAAGATGCTAAGCTAAACAAACAACAGTAAACAAACAAGTCATGAGTTTCTAACCTAATTGCCATTGAGTAATGAGAGCCCTCCAAAAGGTTCAATTGAAGCCGTGTCATGAGTAATGGTTAGGAGCTGCAAATTGGCCTAATGCAACAGTGATTTGATAAAATACAGCAGACTCTGGCCCGGGGAGCTCTGTTTTTCTGGGTACAGGAGGATAAAACAAAAGATTATCTTGCATGTATGTTACTTGCAAAAAAAAATGCTTTTCCAAGCTAAGTTTGAAAGATTACCAGTGAAGTTCAAAACAAAACAGACTGCCACAGGTTTATGCCCCAGGCTTCTAAATGTAGGCCAAAAAAACTGATGGAAAAACAGCAGAAATCCCTCCCCTGTAAGACGCACATCTGCAGCTCTACACAAACTAGGAAGGCAACTAAATATCACACCAGCCTATTATAAGCCTTGAACATTACTGTTTTTTAAACAATACATGAAAATATTTCCAACCAGATAGATTATGATACAAAAACATTGAATCACATATGGGGTGGTAATAATAATGAAATACACAAGTCATCTTAATATTAATAAACTATGTAGGATCTCTGGCAATGACCCTAGATATGGTCATGTTTGTACATGTCTGTTTCTTCCCATGAGTTTTCTAGGTCTCAATTGGCCATATGGGTGATGAGCTCGAGCTGAAAATTGGAGCAGATGTTACAAGACTTTAAGTGAGGTTCTGCATAACACATACATTTTAATGCGTACACCACCTGGCTGTTGTCTTCACAGATTATCTAACCTTTTATTTAATTAGTTTACATGAACCCATTCTTAAAAGTGAGTGTAGTATACCAGCTTCTTTACAGCTTTCAGAGAGTAAAACTGCAGGACCATGGACAGCGTCTTATTCAAACACACTTGCTATCTTTCATGGAAAGATTTCCCCTAGTTAAATCCAAATAGCTGCCCAACCATTCTTGAAAACTCCCAAACGTGTCCCAAAAAAAAGGTAAATTGTATTTATGTTTGTTTTAATTTAACGTGTTTAAATATTGCAGTATAAAACACTTTTCTGGTCCAAAGATTGTGGGCATTATGTTTGTTTTATAAAAGGTGCTGGTGGTGTATAATAAAGTTGTGTTGAGTAGGGCCTTAACACTTAGTAACCTGCAAAGTGTGGGTGTAAGTGCTAATTCATTCATACAATGGCTGAGTGGATTCCTTACAAACATTATTACAGGTAGAGTCAAAATAACATGCTGAGTCCTTCATTAAACATCAGGTATACAGTAGCACTTCCTTTCTGTAACCAATATTTATTTATATGTTTACCATTAAACAGCTGATTGCTTAGGAGTTGCTGCTGGTCCTGCATATTTAACTGGAAATCAACATACAGTATAACACTGTGGGCAGTTGATTCCAGTACACATGTTCAGAAACGTTAATTGAGTTTTTGCCACATAATGGAACCCAAAATGGTGTCTTTGTAAAATACAAAAAGAAAGAAATACAAGAACGTTTTTGTGACGAATGTAAATTGAATAAGGATTCCGGTTATAACCTGATTTATCCTCCTCCTCCATGGACAGCTCCTGGCAGTCAAACACCTGAGCAGGTGAGGTTTTCAGGTAATATCACTTAACAGACCTTTGCTTTGGTTATAGCTTGGGTCAAGGTCAATGTGGTCAAGAAGATCATATATGACATAATCAAATATCATGGAATAATAACTGGTCAAGTGTAATTTAGTAATCTGTGCGCCTTATAGGTGTAACAAAACTGACTTCGGAGTACAGCTAAACTAACTAGCCGTGTGGATGTAGCCAGCTATGGGTAACAAAATCCACCAATAGCAGATTTGAAGCAGTGGCTGCCCAGGTGAATGAATGTAACTGCTGATGATGGAGAAATAGCACATAACATGTGCTGTCATGAATTGTCACTTCATGTATTTTTTGTAATTGGATAAATAGTGAGCTGTGCAAGAATAGTGCAACATTTCCAAGAAATTGAGAAGATACGTAGAATGCATTGCCAGGATGAAAGAGGAACTGATTTATTATGAGGTCAATTTAAGTACAATCTACTCGGAACAGTTACTGAATAAGTAGAATTGAAGGAAAATGTTTCCCTTCTTTAGTATTATAGTAGGCTATATTTGGCCCTTAACATTGCAGGTCCAAGCGAGTTTCAACACGTGCTAAATTAAAATGCTGAATCATGTATAAATATCAAATGTAGCCTATAGCCTACTAGGTAACAGGATAATCTGTGTTTCGAACATAAACCCCAAGAAAGCCTACAGCTTTTATATTATCACTCTTTACCAATAATGATGAAAATGTACCCTTCGTGTTGTGTCGTGCAGGCCGGCATATTGAAAGGCATAACATTCCCAATAAACGCATATATTCTCATAATGCTCAGTCTGTGCACGAGGCATGGATTTATTCCTTACCCGAGGTGGAGGGAAGGGTTCTAAATCCCATGGGAACAACGTCACTCCCCTCGGCAAATCAACCACTGCCCGCTGGAAGCACACAACACACTGCCACAGAGGACGTCAGGATCGCATCCAGCTACGCGAAATGCTTTGCGAACTGAATCTAACAAGAGCAATCCTCCCCGATTCCGTGCGTTTCGGTGAGGAGGCATTCACATGCGCAGGCAGACAAGTGGGCTAAAGAACTCGGCGAAGTGGGAAGGTCATTTTAAGTGGAGAGAGAGCTCGCGTCGAGTATGGTTTGTGGACAAGGGAACATCACACAGAGCCAACATCAGTAACTTCGGGATTTACTTGTAAAGGCGCTTTTTCTTTCTGGAGATCGTGGGATAATCTGTGTGTAAACATGCCTGTCAGAAGAGGACACGTTGCGCCACAAAATACATTCCTTGGAATGATTATTCGGAAATTCGAGGGAGAGAGTAAGTATCTTCTTAATTTACAATTGCTGTTACCTGATAAGATACTACGTAGTAAATGAGACAACTACTTTAGGCTCGAAGAATTAGATTCATTTTGTGGTTTGATCGTCCCATTAAAAAATGAATAAAACATGTTTGCAAAAAAAGAATCTATGGAAAGACTTAATGAGAAAACAAAAATAAAGACATTGGCTGTTTATTTGTTTTTTTATTAAATAAGGTTTGCTTAACAAATTAACAGTTGGTTATTTTTCTATACAGTTTCAGTGAACTTTATCAACGTCATTGCTGATTGGTTTTATTTGTGAGCTGAGAACACTGAAGGCTGTAATGTATCACAGCAAGTAGAACACAATGCATACTTTTTCTTTTCCCATGCAGACCGGAAATTTGTCATAGCCAACGCCAGGGTGGAAAACTGTGCAATCATATACTGCAATGACGGCTTCTGTGAGATGACAGGCTTCTCTCGACCGGACATCATGCAGAAACCATGCACCTGCGACTTCATGCATGGGAACCTGACAGAGAAAGAGGCCATCGGCCAGGTGGCCCAGGCTGTGTTTGGCTCAGAGGAGCGCAAGGTGGATATAACCTACTACCGCAAGGATGGTAAGTCACTGACTTGGCACGAAAGCACCATGCCCGAATACGAGAGGGGTCTTTTGTAATGCGTTGCTCTGAGGAAGCACCTCCTGCTGAACCTCTCTATGTTCACTCGGGGAGCTGGACTGTAAGTCTGTCACCAACCAGCTAAAGTCAGTAGCAACATGTGTTTCACATTCAGACATTACCCCTGATGGAGAAATAAGATGAGGGTATTCAAAGTAACTCCTTTTAGTAAGTGTTTGTTTATTAAGCTATTTAGGTACTTAATAAACAGCTACATATCACTTTCTTCTTAATCATACATCACCAGAGTTATGAATAGATATTTCAGAAGAGACACCTTGTAAAGCAGAACAAAAACAATATCCAAACAAAGATATGACATGAGGTTTGATAATTGCATTATATTTGTATGCACTACAGTAGATGTATGACAGACTCCTCCATGTGAATATGTTTTTAACACAGATAGAATTATGAAGTTTTTGGAAAGTGCCATGATTCAAAGCGTCATGTGCCTGGATGACGCACTAAAAGTTCGGCTGCCAAAATGATGCGGTGCATCTCACAAACTTAGAATTAGTATGGCGCAGTAGGTGTGATGTCAGGAGATAACATTATCCACAGTTGCTTTGATGGACAAAGTGAGAGCTTGCTGATCTGTAAAATCTGCAATGTCTTCTGGCTTTACCAAAAATACATCTGCTTTACACTTCCCAAATCAAGTACACTCGGTGTGAATTTGAGAATCCATGATGTACTGTATTTAGCCACGTTGTGATTTTCATACCCAGTATGAATAGTTCACTGCGGAGCAAACCTGTGTCACAGAAAATAAATACCATGTAACCTCTCAGGAGATTAAATCCTGAAAGGACTTTGTATGGTCTAACCTGTACAGAGTCAGAGCCAACAACAAGGTTCAACTCTTCGAAAGCAACACAATAAGAAGATGCATTTCTTATGTGCCTTTGTTTGCACCAACAGAGCCAGCGTTTCTGTGTGTGTGCGTGATATTGTTAGCTCGGATTCTTTACCTTGTAATTACTTCCAGTACATAATCTATATGAGGAGTCTAAGATGGAAAATAAGACACATAATATTTTATTTAATCATAAGTAGCTATGTCTTTAATTTTTAATTGCGAGTTTGATTACATTCTAGGCCATGGATACATGTTTAATCTACCATCAGCAGCCATTGGCATGTACTATTTTTGTTTTTGTTTTTTTTGCTCATCAGGAAGAAACCAAGAGACAGCTGCTACACTGCTAAAATAGATTGTTTCAACCTGAAAGACAATTACATAAAACACTCCAGGGTCTGTTTGTGAGAGCTTGAACAGCTTGCTTTTTGACGAGTAGGGTTTTAATACTTAATTGATTCTCCAATCTTGCACACATATGCTGTACCCCTAAAAACATAATTGTTCTGTAATGTTTAAAGCATGGCGGATGAGCTACTGAAACCTTCTGACATAATCATTGTTCTATGTGTCTTCTCAATCCTCCCTGGTGTGCATCCCGGCTTCAAGACACAACTCCTAATTCTCCTCGGAGGAATTTACAGTGAGCATGTGTGCTCATGAATAAAGATGTCAGGGCTGACAGTGCAGGGACTGGGAATGAGCAGCTTACAGGGTAAATGCATTATACTAGTAAGGAGGGACACAATCTTTGTGCTCTCACTGCTATAGGGAAATGAAAGATTCATAGCATCCTTGAGACGGATGGCAATATTGATTCATGTCGCTCTCAGAAATCTGATGGGTGGAAAATTGATGTATTTCATGTCTCCTCTCCTCTAACTGTATTTCAGTTCTCGTGCAAATCACTTAATCCATTGTATTAAACCATGTCCATTGCACCTACTGTATATACAAAATAATGCAGACATGTTCAAATACACCAGCTACGACATGTTTCCGATATTGGCTCGTTCTATTTATCCCAGTATGAATTATGAAGTTTGAAAATCGGTGGACACGCCCTACATGCCCCTTTTTTGAGGGATTGTGTTGCGTCATAGAGTATTTTGTTTTTCATCTCCCATCAATAACAACAGTGGAAAACCAAAAAAAAGTGAGGCAGGGATTTAAGAAAGCTGGGTGACATCAGGAGCAACAAAGCTTTGGCTTGTCTGACTGAAAAGGCACAAAGTTAAGCTGCTTATGCGTATGCTTGGACATTAAAAGTAGTGGAACAATTGGGACAGTGGCAGAGGCCTTTAGCATGAGGGCACTTTCGTTTCCTGTTTATCTTCTCCTCTTAGTTCACTACCAAGACGGGTTGTGAGAGGAGATACCACAGGCGCAGTCTTCAACCAGCGATGATACATAATCAATGAGATAAATGCTTTCCCTTGAAGGCTTTCTAAAGCTATCCTATTCCACAGGGTGTAATAATACTTTGTACCTGAATGAGTCTTAACAAAAGGAAGCTGACACCGTGCGGAGAGAAGTTAAATGGATAATGGCTACATAACAGTGGCAGCTCAGCTAACCCATGCTGAATGATCTGGGACATGTGGTATGCGTGGGTGCAGGGTTTCATAGGTGACTCCCCACCGAGGGGACTGAAGGGCCGTGTACCCCTGCTGTGGGTTTAGTGGCAGGGGTGCCTTACGCTGCACGAGGCATGCTGCAGCACGCTTGAATGGCCACGCTCCCAAAGAGCACATCTATTTTTCATCATCGAGGTGAAACACGAACGGAGCATTCCTCCTCAGGTTTCATTTGTTAGATTGAAATCAGCTTGTTCAGTTAAATGTAACAAATTAAAATCAGCCCAGTGGGGCTTTCATTCTCTGTGCAAGTGAAAGTGCGGATAACACGCTGTAACTTAAGCTCATTTACTAGAGCATGAATATAGCATTCATTATAGTTTCATTTGCATATTTATTTTTAATTGGAGGGTTTGCTACCGTTGCCTTAATTACGATGTCAAACAATGTTATTGGTAGCGAGGAGGAGCAGATGGAGCTTTGAACACCAGAAAATTACAGGTCCAACTTCGCTTTGGAATTGAAATTTGCACAGGAATGTTCATCCTCGGGCTATTTTTATCTCATGGCATGCTTATACTGGAGGTGTTAATCTAATATTCCTCTCCATACCATCTGTGTTTTCCTCTTAATCAATCACTGTATGCTAACTTACATTTTGTCCAGTCTATTGCATCCAATGCGCCAACTTTTGCGCCAAATTAAACAGAATCAAAGATCATGGAGCACAATATTATGAATTGATAAATGTAAACACAGATGAAATGAAGTTTGAAAAATAGCTGCTAGTTATCCGTGATCGCTCTGGAGACACTGATTTAAGATGAAATTAGGCCATGCTGTGTAGCTTACAGCACTCTTTCTGAGGCGAGATGTTGCCACAAGGCCTAAGGACTCTAAACAAAGTGTTAGCTTGCATGGCCTCTCCCTACATGCTCTATACCAATTGGCTATGCCCCAATAACGCTGTGTATTGGCTTAAGCTGAATAGCCCTGAACAAGAAACATGTCAGATTTCATTATACAGGATTTACTACAAGGCAGTAGTCTGGGGTTGTGCTTTTTAAAAGCTCCATTTGTTGATAGTACATCTGTAGGAAGATACAAAAACCGCGCACAAAAATAGTACTCATGTTACTCGCTAGAGGAGATCGGCTCATGCAGATTAATATCAAGCCTCAATACATCGATGTAATGGCTGGACGCATATTAGATTTGTTTTTAAATAAGATTTATCAAAGGTGCTGGTAATATAAGATTATGTTCTTCTCCTTGCTCCTTTTCGGTCAATGGTGTGTTTACAGAGGCATGTTATGTTAACAATTATTATACATTAAGTTATGCATACCATGAACGGAACAAATAAAAATGAAATAATAATGTATAGCTGACCATTTAGTACTCATGCTATCCAAGCTAAATAAAAAATCCGAAATGCAATACGATCCAAACATGACCTTAGCTGCCGGACATGGTTAACATCAGTGACAGTAGAGCAGTGTTCATCAGTGAGTGTCTATTATTTCCCTGACCTTCTACGTAGAGGGTTTCTCAACAAGCCAAGAAATGTTATTTACACCTGTTTTGAACGAAGGGACTGTGTATTAAGATTAGCTCCCTTTTCATGATGGAAATGTCATTACTGAAGATTCTATTTCCATCATCAATTATTAAAACATTGCTGCTTAACCAAGTGATCCTCTGGACACTGTTACAATGACGACTCACAGGTCAAACAGCGTTGTGGTGGTACAACTATATCATGTCTTAAAGATGCATGATTACATGCAGTAGTAGCGGATATATCTATGTGGTAGTTTGAGTATCGCATTAAGGCAAATAAAGTGCTGCAAATAAACAAAACATAAGCCAATTAAGAGAAACATTTAGCATTTCGGCTGTTTGTGTTTTTCTTAATTTGCTATGCGTCTCTTTATGGCACTTAGGCTTTGTTTTCTAATTTCCCACAAGGGTACCCAATTTTCCCGGTGTGAACAATAGTGCTGTTGAAATAATTGCTGTCTTGATATACTGTTAATAAATATATGCATTGTCAAAGGATGACATTATAAAGGCGGGTTGCTTTTCTCTACAGATGTCCGACTGTGTCTAAAGACAAAAGTGTTCAGAAAAGCTGAACTTCAAAGTGGTATGAAAGCTTGCCACCATAATTAAGAGCAAGACATAATAATGAATAGTACAAAGAAGTTACTGGGAGCCTCTCCTTGCAGGCGAAAACAGGATTCAGATGCTGTTTGATGATGAAAAAATAACTTTAAGCATACTGAAGTGTTAAGATATGCTGCAGGACCTTAAGTCAAATGATCAAACTGAGGGTGATACCAGATGAAAAAAAAGCTTAAAATAACAGCATTCATGCAAACGTGATTGTGACAATCAGTAACATGGCTGAGTTTAAAATATACTGTGAAAATGAAACGTACAGTAAGGAAACACTAAGTGTATTCCCTTTTAATGCTTTATTTTTCCAGTACATTTTTGTTGTCATTCTCATTAGTAAACATAGCTTATTTTACTATTGGAGTGTGAAGTGGTTTAGCTAAACCAATATGGTGTTGTTTTTTTACAGGAAAAAACATTTTCCTGAGGCTTTCATTCTGTATCTGCACGATGACGTGTGACACGCATTAGTATCACAAATGTTAAATTGGTCCTATTAAAGAACAAATAGTATTTCCCAATGAATGTGGGAAGACCATAGCTTCTTAATAAAACTGTGATAGTTTTATTTATCATGGCGCTGCGGCTGAAAAGTTGTCTGCCAAGGCTGCTAGTCCCTCAACAGGGGCTGACATAACAGATCTAATGTTATTATCTGGGGTTTTCTCACATATCTGTAGCATCCTATGGTTTTATGTTGACTTGCAATGGAAAGTTTGGATATTATATCACATTTGGTTTAGGCTCATAGCATAAACCTTAATATTCATGCCAATAACACTATTTTAACTACACATAAATCATGGGATGCTGTGGATCTCAGTGTTTCTATTGGATAATCTGAATGGGTTTTAGAATAAGGGTAATAAAAATAGGAAAAATATTAATCCAATGCTCTGCGTATATAACATTCCCCCCCCGAAAAATCATACCAGTAGGCTCTTGTTGGCATTTGTTGGGATTTGTTGGAAGTCTAAAAGAAGATGAATAACACAGTTGTTCCCAATCAATGGCCTAGGCCATCTTTCTTAAGGTCATGTGTAGTTCTGCCGATCACATGGCTTTCTTCCACTGATTTGAGTGAAGAAAAGCGCCATAGATATAGAGCTGCACAGTCTCTGCTGATTTAACATAGCGGTTATGAAGAGGCTTTCCTTTGATCCATTTTGGTAGAGGTGACATTTAGCAGGAGACCAGATGAGAGGAGACCCCCATGGCTTAGCCTTTAAGCATGACCATTGTTTTCCCATCTGGTAATATAAACTCCCGCCCAGAAACATTTCTGCTGAATTTACAGTCTTGGCTTGCTGCTATAAGGCCAATATGTCCCTGTTGTTATCAACTTATATAAATACTCCATGTCCATTTTTCCAGTAATTTTAGAGCAATTAACTTTATATTATTTATAGCATTTCATCCACATTTGCATTCCTTTGTAAATATATAATGTCAGCTGATAATGCAGTTACATCACAAAGCTATAAGACGCAAGAATATGCTATGAAAGAATATATTTAAGATAATGAATATGTTTGCAAGTAAGCATGCAATCATGTAGCAAGAAACCCCTAATGTTGTTAGCAAGTTTTATTTGCTCACAGCTGCATTCAGTGAGCATTTCAATTCATATTTAATGCAGGCGTTATTGCTCTAATCAGAAAACTTAGGAAACCACTGACAGAGAGCAAGATTAAGATGCGTGCCTAAGCAATATAATGAGGAGGAATGTTAACATTTTGTATTCTAATTGTACAGTACACATAACTCATCACTGCCTTGCTCTATAGTGAGACTATCGATTCAATCAGACAGGGAAACTTAACATTTCCAAATGTTTACTAATATAGAAATATATTTTAATTACCGGTAGTCATTAAGTTGTCTATTCTTGAGTGGCTCAGTTTCAGTAGAAAGGTCTCAATGTAATTGGATACATGTATATCTTTCTCATAATGTTAACAACCACATGAGTGTTGGGTAAAATGTAATTTATAAAAATATCTGGTTAGATCTTAAAATTATTATTTGTAATGTGTCATGCTTAAAAGTGAACTGAATCCATTCCAGGATTCTTTTTTGCATCTCAATAGCCCAATTTTGAAAAAAGGGAAAGATGCCCAGAAAAAAGACACAAATGAGAACACAATTTTAGATGGAAGATTATGAGGGTTTATCACTGACGAGATTAATTCCTTTTTTATCTGAAAATTAAAGGTCGATACTGAAAAACATTCTCACTCTGATGAATAAGTATACTGTTTCATCAAACTGATCAAAGTCAAACCTGAAATGCTCCTTTCTTAGGGAATGGACAATGAAGATTTAAGTGACCGATTTCTAGGTAATGCATCAAAATGGCTTTTTATGAAAAAAAGGGATTTTCTCTCTAAGAACATGCAGTTATCCAGCTCTCAAAGCACCGCTCTTCTACTTTACAACATAACCAGGCAGACCTGACACTAGACCAGATGGGTGTGGAGTGCACATCCACAGGTCTTATTATACACATACAGCGCACACACACACACACACACACACACACACACACACACACACACACACACACACACACACACACACACACACACACACACAGTGCTATATATATCCGTTCATTCAAATGCTACCATTGAGACATTGCATTTTCAAATTAGGTCCCAATGTTTTATGTTTTTTTTATTGCATTGAAACTACATTATCATATTGTCATTGGTGACAATCAATAATCATTTATGTGAGTTTCGATGTAAATCCTTACAACAGAACTTTGGCATGTCGGGGCCGGCGGAGCTTGTTATATTTAGTCGGACAGCAAGTCTACTGCTAATGAATGCTGCTGGCAGGGTGTCTGTGAGCCCTGCGGAGATTACAATGAACACTGGCAATATGTGTCCTCTGTGGCTATAGGAGCAAAACAACAAGCCGGACGGAAAGACAGACAGACCTACATAGATAGGCAAAGTGTCAGTTACTACTAGACACTGTGATGTTATAGGTCAGGCAACACAAAGCATTTCATGTATTCCCTAATAAAAGGATGTTACGGCTTTTGAATATAACATAAAAATGTAAGGATTTCCAATAAAGCTTTGTCCTGTACCAGAGATAGTGCCTGCATTGTATGCTCCCCTTGCTGTACAGCTATTTGGGTGTAGTTTAAGGTCCAGTGAGTAGCAAGTTGTATTGGTGGGCAGTTGCACCCCCAGGCATCAATTGCTTCCACTAACACAGCTATTACCAGTTCAGCTGAAAAATTGGGATATTCTCGGCTTCAGACTAAGTTTAGATCGTGGATTGTTTTCTGCTTCAAAGCCTCACACGATGTTCAGTTGCTCAGTTCTTCTTCTGATTGTTCCTAAGAGCACACTGCAATCCTCTAAATTGGCTGTAATCTGTGCTGCCTGTTTGATCTATTCTACTAAACCCTGCTGTCTGCACCATACTGTGGCTCTTGCATCATATCTGTCCCCTGCTAAGCTTAATTTTGATGCTTTGTGTTGCTCGTTAAAATACTTTAAGTGCATCTATATGGGGCATTCAGCACACATGAACACACGCACATACACTTTGTTTTGGCTTACTTATTTTATCGCTCTCTGTATTTCATTTGCTCTGACATGCAGACATTGACCTTCAAATCGGATGAACCTCTTTTCCCGACGTTCATGTGAAACCAGAGGGAGGCGGTCACGTTTAATTTCCATTCTTAATAAAAGCCTGATTGTGATAGTATCTGTTACATTTCCTTTTGGCATAATTGTTTTGGGATCTATGTTGGGACCTTGTACACTTGCAGAAGACAGGGGGAAAGTTAATGTATGACTCTTTGTTTCTCTTTCAGGATCCGACTTTCAGTGTAACATTCACGTAATCCCAGTGAGAAATGAGGAAGGCCTGGTGATGATGTTTATCCTAAATTTTGAATATGGCGTGGAGGAGGAAAGTGACAACTCCACAGAGAAAATAAGCCCAACATCCCCTTCAAAGTCTGATCAAAGTGAGTACTTGATATACTGTTCCTTCTTTACTGCTACACAAATGGGGGTATTTTGATCTTTGTTGGTAAGGTATTTTTCTGAATTGGAATTAAACGTTCAACCCGCACCAGTAAAGTCAGGGGAAAATCCTTCTCTCTTGACGTAGGCAATAATAAATCAGAATGTGAAGTTTGCATGGCATGCACCTTTCATTGATGTGTAACAATTCCTCTCTTTTTTCTTACCAATAAAACCTGTGCACCTTTTCTGAGATAACACTATTCGTAAACAACCAATTAAAGTTGCATAAGAGGGATGCAATCGACCTACTCTTTACATATTATGCATATTAGGCTATTAGACCCAAATTAAGCACTCAATATTATCTATTCACTCCCCTTAGATGCTCAGTATAACCTTCAAACTTCTATTATTCCAGCAGTATGCATTATTTAGTGCTCAGTACATTGCAGTCTACATGTACAATGATAACATGCAGCGATCTGCTTACGAACCCTTCACTTGTTGAAATGTTGCATTCCTAATTGTTATAGCTGTTCTATGTATTTCCGCAGAGCAGAATATACGGCTCCCTTATTTTTTTAATTTGGATTTGTGTCAGTAGGTGTAAATGTCAGTAAGACATTCCAGCCCCTCCCTGATTGTAGGCACTCAGCATCTCTTCTCTGACCAGAGCTCAGCTATCCACTTCACTCAGCATGAATTCCTCCAGAGCTCTGGCATTCTGCTTGTGCTGTACTGTGTGTTTGCGTGTATGTGCGTGTATGCATTCAGACGTGTGTGTGTTGCGTGCATGCATGTGTGTGAATGCCTATGTGTGAGTGTGTGTCTCTGTCTGTTGCTAACATTGCTAATCAGAGTTGATTGCTTGTGACCGTGCTACGGCGAGGAGACCTGTGGGTAGCTGGCGCAGACAAACATGTGATGTGACTTCTGATTAGAAGGAGTCTTGACTTCTTGTACACTTTACACTTGAAGTATGACCTAACTGTTGTATTTGTCTTCGAGCAGCCTTAAGATATCACCAGGGTATTATCTGCACATAATGCCTTTTCTCCGCACTACAAATTCAGTATTTCTTTAGATGTGTATGAAAATAGCCAGAAAATGCCCATATAGCCCAACCATACACTTGGTGAAGCAGCCTATGAAAAGTGATTTTTGTACATTGGGGAGCTTATTATGAGGTACTGTTGACAGCAGGCAATAAAACTGCAGGTGTCAACTAGCCCAATATTGAGCCTGGAAGAGAGTAATCCCTCTTTCCCTGAGCTGCAATTTAGAACACAACACTCAGCAACTTCCACATGCCTTCAAGGCCCCAAACCAGAAACAATACTTACACACTACTGGGCAGAAAGATACACTGTTCAGTGCACAGGGACTTCTGTTCAATCAACAGCTTTATAAGCTATAAACTTTTAAAATAGAGGCCCAGTCGAGCTAAATTCCTTTCAATAATAAAGTCCACTTCTACTCTTTCTAAACGATGTAGCTCCTCATCCATCTTTAAAAGCATGGACACACAGTTGCTGCTGCTTCTCTTCTACCCACATTTCATTAGCATGGCTGATGTCTGGAACATAAATCCACTGGTAAATCATGAGCTGCGCTTTCAGGCTTGCCTCCCTTTTCTCACCACAAAAGACTGTCACTGCTAATGTCGCATCGATCGCCTTGTCAATCTTTCCTTCACTTGTGAACAAGATCTTGAGATAGTTCAATGTGTAATCTTGAAGAAGCATTCTCACTCAAAGCTCAAAAGGCACAATCCAATGTTTTCCAGCAGAAAACAATGGCCTTGGAGATGGTGATTCTCATCCTCAACCAATTAAACTCTGCGCCGCAAGCTGTCCCAATAACAAGAATAAACATGTATTTTGGGAAAGACAGGTTGACATGTCCCCCACAGTATTAGGAAAAAGCAAACCTTATAAGAGAGTCTCAATCATTTCCGATAATAGGGTATTTAGAGGTTAAATCACATGTTTTAGGACATTTTCTCAATTAACCTAGGAATTGAATCAGGGAGTCCCAAATATGTAAACCTCTTAACACTTAAAGGAAATGTCATTAAGTCGGCATGTGAGTTGTTAGGATCAATTGGCGTGTGGCCTGTTATGTGCTAGTCCTCAGAGTCCTTTGAAATCAGGTGTGAATTGGTTTGAAAACACCTCACAGGAGATTTTGGCAGAGCACTGTAAGCTGCTGATAAGATTTTTTCAGGAAAACTTCAAAAGGCTTTTGTCAAAATTGCAGCAAGGTGTAGTAAAATCTCCAGGGCCACACACAAAGGAGAGAGGCAGAGCAGTTGTTCCACTCGTACAGCAGATGGATTGTCCAATTAACACAGCATCCCATTTAAACCTAGCAACAGACTAATGCAAACACCTGCACTCCACTCTAATGAACGTAAACCCAAATTGTAATAATAAGACTCTGCAGCCTTGCTATATATAAAACTACAATAAGAGGCACCTATATGAATATTTTAGAAGAGGCTAATTGGAATGTCAGTTTTCCAGAGAAAGGTATGTTCTAAAATATGAATGGATAATTTATGGACCTAGTAGCTTTAGATGTCACAGGAAGGTTGTCCTTATCTCCTGCCGGCTCAGCATGCCGTTGTGTTACTCTCCGGGAAACTTGTGTCATGGCTCTTTTGTAAGCTGCCATAGTTGTAACATTAACACATTTGGCCAGGGAATGGAAACAGATGGCAATGTTGTTATCTAACGAGGCTGCTGAGGGATGGGTGTCTCGTGAGTGAGACCGGGTTCACTTTCAGTTTCTTTCTATTGTTAATGAGTCAAAACTTTCACTCTGTCCCAAGAGGTCATTAACATGTTCTACTGTGTCCTTTCTGAAGATGTAGCTCCTCTGGAAATATTAGTTTCTTGTCTCAAATTAATGAGGCATTATACATCGATTGTTCTATCTGCTCCTTCTCATGCTGTAAAAGATAAGTTACAATATGGCAAAACCATGATCTTCTTTAAAAGGCAAACTCTTAACACATTTGTATCTTTTTCTGCTCAACACTTCTTAAAAATATGTGAAGCTTCAGTTACCTTTCTTTAGTGCAGAAACTAAAAAATATATAACTCCTGCAAATCCAGTGTGGACATCCTGTAATATTACTTTTTTTTTAAAGTACATTGAGGCTTGAACACTTGTCCCATCAGAGCCAAAATGTGTTCCTTTTGATTATTTATGAGGGGATATGTTTCAGCACCTGCCGTTCTCAACTTAGAGACTCCATTTACTTTCTTAGTAATAATGTTGCTTAAAGGGCTTCTAGCCAGAACTTTAAGGGCAAGGTATAATTATATAATAATAGATTTTCCTAAAGTCAAAGAAAGGAGTGTGGTTGTCCTCTGGTTTAACTTTCATGACCTTTGCAATAGCTAAAACTGTGCTTGTAATTTAACCTGCAGCTTTATACTATAGGTCACTTCTTCTGTCTCTCGGCCAACAACATTGTTCCACTCTTTGTTGGTCACAGTTCTCTCCTAGGAGGCTGAAAATTAGCATGGACATCAAGTGCTTGTGAGGTTATGTGTATGTTAATGCATAAATGTGTGGATGTGTGATCCTATCTACAACCAATTTAGACTTATTTGTTCAGCAAAAAACTCTTATCCAATTATGACTTTACTTTATTCATTATGTAAAAAATATTGCTCACGGATGATTTTGTTTTTTAGTGCTGTACTCTCTAAACAATTAACAAGCCTTCTCATAATTTGTTCTCACTTTTTAGGGAGTAGATTTTTCCGCTTCCGCCAGGCTGCTTTGAGCTTAATGAACACCAAGCAATCACTTCCGCAAGAGGACCCTGATGCTGTGATGGTGGACCAACCCAAAGAGAATGAGGGCTCAATGGCCCTGCAGAGCTTCCCCTCACCCACCAAGAGCATCTGCAGTCCCATTGAGACCAATGACACACATGGCCTCATAGGCTCAAACCACCACTCTTCCCAGGCTAGCGTCGGGCCTGAACCAATTGACCATTCATCCCCCATACTCCTCTGGGAGAAGCTGTACCAGACGGAGCCGCACCAGTCCTCCACCACCCTGTCAAACACCTTCCCCAGAGGCAGCTTCAACAGCATGAGACGAGCCTCATCCGTCCATGAAATTGAGGCCTACAGCTCCAATTCCAAAAGCATATTCGGGGATCGTACTACCAGCAAAGGTATGTAAGGAAAACGAATGGCTCCAATCTGCGATTAGTGTAGAGCAGCACACTGGCCCAGCCATTACATTACATTATTTCTTGAGTTAGCCTCGAATGCAGACCAATGTTACCTCAACTATGTGACACTTCGGTCAGCATGGCAATGCTACACATCGATTATAGAGTAGGTCTACAAATGTGTTATTTAAGAGTTGTATGTTTTGTCTAAATTGCTTTTCTTATCTATGATTTTATCAGCTTTTCTTAAATGTGTATACCTTTATTCAAAGACTGCCTTTAGAAAATGTTGGAGGTAATCCTGTATTTCTGCCAATGGTTTTATTGCTCATTTCTGTTTTATACCACTTTCAAGAATTGCAATCAGCATAAATGCTCTTCACAGATCCTCTTTTGGTGAATGGGTTGAGCAGACCCAATTATTTGAAATGATTGTACCCTTCAACAACCGGAGAGATTTTATCATATCAGCGGTCTTTAAAATCATATAAAGCGATCATATAAGCTTCACACTTTATGTGCTCTCATCATGGGCTTACAAATCGTTGCTATTAGATTAAACGGCATGAATCTATGCTTGTATTAGTTCTGCTGACTAGGTATTGTTTCAAGCTACACAAGCCATTAAGTATACATTAAATATTGAAAAAATTCTTTAAGAATTGCGGAGCTTTCGATTTCCCATAATCATGTCAGTAAGAGAACCACTTATGTTGTACTCAATAGCTCTCTGTTGCCACACATACATTCCTATGAATATTTTTTTCAGGAATATGTGACATTGAAAAACTAATACCTCTAAATGAAAAAAAACTAGTACCTCACTTAATATGTGGGTCTATTTTAAATCCAAGTGCAGTATCCACTGTGTACTCGTATAGCATTTGCCATTTGTAAGGAATATAGCCCAACTTTCTCTGTAGCATTTCCGTTATCCACTGATGCTAGAAAACAATGCTACTCTTTTAAGTGTGGTTTGCTGTTAATGTACAGCTCGGAATGTCTTTTAATCTACAGTATAGTTCTACTCTAAATATGTCACTTTAATACTAAAATCATAGGAATTAGGTTTAAAATCAGTCATGTGAGTCTTTGTGAGATCAATGATTGCTAAGACATACTCCAATACCTTTTTATAAAATATAACTTTTGTATTCTTAAGCTTTAAGTGAGCAGACTGACATTCATTTTCAAACCTATCACACGTCCATTGCTTGGGTTTTAACTAAGAAGTGTCAACTTTCCATGTTAACCAAGGGGAATAATGTGACTGTTATTTGTTCACCCAGGCCCTTTTAATAATGTGAAGTCCAGCCTGCTTGGCTCTACCTCTGATTCTAACATCAACAAGTATACCACCATCCATAAGATCCCCCTGATTGCACTGAACTTCAACGAGCGGACTGAAAATAAGGCTCATTCTCCACCAACATCCGAGACAACCATCATAGCACCAAAGGTCAAAGAAAGAACTCACAATGTCACAGAGAAAGTCACACAGGTAAGTCAGGAAGTTCCACTCTCTTTGATATTGCAGTATCTACTGAACCATGGTCAAAATGTTCCCCCACCATCATAATCAATAATCCTTGCTTCTGTGATGGCACTGGCTCCTACATAAGTTTGGGGAAATATCTTGCTGGCTGGTAAAAATAAAAAGCAGCTGGTGATTCAAAGGTTCACCTAGGTTACATTTGTCTGTCCAATGCTTACCAAGGTCAGCCGTAGAGGAGAGACATTGGGCAAAAGGGTGAAGAAGGGTAATTGGGCATTCCTAATTGTAGAGAGAGCTTGGATAATATTGAGGAAGCTTGGTACAATTCATACTCGTTAACATTAGCTAAGGGTCATTGATTCGGAAAGGGAGAGGAAGGATATTCTACTGATCCATTATAAAAGAAATTCATCTTTTCACTTGCAAGCCTTCTGCAGGGATTCAGAGGGGATTCAGTTTCTGGCTCAAGGACAATGCAGCAGGACCAACACTTTCTGTGATGAGGCAAGGGCTGTGTAGTTGCACTACATTTGACCTTCTTCTCCCTGTTGCCAAAGAAAGCTAATAGTTCAAAAATGTGCCATCATTTTGATTGTTGGATGCCTATGTTTCATCCGGGTATTCAATAGAAAGACAAAAATACATAGGCCTAAACCTTATATTTGAAAACCTTTCAACAGACCTCACTCATTCATAAATTAAAAATAACCATCATCATGATTAAACGCTCCCCCTCCCGGCTGACATTTGTGTAGAGTTTAGAGAAACCGTTGAGATGTGAACACCGCATCTACTCCCTGACTGCTATGATGGGAACATCTATAATTCATGTGTTGAAGATAGGGGAATGTGCTGAAATATCAAAGAGGGACCAGCCGCACTCATCCTGAACCTCACCCCTGCACTATTTTCTGCCATTACAGGACCCTCTCTCTTTGTCTGTCACTGCTTATTAAGCCAAAAACAGGGGACATGTTGGCCTTCCCAAGCACACTGAATAATTGATCTATCTAGCCAGAGTTCATTTATACGGGGAAAAGTTTTTTGTCATTATATGTACAGTAGAAGAATATTAATCAGCTAACATGTATCAAGTTCTTCAAACCTTATCCTCTGTTCACCTAATTATTCACAGTTTTTTTACCAAGAATACAGATGTGGAACTCTTGAAAATGTGGAATAAGACAGTGACAGTCAGATTATTCATGGTTCTGGGACTTTTGAAATGTACTTGTCAAACTAGAGTGGCTGTCTTTACTTAATACTGTTTGACTGCAGAGCACTTATAGTTGTGTGTCTTAGTTCCTGTCAAACCAGTCCTTGAAGTCTGTAAGCTGGTGGGCTTCGGTAATAATTATCATAATAATTAAGTACTTGAAGGTTTCTTTGATCAACAAAGAGAAACACTATCAACATCATTTTAAACAGTTGTCAGAAAATACCGTTTTCTTTTAACACAGTCATCTAAGATGTTGATCCACATTAATATTGTGACATTCACAATATGACATGTACTGGCTTATAGGGATTCAAGATTCAAGGCTTTATTGTCATGTGCACATTAGCTACAGTATATGACAATGAAAAACGTAAGTCACAGGCTTAAAAGGTACTTATCCATACTCAGAGTATTACCTACTGTTGATGGAGGTCAGCTTGCCCCGTTTGGAGAAGCAGCAAGTACCAGAGACAGAACAGAGCAATGCACTGCTGTGGACCTGGGCAACAGCTACAAATATTTAAAACACCTATGAAATCAATATAAGCTCAAGTGTACGGTTTATTTAAAATATCTTCCATCTAAATCAGACACATGTAGACCCACAACTATCATGTTCTGTAAGGTAAATGTAATAATAATAATACACTTTATTTACCTTTCAAAAAATAGTTTACAAAGTGCTTTAACATACAAATCCACGGACAGAAAGTTAATTAAAAAACTGAAACTAAACATGAGAATAGATAGTCAAAAACTTAGCAAATAATAAAACAGAAATACATAGAATGAGAATAAATGAAAAATAAAATAAGACTAAAAGTAGAACCACATAAAAGCAATTCTAAAAAAGTGAGTTTTTAAAGGGACTTAAAGAGCAGACAGATGTTGCAGCCCTGAGGTGTTGTGTATGTTTTGTCAATGTAGTCAGTTTGCTTTGTCTAAAGTGTAACATCCAGCTTCAGTTTCCCATCGTGAGGGGCTTACCTGGCAAGGAAAAGCGGGAGTAATATTCTCAATATACAGTAGCGTACATATACAACTTCAATTTGTTTTAGATGGCTCTTTCTTTTAGGTTGGTAAATTACTTTTTTCTGCTGCCCTCGTCTACAGTATTACATTGCTTTGCACTATGGATAGGTGCCACATACAATATACATACAATTACAATTTTTTTCTTTAATGAAAGAAAAGATTCAAGATGCAAAGGTTTTATTGTCATATGCACAGTAGCTACTGTAGTTAGGCAATGAAAAGCGTGAGTCCCAGGCTCCTTCAAAAATGCAAGATAAACAATGAAACAATAAAAAAACGTGCAAGAACAACATAACAGAAATAAAATAAAATGGTGCAGCAGGAGGTTGCATGTGACCACTGAATGTCCGTGTGCAGGTACATGTGTAAGAAGTGTAAACATGCATAATCAGGGGGGTTCACCTTCCTGTTCTGACCCTGTCTCACCCCTCCTCCAGGTCCTGTCACTTGGAGCTGATGTGCTGCCAGAGTACAAACTCCAGACAGCCCGCATTGACAAGTTCACCATCCTTCACTACAGCCCCTTCAAAGCTGTGTGGGACTGGCTGATCCTGCTGCTGGTCATTTACACGGCCATCCTCACTCCTTACTCCGCTGCCTTCCTTCTCAATGACCAGGAGGAGCAGAAGAGGCGTGAATGTGGATACTCCTGCAGCCCTCTGAACGTGGTGG
Source organism: Notothenia coriiceps (assembly GCF_000735185.1). Lineage (NCBI taxonomy): Eukaryota > Metazoa > Chordata > Actinopteri > Perciformes > Nototheniidae > Notothenia > Notothenia coriiceps. The sequence continues at coordinate 8,190,177 of NW_011357368.1, forward strand.
ATTTAATGGTGGACATCATGTTTATCATCGACATCCTCATAAACTTCAGGACCACCTACGTAAACATAAACGAAGAGGTGGTCAGTGATCCAGCTAAGATAGCAATCCATTATTTTAAAGGCTGGTTCCTCATAGACATGGTGGCGGCAATCCCATTTGACCTTCTTATCTTTGGCTCAGGATCAGATGAGGTATGTTATCGCTATTGCATATATTTTACCTGTTTTTTTTTTTTCTCCCAGGGAGCTTTTCTGTACATCAACCCACACAGAGTTATCCATTCACTAAGTCCAGACTTGTGCCCACTACTTTAAGCCTGAATCTTTCTGCCTCGGCTCTGAAAGGATTACTTTAAATTGCATGTTTTTTCATACTTGTTTCTATCTCTTTTCCTTTTTGAATGGTCCTCATTCTAGAATCCATTTACAAGGATTAATGGCTTACCAAATGGCAATCAATGATGCATTTATATGAGGAGCAGGCCAACAGGGGTGTGTGCACAGCTTACATGCAGATGTGAGATGGCCATTGGTAGACTGGCTGCCAGGCCGGCTGGCTTGTTTGTTGATAGGTCCTCTCAGGCTCTAGATCCACTTTAGTGCTTTATCATGCTTTGTAGGCACTCCATTACAACAGAAAAGCTCCTGATTATAAACCATAATCATCTTTTGTTTGCAGATGCTGCTGAGTCAGCCCAGTGAACGACAATAAAACAAAAATAAAATGGACGTGTGTTTCTCTCATAAGACAGTGTAACAAACATATAACTTAACAGTCCTGGCCCGTCTGCTTGATAAGTTGCAAGTTAAACATAAAATAACTTTTCTTGGTAAATGCAACATTGACTATTAAACACTTAACTAAAGTGAAAGGTCTGTTAAGAGGACATCATATATTTCATAGCTTACCAGCCAGATATGTATAATTTAACTAAATGTTCTGCTGCATTGATGGCTTTCACAATGCTTATTGAATTATGCAACCTAAGTAAACGGTTTTATTCAAGTATTCAAGTAAAGTAATTGATTGGAGAAGCGAATTTCTTTGAAATAGATTTTAATTAATGTATTGTAGTTTTCAAAAATAAATTACTGTGGTCTTGCCACAACAATGAACATTCTGTGAGAAGCATTATGCAAAATCGGCACCACATAGTTTTTTTGTTAATTATAATGATTATGATAGAAATCTAAAAACAAAAGTGTGATTTCAAGCTGTTTTACTAAGAATAAAGTGGACAATAATTGCTTTATAGCAAATGTAAACCGCTACATGATTACTTTGTTGCGCTTTCATTGTAGAATGCAGTGTCACTGTAGGTTTAACTGAAGCAGGGTTTGAGAGGCCATACTTTGAGTCTTGTATGTAATATTTAATGTTTAAGATTTTGATTATAATTTTTTCTGTAGTTGTTGGGTCAGTGATATTTGTAAACCAAGCAGTGAAACATTCCTAAATTCTGATCAGTTGAGAAGGACACACATGTATTTGTTCTATGATACTCAAAATAAGCATTAAAATTAAGGACTTTCTGGGGGGAGCGTAATTGTTATCTTTGAACTTTAGAAAAAAAAAAAAATGTTGTAGTAATTATCCTTACAATGTTTAAAATGGCGAGCTATGCGTTTAGTTAATACCAGAAGTAACATTGTTACCGTTCATTTCTTACTTTTATAAATAATGTACTGTTCAAACCCATTCAGGTGGGATGCTCAGTTTTTAGGAGTCTGTTTTTTTCAAGTAATCTGCAGAGCTATGGAAATTCCATTAGAGCATTAGATTCCTTTGTCTTAAGAAAATCTTGATTTACGGCAAAACTAAGCGAGTAGTTAGGAAGGAGAGTGTGCACACATTAACTTCATCGTCAAAGGTCATTCAGTAATTGTCAGTTAGATAAAGGACCATGCCAATGGGAATGGTGGTTAGTGTTGCTAAAACCCTGCTTGATGACAAGGAAGCGGCAGGAAAGTCCCAGGGAGCCACTGAGAGAGTGTTGCTGCCCGCTCGGTGTGGAATAAATGAGGATTTATCTGTGGGCTGCTGGTGTCTTCACGTCCCTGTGTTCATTTGCCTTTGACCAAAGGGCTGTTGGGAGTTGCGACAATGGAGTCCTTTTTTTTCATTGTTAAGGAACCTACTTACATCAGATTCTGAAGTGATTCTCTGGATTTGTATCTGCTTTGGATTTGTTTTTGAGAACATGTCAGAGCATGCAGCTTTGATAGATAGGGTAATGTGCCTAATAAGATATATGTTAATGTATTGTAATACTGTACAAATATTGTTGTTAGGGATAGTTAAGAGGTGCTGATGTATAAGGTTCTCATCAGGGACGTGCACAGACATTTGGAGGGGCTATTGCTCTAAACTAGTTTAGAGCAATAGCCCCTCCAAATGTCTGTGCACGTCCCTGATGAGAACCTTATACATCAGCACCTCTTAACTATCCCTAACAACAATATTTGTACAGTANACTACATACTGATATACACCTGAACATCAGCAGGAGAGGACTCTTTAAAGTAGAGACACTACATACTGATAACACCTGAACATCAGCAGGAGAGGACTCTTTAAAGTAGAGACACTACATACTGATATACACCTGAACATCAGCAGGAGAGGACTCTTTAAAGTTGAGACACTACATACTGATATACACCTGAACATCAGCAGGAGAGGACTCTTTAAAGTAGAGACACTACATACTGATATACACCTGAACATCAGCAGGAGAGGACTCTTTAAAGTAGAGACACTACATACTGATAACACCTGAACATCAGCAGGAGAGGACTCTTTAAAGTAGAGACACTACATACTGATAACACCTGAACATCAGCAGGAGAGGACTCTTTAAAGTAGAGACACAACATACTGATATACACCTGAACATCAGCAGGATAATACAAATACATAAATTTTGAGAATTGCTGATTATTGGTTTGACGTTAGAAATCTTTACAAATAGCCAGGAGTCTAAACACTTTCCGAGGAGCTTAAGAGGCCCTCGGGGGAGATAAACTGGGGGCTGTAGTGTTTGTGGTGAACCTGCGTCCAGCCGACAGAGAAAACCATGACTCTAAAGCCCACATCATAAATATCCGTTTTGATGGAGAGGGAGGGAAACAAAAAGCCCTTACATGGCATTTATCCTGGAGAGGGAGAAATAAATTAGAGTGGAGAGACACACAGTTTGTGAAGAGCCCTCCAACATGAGGAGAGAGACACAATGGAAACATCACAGAAACCATATAACCAAAGGTTTACTCTAAAGATACATAATCACTGAAGTCCGGGACGAGGACATGTAGATGACGAGGTCATGTAGATTAAATCATCTAAATACAGATTTAACAAAGACACTAACTCTTACAGGGCAGAGAGGTGTTTCAGTCTCAAGGATATAAATCCCGGCTCTATGGACGGCTGCCAGTCCCACAGATTGTCTTTCGCTGCTCATTTGGAGATCACAAACTCTAAATGAAATCGAAACCTCGATTAGAAAGAGACCCTCTGACTCCCCCTCTCATAATTGTGGCTAGCTTTTTCTTTCTCCAGAAAAAAAGACTTCTCCTGTCTCCAACATCCCATACAACTGATCTGCATTCACAATAATGATTGCCAATTGCAGTTTCAAAGTGTAAGATAATGACGTAGTCTGCATTAATAGAGCTGTTGTTATGTTACAGATAATCCAAATATGTGCAAATGGATGTATCGTTGGTGGAGCTGAGGTTGGTCTGGTGATGCAGCCTATAGCCACGTATGGTTACATTCAATGTAATAATTCATAATAAAAACCTGTACACAACTTCAATATTAGTTATATAGAAATGCATCCATCGTACAGACGTCAGCATGGGGTTAAACTAGCTTTAAAGACCATAACAGTTTTTGATACAAGGCTGCAAACATGTATCCTTCTACTTTAAAAGGTATTTAACATAGAGGTCAACTAGCTTTTGGAAAGGACATTTCAGGAACAACAGAACTTCAGTTCCCGCCTCAGAGGTTTTTGCTTGTTGTGGTAAAGTTGCGGATTAAAATACATCTGACAAAACAAACAAACCCCTCCGTAAAACCGTGAAGAATATAGATCCATACCTATTCTTCTTCCTAATTATTTACCTCCAATTACATACTTTAAAAAGGTACCTTATAGGCATTTCTGGCAGTGGCTCAGTCAGTAGGGGCTTGGACTGTGAGCCGTAGGGTCGCCGGTTCAAGTCCCCGAACAGACCTAAAGATGGAGTGTGGACTGCTACTTGGAGAGGTTCCAGTTCACCTCCTGCCCTGCCGTGGTGCCCTTGAGCAAGTCACCGGACAACCCCCCTTCCCCCATTGCTCCCCGGGCGCTGTACAATAGCTGCCAACTGCTCCTATACTAGACTCCTGGTACTAGGATGGGTTAAATGCAGAGGCCAAATTTCACTGTGGGTGCTGTGTGACCATTAAAGAGGGGTTTCATCCCTCCGATTGTATTCGATTCTTCTAGGCAGTTGTTGTAAGTTGGCTACCAGTTTGCTTTTCACAGCATGAAACACACACCTTTCTACACAGAGGACACCCTCACACAGACTGCTGTATCTCCCCCCACATGCAGCTCTAAACACAAGGATTGAGTTCCTCATTAGCCCATATGGCAGTGGAAAACACAAATTCCTCATCTGTGGATCAATGCTAGTTTCAGCACACACAGGGTTATCCTCTTGTAGTGGTCATAAACTATTGAGGTCTTGGACTCTGTATTATTACAATGCTTTCTGACTACAGGCTGACCACTATATTATTAGTCAGGGGCAGTTTGGTTTCCAAAAACACCTTTAAGCAAAATGCTCCTGATGGAGCATTACAGTATGTACGTATCAAATATAAATGGGTTGATTTATGAGATCAGTTACTTTACCAGTGTGTTAGTTAATAATGGATTTTGTGGGATGCAGCAGTTGTTACTAAGCTTAAACCCCATTCTGTCAGGTGCAGCTTTGGAAAGCATTCATCTCATGAATAATGGCAAGATTAATCCAGGCTTGGCCCGGGGCACTTGTTTGTGGCTCACCGGTGAAGAAAAACAGAAATACTCGTATTCCTAATGAGAGAGATCCCTATTCAGTATCAACATATCACTGACGCAAAATACTATTTTACATTTAGAGCTGGCAATTATTTTATTCAGTTTATTATTTTACTGCCCTTTTTTATCAATGCCACTTTGCATCTGCTACTCATTTCACTGTGCTGTCAAAAATGTCAGCAGCGTTTTTGAGATTGCCAAACAACCTTTCGTGGAGCCACTTAATAGAAATGTCAGAGTCTCAAAGCTGTCTCATGAGCAGCCTTACTGCCCAGAGGACATCAATGGGGGGCGGCAGGCACTCCTTGCAATTCTTGTCAAAATGTGTGAACACCATAGGGTACAGCTGCTGCAATAACCTGCTAATTATTCGTGTTTACATAATGCTTTGATGTGCACACAAGTAATTCTGGGCCTACTTGCACGTCTTACTGTATTAAAGTAGTGTTTGTCCATTGGGAAACTACACTGTCTATCCTTTCCTTAGCTTATGAAAGCAGCATCACTGCATTTATAATTATCAAGCATTCTGGGCAGAGTTGGGGGTTAGCTCAATCAATAATTGAACATTTTCCGTCAATCTGAATAAACTACATAATTAATACACTTCACAAAAAGCCAAAGGGGAAAACCCACGTGTGTATAAAAAGGTACAGTGTGTTTTCTAGTAATTTGAAATTCTTAAAAAGCATACTTTACACATATTTATGCAACATGTGAAAAATATGCATAACACAGACATCAAATCCTCAGTCTATCCAATACAACCGTACTGTATGCATACTGTTTATTCACATGTGGGTTAGCAACACCTTTCTAACAAGTGCTTCTTCTTTGACTACAAACAAAAATTAAATCTTAACCTTTTATGGCAAGACACGAAGATTTTCTTTTGCAGGCTCACATAACTAACACTAAGGTCAAAGTAGTATACATTTTGAACCACCATTTCCTTTTCAAGACCAAATTTGACCAAAAGCAGAGAAATAATGTTTTTTTTATCCTTTCTCTCAACAGATTTGAACTGTCATTCAGTTCACAATCATTTGGCAGATCTTCAATACAGCAGGGAGCTGACTTTTACGGTTATCAATGTTTTGATATCAATAGAAAACACATGAAACGGATGATGGACACTAGTAAAGGTCAAACTAAAAATATTGGCTTAAAGAATACGAATACATTAACTTTTAACATGCTTTATGTAACTGCTTTTGCAGCATATACATAGCAGTCGCTTATTCATTTAGCACCCCCTAACATTTGTTTCCCATTATCATATTTCACATAATCAACAAGGGATTGTATTTACCCAGGATGGCTACCACAATGTCATCTTTCAGGATCTCAATAGAGCCACGGGACATAAAGTAGAGAGAGGTGAGCACATCGCCACAGTGGACCAGAGTATCTCCAGGAGGGGCGTGAGTGGTTTTGAAGTGCATGGCTAAGGCCCTCAGGCAGCCTTTGGAGGCTCCTTGGAACGCTTTGCACTCCTCAAGAAGATTCTTGTTGAGATGAAGGCAGATATCCGCCTGCAGGCACTCAGGAAAACCTTTTAACACCTGTGATGCAGAAGAAAAGTGTGATTAAAATGCACAAAATGTTGAGTTTGATATCCTCAAAGAGGTCGATATACATGCAAGTAGATAGCTGTGAGCAGCAAATGTGTTATTGCGATGTATACTTTTACTTCAAGGGAAATATGTTGTATTAAAACTTGACAATAACACAGAGATCAGGATGTGTTACAGAATCAGAGACCCAGTAAACACAGTCATATACACCACATCTTTAGTGTATCATGAGAAAAACTGAAATGTAATTGGACGCTCTAGTGTTTCTTAATCTAGATTAATGCATATACATTTTTATCAAGTTATACAAATTGCTACTCGTGTGTGGTTCTAATAACAAATGTAGGGATTACAAATGATCCACCTAAATGTATGAAACCACCCCCGAAGCTCAACACACAAAGCATGCTTAGTTTTGGCTTTACTTGAACTGTAACACTTGATATTGGAGTAAGGAGATTCCTCTTAGTTTTATTCTTCAATCTGATGGTAATTGAGAGGGAGTTTCTACAAAAAAACATAAAAAAACCTGGTAATGAAAACGTTGTTGTTACAATATCGGACGATATCATATCAACGAAAACGAGATATCTTCTTGAACATAAAATGAATATATTGGCAGAACATAGCCACATTTTTGGTGAGGATGAATATATCATGATATTGTTGACAGTTAAAAAGATGTAACAGATACAATGATTATAAATACATTCTAGATTAAATTAAAACAAGACGAAATGCATGCTACTACACAAACAATGCTCTCAAATCTGATTTGTTTGCTTTACGATATGAAAACTATGCTATGAAAATGTAAAATCATTCACACAAATCATGCACAACTAGTGATGTGCATTTCTTGTATTGCTATGAAAATGACAAGAAAAATAAACATGTACCTCCTGCTCTTACCAATGTAGAGATGTTAATCCAGATGGAAAGCAGACAAGAGAAAGAAAGGTCTTTTTAGAATATTGCATATAAAGTATTTCTTAAATCATTCAATGAGATAAGTTAATTTATGTTATGAATGCTATACAGTTAGCAGATACATGCGCTGATTCTTTTTTATTTACCGTGTTCATATCAATGCCGTTGGTGTAGGCCCAGGAGTGTTGGAAATACTCCTCCAGCCTCTGCCTCAGAGGGTTGGGGATCTGGTGGAAGCGTATGAACTCTCTGACCCGTAACATCTGAGCATGATACCTGGCCGTACTCGAGTACAACCTCTGGATGATGGCTGAGACGTTTCCAAAAATACTGGCATACATGAGGGCTGAAATACAAACAACGAGCAAAAGGTGAGTTACATTGTACAGATTGCTTTGCATGAGTATTGCTTTTGCCGACAGAGACCCGCTGTTACATTTAATAAGAAGGAACAAGTGCTGCTACAACAAAGACAATCTGCCCTTAGACCCTTGCTTCAAAAATATGAATATTCTCCTAAAAACTTTTAATTGGGGGAAAAAGGGAGAAACACCGCAGGGATGTTTCTCCCAGAACACTCACACATGCAATAGATAGTCTAAATAATGATCAAGAGAAGTTACTGACTCATCCACTTTAAGTGCCGCACCAGATAAAAGCAGAATAAAGTTTTGCGGAAAGAACTTATAAAATATAAAAAAAGTACTCACAGCCAATCAACATGACACAGATGGAGAAGATCTTCTCAGAGTTGGTGTTTGGGGAAACATTTCCAAAGCCCACGCTGGTCAGACTGCTGAAGGTGAAGTAAAGTGCGGTGACATACTTGTCCTTGATGGAGGGACCAGAGTTAGGGTCGCTGTAGTTATATATCTTTCCTATGGACACGCCCAGATTGTCCAGCCAGCCAATCTTGTGCTCCAAGTAAGGCTTTTCCACATTGCCAATGGCGTACCAGATGCAGGCTAGCCAATGGGCAATGAGGGCAAAGATGCACATGAGCAGCATGAGGACCGCAGCACCATACTCAGAGTAGCGGTCCAACTTCCTGGCTACACGCACCAATCGCAGGAGCCTAGCTGTCTTCAACAGGCCAATCAGAGTGGTGGTCTAAACAGAATGTACAGAAGGCAATTTGATTAGTAAGAACAGAACCAGCTTGAATGTTGAAGGGATAGTTGTTGGATGTTTTGAGCTGGGGTTGTATGAGGTACTTCTCCATAGTCAGTGTATTTACTGTAACTAACCTATCATGGCAGTGGTACACCAGCAACCCCCATGTTCTACAATACACTGATTATGGATGAGAACCAGGGACGTGCACAGGTACGGGCTAATGTTGCCCGGGCAACGGCCCTTTTGAACTTTTTGGCTGACCTGCCCCTCTGGAGAGAGCGAAAGTCTTTTTTTTCTGTTGTGGCCGAATAAACATGATAAGCCCACAATTAGTATTGTAGAGTGTCGCTGCGATAAAACACACCTTGTCAGCGCTGTCATCTACGTGACTTTGTTTACAATCTGACAGCTGAAAAGCAAAGGAAAGCCCTCCGAGTCCGGTCCGGAGCCTCATGTGGCTATGATGTGCCTGCCTGGCTTTGGTGGCCAATCCTCGGGTCAATCTGTCCCTGGAAATGTCCCAGTTTTTAAATATGCTTGAATTGATTTTGAGTTTTCTCATGGCATTTAGAGTATAGAAGACAAACCAGGGGACTTTACTTCCTCTTGACACCGTCGGTTATTTACACCTAAATATACTTGTTATTGTGCTTCTGTCTTTCTGTGTCTTTTCATCTGCTCCGTAAAATCGCCCACCGCTCGCTCTCTTTTCTTGATCGCCCTCTCTCACATACGGGAGAACTCTTCAATGTCCCGCTTCATTGTAGGATTTCTGCCATGTCTCAACTTAAGTTTGACCATCTCTATTATTAAGTTATGGAATACTAAATAAATAAGTAATTAGAAACCTTACCGTTACTGCGCTCATAAAGAATGATAAGAATAATGCGTATTGAATTGGTTTAATCAATTAGTGAGTTTATTTAAGTCACAGCCGTTACAATGGTCAAACTACATTAAAACAGAATTGTCCGCATTTTGTCTTTAATAGTTCCTAACATTAGATACGTATGTTAAATGAGATACAGTATGGACCGCAAAACAAACAATTTCCCTGGTTTTCATTTTTCTTTTTTTATAAAAAGTTCTTACATTTTCGGGGAGGTCCTTTTTCTAGTTTAGAGCAATAGCCCCTCCAAATGTCTGTGCACGTCCCTGCTGCAATGTTAAATATGTTGAAACACTTATTTTAACTGATATTATACATATTAATTATACTCTTATAAGATGTATGTAGATAGAATAAGAAATGTGCAGAATATGTTTAATGCTGGAGGTATACACACATATTGATAAATGTCTTGTAATGCACTGTTGAGGAACCTGTGACCCAAGTTTTTCATTCATTGCATAACCGTAGTTGTGTATATGATCAATAACCCTTAGAAAATATTGAAATCTTGAAAGGGATGTGCAAAATAGCAATTATATACAGTTTTTAATTAACTATTTGTAGAGAATAACGAGTAATGAATATACTTTATAGGGATCTGCAGATAAATGTTTAGTCTTCTCAAGCACCAACTATCAAATATCTCTCCTGATTGTTGGCACTTGACAATCACCTTCCCTGAATTTTACTCAGGTGTAACTAAAGTCTGCTTTAAGGGTTGTTTGTATTTCACATCATTAATCCAAATCTGTAAAGTAACTAAAATAAAGGTAGTGGAGTAAAAATACCAGGTTAACCTTAAAGAAAGCCCTTCACCCCAGCCACAAACTAGTTCTGTATGCTGCCGTCTGGCACTTTTCTTAATCTTTTTTTTCTTTTACTTTTAATGCACAACTTTTATCTTTTATATGTCATCATATAATATTACGTATTATATATATAGTATTTTATATTACTGTATACCTTATAATTTATAAAACTTTCTAATATATACACAGTTTACATGTCGAGTCAAAATAAGGTTTCTCCTTGATAACCTCGTCTCATCAGCAGAAAGAGTCGGTCTCCACTAAATAACATGTCACAATACGTCACTCCGTCCTACAAAAGGACATAACCAGGAACAACAGGACAACCTCTTCTTCGAGGCAACTGACAGGTCGACGTCCCTCTCTACCCACCCCATAGGTCAAGTAACCCTGTTTGTCGGATTAAGTCACCAGGAGGAAGGTGGTGTCGAAGTTTCGACCAGGTCCACTACGCTACTGCCTGGGTCGAAAGCGCTAGTCAAAATACCTAGCGACGACAAAGTGGCCGAGGACGGGGGGGGTCGTCTGGCGTCCGTTCTCTTCTAACGTGACGGTGTTGTCTGACCATCTTCTAGAGTCGTAAGAACGCGTCTGAACTTCCTAGAGTGAGAGTCTTATTATTCCAGACAAGTAGGGGAAGAACATGTGGTCGCTAGTCACAAGTGGAGGGTAACAGATTGCACCGTGAGGGTCCATGAACATCAGGAGGTGTTGCGGAGTAGGAGAGGAATCTNGTGTTTCATGCTGTGAAAAGCAAACTGGTAGCCAACTTACAACAACTGCCTAGAAGAATCGAATACAATCGGAGGGATGAAACCCCTCTTTAATGGTCACACAGCACCCACAGTGAAATTTGGCCTCTGCATTTAACCCATCCTAGTACCAGGAGTCTAGTATAGGAGCAGTTGGCAGCTATTGTACAGTGCCCGGGGAGCAATGGGGTTATCCAGTGCCTTGCTCAAGGGCACCACGGCAGGGCCCAGAAGGTGAACTGGGACCTCTCCAAGTAGCAGTCCACACTCCATCTTTAGGTCTGTTCGGGGACTTGAACCAGCGACCCTACGGTTCACAGTCCAAGCCCCTACTGACTGAGCCCCTGCCGGACTTGTGGCATTAAGTGATATTCGGGACCAATAAAATGATTTATTGATTTATTAACCCTGAAATATAGTCCTTTGCCAAATGAAGCTTTAATCCAGCAGAGGACAGTCTTATGATGCATGATGATAAAACTTGTGACTTTCTGATAGTTTTGGGAGTAATTGGCTTCATTATGTGATGGCCATTATCAACCTTTTTTTACTTTGAAGTATGTCAATCACAATAAAAGCCTTCTTTCCTTCCACATCAAAGTGGCTTTGAGTTAGCAGCTATTCCTCAGAATAAATAATGGATCAAAGCTAGGCCTTTGGAGAATATCCACGGAGAGGAAAAACTGTTTGATTTTTATCCTGTACAACAACAAACACGTCGGGCTCTTTCGTGAGAGCCTACTTAATAGCAAGACAATTCCTAATAGAAAATAAATGATTCTCTATAACATGCAAGGCTACTTGTAGGAGTCTACACAGGTAACACTGACAATGTTCAAGTGAACCCATCTGCAACATGTATTATCTCTTTGTGTGTTGATCCCAGGAAAAAATGACATATTTGGGGAAGTTATCCATGTACTTGCCAAGCCTGGGAAGTCCAATGCTGATGTGCGCGCGTTGAGCTACTGTGACCTGAGCACCATTCAGAGGGAGGATCTGCTGGAGGTGATAGACATGTACCCAGAGTTTGCCGACTACTTCTTCAACAACCTGGAGCTGACCTTTAACCTCAGAGATGAGTCTCCAAAGGTAGATGATAATGCCGTTTAACAAATGGATGACCAAGGATATACAAAATGACACTTACAATCATGACATTTCTTTAATGTTGCAAGATTTTATAAACATTTGAATAATAAAACCAATGATTATTGACCATTAATGGTTTTGTTATAGGTTTTATTTTATAAAATGTAGGGACCTTATCTTGCTTATGCAGGGAATATTCCCTTGCTAGTAATCCCCAATTATTTTATTTTGCATTATGGAAAATTTGACCGTGTTTGTGATTTGTTTGCCTTGTAGTTGCTTTTTGATGAATTTGTTGCTGCTTCTTTTATTATACTTTTTACAAGTGCTTTCATGTTATTGTCACCTTGTATAAGAGTATAATCAGTAAACAAAGTTAATCTGAAACAATTAATCAATTCACATGTTGCAGCCCTCCATCTCCCATGGCGGGGATTCAGACGGCGAGGTTAGTAAGAGCATCAAAAGAAGGATCTCCTTCACACCAGACGTATCTGCAGGTGGGTTGAAACTAATTTAATCGGTTTAAGCATATCCTCTGGTGTTAGCAAATGTTCTTTGTTATTGTTCCCTGAGCGGAGCATTCACTCCCTACAGAATGCATTTCAGTGTTCCACTAAATCCTGTTGATTGTTGTTTTACAGTGGAAAACAAGGGAGAGGTAACAAACCTAGGGAGGGAGCGGGAGTCTAACTCGTCCCTAAAGAGAAGTACAGAAGTCCTAGAACCCTCTACACCCAACGCCATCCTGGGCTCACATCTGGCAGTCAGAGACAACGTGGAGAGAAGACCATCTTTTGAAGGTAGTCTAATTTGTTCTCAGTTTTATATGAACACAATTTCAATGTTTTGTCAAGAACTCGGAAAGTATTGCCAGGGTGTTTTGGGTTGTGCAGAGCTAAGACACATTTGGGGACGATGAGAAGCCATGGCGGGTTTTTGTCTTTGTTTCTAGATTAGCGGCTACTATTGCTTGGCTGGAGCAAATGGCTGCTTATTAAGGATAGTTTGAGTAATAAAACCAACGTTTAAACACTCATACACAAAAACGCTGCACAGTGGTTTCTAATACTATACTACGATTTTTAGGGAGAAAAAGGTGAAATTGCAAATGTTGATGTGAATCAAATTTACATAATTAGGTAACATTTATATTATTTGTTATAATGGAATACATATATTTTTTATCAAAAGAATACAGAAAAAGAAAGAAGAACATTGACATTCTAAAGGTATTGTCTCCTTTCTTTCTCTGTGGAGTCTGGCTCAAATTAAATCATCTTGAAAAAGATATTTCAAGATTTTGGATTAGCAATACACTTCCATCTGACAAGCCAAATAGTGAAAGCTATTGTTGATCTCTACTGCTTGAAGGATACAGAACAAAAGGCCACATGAGGGTAAAGGTCAGTGCCTTTCATGGTAACGACACACTGAACCACCTCATATCTATACGGCTCACCGTGGTAGTCCAAAAGCCAGCTGCCCAGACTGCTGCTCCAGATAGTGTCATCACACTACTCTCTGTTTAAACTCACAAAGAAGCTCAACATACATCAGCAGACAGCAAGCTGAATACTAACCGGTGCCCAGCAGAGATAACAATGTTGGTTTGCTATTGGAAAACATTGCCTTGATTCTCCCAGTCCCAGTACAAGCTTGATAGATCACAACAAAGAATCTACACACAGCTCTCCTGTAGAGATTAATTACGTCCTATTTCAGTGGGAGGGTTATTTTGTTCAGTGATGACGTTTATCTGACCCACATGTGAGGATGTAAAGCCAGCGTGTTGGTTTGGCTCTCCAGATCTGTGCTGTGATAAATGGGCTTGTAAGAAGCCTGCGGAGTACCTGGATGAGTCAGCACAATTCCAGGACCTGAGAGAGGAAGATAACTCGGCCAGCGAGATCACGTATGGAGAGGTGGAACAGCGCTTAGGTCAACTTCAAGAGCACTTAAACAGGTACGTGTTTTCAGAGTCGACACACACAGGGTTGTCCTCTTGTTGCTGTCATAACCTATGAATTACACCAGAGTGTGAACATTGTATGAAAGTGTTTTTCTCTCTTTGTGTAACAAGCACAAAAGGTGTTTTATGTTTTCTTCATAATAGCTTTATCATTTTGATTTATTTACTCAATTTCTTACTCGCATGCCCACTTACTACACTTGCTTTTATGACACGGTGTAACGGTTTAACAGACGTACCTGGAGGGTGTATTAAATAATGGTAGATATCATCTTTCTTTACGTCAGGCAACGTGCAGTATAATTGTAACCAGAACAGATAAAGAGCACACTACACACACAGAAATACATTGATCAAAAATAATGCAATAGTAAAAAGTACAACTTAACACAGGGGACCTTTTTATCCACTGGTTCAAAGCAAAACACAGTTTCATTTGACCAGATGTCTCAAACATTTCCATTAACTACAACAGGAAGTCCAAAGTTTACTTTTTAAAACCAAGAGTTTCCATGCGTTTCTGTTGTACAATTTTCACCTTTGACACAGTTGAGTTTTCTATTGGTTTTAAGAATACAAAGTGTTATACACTCTGACTCGTTGTATGTTGTTCAAACCCGGAGATGTTTTTCAAAATGTAGGAAGATTCCTCAAAGCTACTCAAAGAAAAAGTAGGAATTGATTACAGTCAATGCAGAAATGTGTAAAGGTACTTTTCAGGCAAGAGTAATTGGCATGTTCTAAATAGTTTTTGATCATATTCTCAAGAAACAACCCAATTAAAACTGTTGGTATGGAATATGATATTTCCTAATTATTCACATTATTATATTGCCATGAGATGTTCAGTCACTGATTAATTATTAACAGGCACTTCATTTTTTAAAGTTGTTGCCTCCCACACAGCTAAAATTAAGTCACACGTCCCCTGCGATCACTGGCAATGTGTAGTTTAATTGCCAATGTACATGAGTAGGTAGAGAAAGGCAACTAGCTGGCAGAAGCTGTTGTCGGACTCCGAGTGGGCGGCTGGATCTACTGGAAGCAGGATGTACTGCTGCCGAACCGAGTCTAAAACTGACGACTGAAAACAAAGTATGTCTGAAACATCATGGAACAAAAGCCACTCGCTAGATAAACTCACTCTAATTCAAACAAATATATATGCAAGTAAGCTCAGCTCCAGAGTGTATAAATTGATATTCAGGCTCGTTATTTTCTGTAGTGGAGAGTCATATTGGCCACAGTTTTTACAGCACACCTGCAGCCAGCAGTCCACCTAGATAAACAGACACATGAACAGCAGGGGGTATTTTTAGCTTGAATAATCACAGAGAAGAGAGATGGCATTAGGGTTCTGGAAATACAGAGTTGGCTCATTTTATTTAGCACAAATAAGAGATTTTTCAACTGCACTGTACCAAACCATGTTTTTTGTATCTATAATGCTAGCTGGCTGGAGGAGGAACAGCCCTCTCTGGGTTTTGTGTGTTTTCTTGGCTTTGACTAGTTGAAAAAATATATGACAGAAAAAAAGTTAGCGTGGCATTCCCTTCAACAAATATATAAAAATAGCTGGAAAAAAAATATTTGCTGCACCTGTTATGAATGCCTACTGTGTGGCTGCTTTTACCATATCCCTACACCTTCATAAGGCAGTGAACAAAATGCTGCCTCATAATAATAGAGCAGCACAGTAAACCTGAAACACATTTATAAATGTCTATATATTTATATATAAGAGGGAATACAGATGTATTTAAAGGTTATTCAGCTTTACTCAGTTTTGCCTGACGCTCTAAATATAGAGCTTGGATGACTTCTACTCATAATTAGATTGCCCAAATAAGTGTGATTTAGACATTTCCACAATAAACGCTCAAATCACACCTCCCACAGAAAGCTCATTATCACTCCTAGCATGAGCAGAGTCTTCCATCCTCTACTCTGGCACAATGGGTTTTCACGCCTCTACGTCTCTTCATTTGTCTACTGAGGAGCACAAGCTCCATCTAGTGCTCAGTGAGGGGCGTTTTCAGCCATTATATGTGCAGACTTGTCCGTTTTATGCACTAATCACCTCTTGTTTGTGATAATTTCTCACTTTGTTTTTATTTTCCTGTTCCTCTTGAGGCTGGAGAATCAGATGATGACAGATATTCAGACCATCCTGCAGCTGCTGCAAAGACAGCCGACACTGGGACCTCCGGCCTACAGCACAGTGACTGCCAGCCTAGACTATCACACACCTCCTGTGAAGGTTCAGCCAGCTGCTCTGACTGCAAGCCATGTTTTCAGCCATACAGGAACTCAAGTAAGGAAGTCTTTGCTAGAGAAAGTTTTACCCCCCCGCCCNTCATCACCGCAGCATTTTAGACAGTATCTGCCAGGTCCCGCATGAGCCGGCATAAGCTCCGCCCCCTCTTATTTGTTATTTTTTTCATGTTTAAAAAAAAGAAGCATTTTTTATTTAGCCTTTATTTATACAGGTGAACATTTCATTGAGACACAGGGTCACATTCTCAAGAAAGACCTGTTTATACCCAGAATCAGCACTTTGTAACAGGAAAAGAAATAGAGGGATATGAGGCATGGCTAGAATGGGTGATCTGTTTGGTTGTTTGCCCAAAACACTTCATAGACATGTTTTTTTATATATTTTTTATATATCTGAGACCAATGCTACTGCCTAAAAATAGCCTGATAGGTGACCTTTAAAGCTGCTGAGTCATATATTGCACTTCAAACAACAGAGTTACGGTTTCTTTACTTCCTCTACAGAAAGAAGGACAGTAAAGAAACTGATTCAGAAATCTCATTCCTCCAGTCAGACAGTGGGCGTAGCTGTAAGTGGTTACAGCTACGCCCACTGTCTGACTGGAGGAATGAGATTTCTGAATCAGTTTCTTTACTGTCCTTCTTTCTGTAGAGGAAGTAAAGAAACCGTAACTCTGNAATTCTTCCTCCTCCATGGCGTCCCTTTCTTTCCTTTGCATTTACAGCTCTGCATTTCAACAGCAGCTGATATGGAGAGTGTGTCTTTACCTTAAATAGCTCTCTGTGAAACACACGCGTGCCTCGAGCATCGGGTCATCTCTTTTACTGCAGCAGAAATTCAAATCTCCCCTTTGTGCTCAGTGTGAATGTGTGTGTGGCTTAACTGCGTGTCTGACTCCATCCGTCTTTGTCTTTGTGTCTTCAGGAGTATAAGGAGTCTCCTCGGAGCGAGAGGATTTCTCACGTGGAGAGAGGTGAGGAGCACCTCAGCAGTGATTCTGAGGGTAGGTGTCCCTGAAGGAGCCTGACTCATGAAGATAGCGTTCTCCGTTAATGTGTTTATGTTCAACCTACTATTTCAAAATAGCAGTTATTATTAAAAAGATGCCTCAGAATATCAGATTGACATTTCAATATCCCAAAATAACTCCCAACACCACCTCGAAGTTCAGCTGTATCAGAAACGTTCAGCATCATCTGGAAGTGTGGCAGCTTTGGCTGAAAACTGAGCATTAGATGTGCAGAATTGAAGATGGGGAAATGTAATCTGAACCTCATCTGTAAAAGAGTTGTTCAGTGATGACGGGTTTTTTTGCAGGCCGACCTGTAAGTTAGCTTCCTCGACACAAATCTATGGGATTTCTCCGTTGGATTTCAGAATGTCGCAGGAAATAAGTTATCATGCAAACACTGAACACTTTTGTTCATCATCTTCACCACTTTGTGATGTTCTACGTGTAAATGCAATCGGCTAGGTTATAAACAAAGCTGGCGTTGCTAAGCTAAATGCGGCTAATGTTCAGGGCGTTTAGTCATTTGTTAACAACCGTTGTTTTTATGACACAGAGAAGCTCCTGGGTTTGATTTGAACCCGTTTTCGCAGGATTCAAAGAACATATAGCATACAGTACATTTGTAGAAATATCTCCATTTTAATCTTAAATTATAAATATTCAGCTTTTACAGTTTTTGGATATGATAAAATGTGAAAATTGTACGATTTAATAAAGAAAAAATAACACTTTTAGGGCAGGTTGAGGGGTTCAGTCATAACAAGGTGAAATAAGGGAAAAACACCCATCCGTTTGCTCTGCTCCTCTGACTGTGGCCCTCTCTCTCTCCTAGGGGCCCTTCCCAACTCTGTCCCAGGAAACTACACTGAGACCCGCCCCCCCCCCACCTCCGCACACATCAAGAGACCCATGAACGCCTTCATGGTTTGGGCCAAGGACGAGCGGCGGAGGATCTTGCAGGCGTTCCCCGACATGCACAACTCCTCCATCAGCAAGATCCTGGGTGAGCACCATGTGGGAGGAGGGGAGGGGGGGAAATGTGCCTCTATTCTGAGACGCTGTCTGGCACATGGGAGGGCACGGACAACCACCTGCCTGTCCTCCAGACACACACACACACACACACACACACACACACACACACACACACACACACACACACACTGGCATGAATCCTTTTTCTTGGAGCAAACATTTACATTCCATTCTATTGTGGAGGGCTTGTTGTTGAGCAACTGCCCTTCACTCAGACAGACACACACACACACACACACACACACACACACACACACACTCTCACTGTCTCCCACACAGACACAGTCACACACACACACACACACAAACACACACACACACACTCTCATGCAAGTTATGCATATTGTAACAATGTTGATGACTGAAATACCTCATGTCAGTTTTACACAATATCTACAGGTGGTTTGATGTCTCTGGGGATGTTTCCTCGATTGCATTTAGTGCCTAGACATTTTTTATGGTGGAAATGTTATACAAGCCCAAAAATGTCATTACTCAGCCAAACATCCAGAAA
>NW_011357368.1:8209386-8228696 GCF_000735185.1 Notothenia coriiceps
GTCGCGGGCCAGACAAAGCACGTCATGCTAATTTATAGACGACGTGAAGTAGAACAACAAGTCCGAGATGTCCCGAAGGCAGAGTACTCAGATCTTTGAGTTAAATAGGATTCTGCTCAATTCCACGTTCATATTTGTATTTAGTGTCTCTACTGTCTCATGTCTCTGCTGGGACATGTCTTCATGCTTTAATGTTCAAATGTCTCTACTGGGACATGTCTCCATGCTTTAATGTTCAAATGTCTCTNAAACAAAAAATAACAGCCATGGTTCTCACAGTCGCGGGCCAGACAAAGCACGTCATGCTAATTTATAGACGACGCGAAGTAGAACAACAAGTGAGAGATGTCCTGAAGGCAGAGTACTCAGATCTTTAAGTTAAATAGGATTCTGATCAATTCCACGTTCATATTTGTATTTAGTGTCTCTACTGTCTCATGTCTCTACTGGGACATGTCTCCATGCTTTAATATTCAAATGTCTCTACTGGGACATGTCTCCATGCTTTAATGTTCAAATGTCTCTGCTGGGACATGTCTCCATGCTTTAATGTTCAAATGTCTCTACTGGGACATGTCTCCATGCTTTAATGTTCAAATGTCTCTGCTGGGACATGTCTCCATGCTTTAATGTTCAAATGTCTCTGCTGGGACATGTCTCCATGCTTTAATGTTCAAATGTCTCTACTGGGACATGTCTCCATGCTTTAATGTTCAAATGTCTCTACTAGGACATGTCTCCATGCTTTATTGTTCAAATGTCTCTACTGGGACATGTCTCCATGCTTTAATGTTCAAATGTCTCTNAAGTTTCAGGAAAAAAGATTTGCTCGCTTTTTGTCCTGATCCATTTATATAAGAACCTGTCCGAAAATGAGCTGATCAGATTTTGGCCACTTTATGATGTCATAACGATTTTTTGGCTTGTGTAACCATTAGCCAATCACCAACCAATGTAACCCCCGCCCACCTTATCACCTGAATCTCCACCTAGAGCACCATTAGGCGCGTTCACACCGGAGTACTTTTCCCCATACTTTTCCCCATACTTTTCCCATTTAATTACGTTAGTACCCCTTATGTTCACACCAAAAATAGTACTTAGTGCCGGGAACTTTTACCCCCATTTTTAGTGCCTGCTGAGAGGTGGTACTCTCCTGGGAGAAAAAAGTGCCCCAGTTCTGATTGGCTGGGCGAATTGCAAACCACGCCCCGTAAAACTCGGAAATGTTTTGTAGAGCCGCTATTTTATTATCCTCGCATTAGCATTATTAGCATTAGCATTCGCCCAGAGCACAAACGCAGAGAGACTAACTTATGGCAACACAAAAGAAAACATTGGAGCGGTGGAGTGATGAGGAGGTGTCGGCGTTCTGGCGATTTACTCGGAAGGCTTCTGTAGAAGCTGCCGGGAGTCCCAACAGCTTCTACTGAAGCCAGTCCCCAACTCCGGGGACTTCCGGCCGGGGACTTCGGGTGGCAGTATACGCCGTGAAGTTGTTTGCGGCCTGCCAGTAAACCCAAAGCAGAAGAAGACGAAGTGACGTCAGCGGCTCATTTGCGTAATCTTCCCTCAGGGAACTTATTCCGGTGTGAACGCGATCGGCTCTTAGTTCCATAGGGGAACCAAGTGCTGGGAAATAAGTGCTGGGAACTAAGTACGGCAAAGTACTTGGTGTGAACGCGGCTATTGTGTTCTTTTTAACCAAATATCTCTCAGAGGGGCGTGGTAAGAGGCTCCTTATTTTCATTCTAAAGTAACAGACAGAGAATCAACACTTTTGAAACAGGGCTGAAACAGAGGGGTTTATGGGATGCTACAATGCATGATCTGTTTGGTATTTCAATTCAAACACTTCAGAGACTTCTTTTGTATATATCTGAGACCTATAATATATTGATGAAAAACAGTATAATAGGGGACCTTTAAAGGCAGTTCTCTGTTTAAATGGTCCATAACTTATCTTCCTGACACTCTCATGTTATATTTTGTTTATCAAGAGTTTAACATTTGATGTTTTTGTTGCAGGCTGGCTCTCCCCTTACCAAGGTGAAATTGTTTGTGGTTGATGCCACAAATCCATCCATCCGCACGCAGGTGGTTGCCCCGGCTTCTGTATCTTCTGGGTCTGTATATTCTTCAGTTCATAGCATCACTTAAACAGCACTGAAAATAGAAGCAAGTACAATATCCTCATTGCCTTCCTTACCTTGTCACTTTCTGTTTCCTTTGCTCAGTGATCACATGTTGTGCTCAGTGACATGGGTTACAGACGAGCGCGTGGCTGTGCAGTGGGTCACAAGGAAACAGAATTACGTGGTTGTACAGATCTATGACTTTGACGGAAGCAGCTGGCAAGAAAAACAGGTAGCTGTCACTCTGCTTCTCTGAATCACAACCAACGTGTTGACTTCAGGGTCATGTGAGGAAATTATAATTAACTGCAATAAATGTCTCTGCTCTCTATAGAAATTTGAGCAAACAAGCAAGACAGGATGGGTCGGCCATGTAAGTTTCCAGAAAGTATCCACCAAAATGAATTGGATTTGCTGTTTATGTTTACTAAATCTTACCTTTTTTTTAGTACGTGCCCTTACCACTTTTCTTTGCTGATGATAAAATCAGTTTCTACAAAGTGATGAGTGACGCTCAGGGCTACAAACATATTCATTTTGTGAAAGATGTAAGTATATTTGAATTACATACACATTCAAAATATACTGCACTATAAGTCATCATGTCTTCTGAGTTGAGTGTCATATTCCCTCATTGTGTGAAGGGCAAAGCGGCACCTATTACCTCTGGGAAGTGGGAAGTCATCTACATATCCAAATTAACGAAAGATGCCATGTAAGTGATGATGTCATACATTTCTGGCAAAACTGCATAGCATGATATTAATTCAATATACCTAAATCTGACTTTAACTTCAACTCTTTTCAACAGATATTTTATTAGTAATCAGAACCAGGGAATACCCGTGAAGAGAGACGTGTACAAGTAAGAAATTAGTGTTATATGTGTGATTTAATCTTGAATTCAAGGAATACTAGCAGACACATTTGACCGACATGAACTGTTTGTTTATCAGGGTTTTGATTGGAGGCAGCCCCTCCACTCCTCAGTGTCTCTCATGCGGCCTGCATAAGGACAGGTGTCAGTACAACTCTGCTTACTTCAGCTTTGACGCCTCTTTCTACCGACTGGACTGCTACGGTCAGTTACCCAACAACATTTCCTCTTAAGCAATAACTCATTCACACTCAATGTGTTGTGGTGGGCAGCAGCTGTGATCTGAGACTGCTAAAGTCATACAGATGACTTGATGTATAATCATCTGTTTTTGTATTTTCTATTCTTGTCTTCACCAGGACCTGGGTTGCCCCTCTACTCGCTGGTGGACAACAGGGGCTCCGGTGCAGGTCCGTAGACGTATTGTTGCCCATTGTTGAATTCCTTAAAGCAATTGTATCACTTTACAGTTAAGTTATATTGTCATCTGACTTTGTGTAACTCACACATTTGCAAACACGGAGATTCATGATTATTTCTTTATGCTTATTATTCATGAAATAACACTGTACTCATTACATATATTAATATTATAAACCGGATCAGGTTCTGGTCTTGTAGAGTAACAACAAAATGACACACATCTGTTTTTCATTGTTAATGCTACTCTCAGTGTCAATTCTTCATATCTTGCGACCGTAAATCTAGACAAGTTCTACATTGTAAAAGGAGAAATATTTTTGATATTCGATTTTGAATAAGGTTGTTTTGCACATCAGTCAATTTTAGTATGACATTAGCCATTCAACTATATTTTTCAGAGCTCTCTGTTCTTGAGGAGAATAAGGGACTGGAAAATATTCTGTCAGAATTCCAAATGCCAACAATGAAGTATGGCACGCTGAAGATTGCGGGATATGGTGAGACGATACTGTACATTTCCATTTGTCTGTTTTTTCCACACATAGAAAAAAAAATATATATATACAGTCATACTTTTTTGTGTAGCTTTTAAGATTCCTCGTTAAAGTTGCTTGAGCTTCATATTGGACCATGAGTAAGTAAACCATACACCATAAGTAAAACATAAGTAGTGAAGAAAATCATGCTTGTGCGAACACATCTTAAAAAATGTAAAGGGAGAACAGAGAAATGGTAGTCTTCTAGTGTCTCTCTCTGAACATGCACAGTGAAACACCAAGTGAAGACATTCAATCAATAAAATATTTATCATACGGGAGGATACTGTATACTGTATATGAGGTTTTACTTTTAAAGAGTGACTGTACTGGTGATAAGTATTGAAGTATTTAGTTGTAACTGTTGGACATTCGACCAAAACCATGACATTTAATGGATAGGACATTTTATATTTGAAACATATGTTTGTCTTTTTTTAAATGTCACATCTTTTTTTTCACCTGACAGATCTTTGGTATCAAATGATGTTACCACCAAATTTCAAGAAGTCTAAAAAATATCCTCTTCTCATTGATGTGTAAGTTAAAACACTCAATGCTCCATACCAATATAATTCATTGGAAATTTAGAATACAGAATAATTGATGATAAAATGCTGACCTGTGCAGGTATGGGGGGCCCTGTAGTCAGCGGGTGGACTATCGCTTCAAGCTGAACTGGGGAACGTACCTCTCCAGCTCACACGGCATCATCGTCGCCAGCTTTGATGGAAGGGGAAGCGGTTACCAAGGAGACGAAATAATGCATTCAATCTACAAGCGCCTTGGGACGTACGAAGTGGAAGATCAGATATCAGCTGTGAGGTAAAGTGTGTCCAAACATTCAATCACCTCATGTCATATCATATACACTGTAAGGTGATATCATTTGGTGGCTGATTAGCGATGTCATTTGTTCATAAAGAATGTATAACAAAGGTTTGGTTCAATGGATATCCAAATACATGTCCAGAGTCTGCTGTTTTTGTTACCTAATAAATTATTTGTGTGTTGTAGGAAATTCATCGACATGGGTTTTATTGACAAACAGAGAATAGCAATGTGGGGCTGGGTAAGCCGCTATATTTATTTTTCATTGACCTGAAATGTAATCCAATGTCTTTTGCATTTAATAAATATCATCAACTCTTACCTTCAGTCCTATGGTGGTTACGTCACCTCAATGGCCTTGGGTGCTGGAACTGGACTCTTCAAGTGTGGAATAGCAGTTGCCCCCGTGGCAAAGTGGGAATATTATGGTTGGTGTACAAAGCACTATATTCCTCTTGTCACGTGATTACCACAGCGTAATTTAAAGAGTACTTAACTGATTTAGCATCACACTTTTATAACATCATTCAAAAAGTAAAAATCATGGAGCAGCACCAGAGATATCATCTTTTCGTCCCATGAAACCTTTTCCCTCGGCAAAACCTGGTCATTATTTTATCCACAAAGCAGCCCCACCACCAGCAGTTTGACTAGAGATTGGGATGTGTTTGCTAGTGCTAGCTACCGTAGCCTCTTGCCTTTTTAGCCCCAAAAAAAACACACTAGTGACAAGACTTCAATGTGTAGATTCCTTTGAGATTCAAATGTCTATTTCAACTCTGAATCATATTATTGAATTGTTTATTTTGCAGATGCAGTGTACACTGAACGCTACATGGGGATGCCTGCAGATAATTTAGACTCCTATGAAGTAAATTTCCCACGAGTCAGCATAATCACTATGTTTTTTTTGGCTTGAGTGTGTTTATAAAAGCAACATTTTCATTATTTCTACAGAATTCTACAGTGACAGCTAGAGCAAAGAACTTCAAAACTGTAGACTATCTTCTGGTTCATGGCACAGCAGATGGTACGTTTCATCCGAATACTCTTTTCTCCAGCTTCTGAGCATGTGATAGCACTATTTCTCAACAGTGTACACACTAAAGCCTTGCACGAATGGACCCTTTTAGCCTTGAGCTTTGGTGTTAAGTCACGTATTGAAAGCACTGTCTTTCCTGTAGATAATGTCCATTTCCAGCAGGCAGCACAGATCTCCAAAGCTCTGGTGGAGGAGGAAGTGGACTTTGAGGCGATGGTAAATATTGGCTCAGTGAAGTGAGAAGTATTGACTTAATGGTGTTGATTTCATGAGAAATAACGGCCATGTGGTATTTTACAAAGTATATGCACTCATCTGATTCTCCCGTTGATTTCAGTGGTACACTAACAAGGACCACGGACTTAGAGGATCAGCCCACCATCATACATACAACCTCATGAGCCACTTCCTGCAGAAATGCCTTGTTAAGCCCAAATAAATGTGAAAAATGTGACAACATTTATGGTGACAAGACTTTCTTATTTCTAATGTTTATTTTATTTTATTGTATTAATATTCTGAAATGTCAGGTCAAACTATGTACATTTGTTTTTTGTATGTGCAATGGATGTTTGATTGCTCATACATGAGCATTCGTATTTTATGTGGACTTAGGGAACATTTTTCTGAATATCTGATATTATAAACATTGTTAAAGCCTTTGCATGCATTCATGGTTGAAATTAGGCTTTTTTTATGTGAATATGATGTCATTCAATATATTTGTTTAAATGTGCATTCATGTCCTGTTGAATAAACATTGTTTTATACAACAGTTTCATTAGTTAGATTTTTCTCTCGATCACATGATTTAGTCACATAATCTTCCTATTTTACACATATACTACAATTCAAAAATAATTCTATTGTCTCTCTAAATCAGAATCAGAATATCTTTATTAGTCCCACAGAGGGAAAATGTACATTGCTAAAGCAGAAAAGAGCAAAAGACAGCTTAATGTTACCTAAGAAGCAGGCATAACAAAAAAAGATTTAAAAAAGATTAAAGTAAAAAAAAAGTTACACAACTTACAAAAATCACATCCTGTAACAGTTCTGAGGATTTAGCAGCCAGATATATTTTGAACAGTTATTAACGGTATATATAAACATACATACATACATACATACATACATACATACAATATATATATATATTGCAACGCCAGACATGTTTTAGTTTAATCTTGTCAATTTTTCAATCAAGTTTTAAAGATCATTTCTCATTCAAGAGATGTGAAGAGAATCCAGGATTTCCTTAAAAATAAAGCTTTGCTGTCTGCACATGATTAACACAAAAATAGTTTTTTTCTGACACTAAGAGAGAAAAAGTCATTTCAACACATTTGGATGCCAGTATTTGTCAGGGTAGAGGTCATGTTTGATTGTGACACCTGAAGTAGCAGCTTTTACAACAAAGTCAAATACGTTCAGTGGACTGAGAGGGAAGCTGACTAATGGGTTGAGAGTAACAGAGGATCTGCTGAGGTCTCAGTGACGGGGGAGTCACCTGGGAGAACGCTCCTCAGCTCCACTATATAAGACTGAGCAGATCAAGAGGGGACCATTAGATAGCTTCAGAGAGAAGAAGGGCAACCATCAACGCATTTTACAATCCTTCTCTGACACTCCACAGAAAGGAGCACAGGTGAGCATTTTTGACCCTTCCTATCTTTAGACATCCAATCTGTGAGGTTTTATTTATTTTATGCTGTATTGGAACTTTCTCAAAGTGTCTTTATCTGCTAATTTTTCAGAAGCTCAAACAATGAAAAGCATTCACTCTTTGGCTGGATTCCTGCTCCTCATCATGATTCAAAGCAGCTGGCAGGTGCCTGACCAGGACTCAGACCGAAACCAAATGTAAGATCAGCTCTCAGCTTTGTCTCATTCACATCAAATTCACATCAAAAAATCCACTATCAAGTATCCTTTATGAGAAGAACAATAACGTCTTTAAGTGTATTTGGTGAAACGAAACTGAAGCAAATGTCATAGCTATCAACCAGATTTAAACAGAATGTAATGCCTCCTGACACTTTTTATTTAATTCATCTTTCTTTTTTGTCTTTATTTCTTGGTTGAGATAGCTTCAGGTAGCCTTAATATGCTACCTTAAAATACT
Organism: Notothenia coriiceps; assembly: GCF_000735185.1. Lineage (NCBI taxonomy): Eukaryota > Metazoa > Chordata > Actinopteri > Perciformes > Nototheniidae > Notothenia > Notothenia coriiceps. The sequence goes on from NW_011357368.1 coordinate 8,217,356, forward strand.
ACCATTGACATCAGAGGAAAATGATTTCCAGTGCAAAGAGACCAAATGTAATTAAAATTATGTAAATGTTAATTCTTAAAGAGAAAACCAGTAGGAACAGTTATTTTAGTTTCCATAGGAGATTATGTGGGTTTTCTTTACATTTAGTTTGTTGTTTGATTTAACTTATTGCCTTCCTTTAAGTGTTTTTGCATGTATTTGATTTTAATATTCATAGGTTTTAATTCAAATATGTTGTCATCTGTTGCTTAATAGACGCTATATGACTTTCTCATGCAAAACTATTGCAGTGTTTTTTAAATCTTTTAACCATTCAATTTCACAAGCAAGGATACCAGCATTAAGAAGGTACACATTTACAGAAATAATGCTTATTCCAAAATATATAAGATCATTGCTGGTTCAGGGCGATGCAGCAGGATAGTTGTGGTGTGGTGATACTTCAGATAGAGAGAGAAAAAAGGCAGGGAGACAATGGACATGAAAAATGGTGGTGTGTACTATAGAGGACGTGGAGTGTTGGAGAGGATATTTTGTCAACTTTATCACTCTTCATTATTCCCAGGCTATTGGCTGAAAACTCCATGCTGGCCGAACCCATTGAGCTCCCAAACATCAAGAGGCATTCGGAGGGAACATTTTCCAACGACTACAGTAAATATCTGGAGACAAGAAGAGCACAAGACTTTGTCCAGTGGCTAAAGAACTCAAAAAGGAATGGGTGAGTGTGCCCTCGTCTTACCGGACCGCTACAACTTTGTGTCATAGTAGGAACTTGAGTGGAAATAGTTATACCTAACAAGTTTGTTTTCAATTATATTAAAACTGTATGTATCTGGTATTGGATCAGACAACACAATTATATTAAAAGTCATTGTGTTTCATCTACAGGAGCGTATTTAGACGCCATGCAGACGGCACCTACACCAGTGACGTGAGCTCCTACCTGCAGGACCAGGCGGCCAAGGAGTTTGTGTCCTGGCTGAAGACCGGCCGAGGCAGAAGAGAGTAAACTCAACAAATCTCCCTAAATAATGCAGCAACTCACACCGACCCTGTGCTACTATATGTTTCACAATCTGTACTAGCCTTTTTTCTTGGTCCTGCTATTAAATTCCCTTCATACAAAGCTCTGTTGGCCTTCAGTGGTTGGAGGAAATGTTGTTCAAATGCAAGAAGTATGTTTGAAATGTGTCTCAATCATAAATGCTGTGTGACTTTATATCAAGCATTCATATCACCGTTCATTTTGTTCCCCTTTTGGCATTTTCATCTTCCTTCTCACTTAAAATGTGTATGTTACAATCAAATTACGATTCTGAATTGCTACTTCCATAATTACACCTGTAGATAGTCTCAATACCTTTTCTTATGATTCAGATAAAAGTCATATTTAGTTTTCAATAAAGAAATGTGTACAATCAATCAATGGACTTCCCTCTTTTAACAATGAATCCATTTTGATATATTGGTTTGACAAGGATCTACATCTCAGTGCGTACATGTACATCTATAAATCCACATATCAGAGAATACATGAATATTGGTCACAGAAAAATAGACTTTTAAAACTTTTTGTTGATTCAACAGTTCTGAAGAAGCAGTTTAACTCCCACATAATTGATTATGAAAGATATAATAAAACATGTTGAGCGCCTTCATCAGCTATTCTTCTGTTTATAGAGGCAGAACAAAAGTCCTTTAACACGTCACTCCCCAGGGAGGAACGTGCTGTGGGATTTGGTTTGAGGATGATGTGCGTCACCTGTCAGCTGTCACTGGAGAAGGATCTCCCAGTGATGCTCTGACAGCACACCTAGGAGGGTTATACTTAATGAAAGAACATTAAATCACGTCAATCAGCTCAAACTTGTTCTGAACAATGAATGGGTCGACACTCTTGACTTCTTCCTGGCGCTCAGACAAAACAGGAATTCACATGAGCCAGCAGCTTGACATGCTTTGGGATGTCTCTGAGCTGTCATCCTTAGCACATCAAACCATCTGTTGATTGTGGGAACCTCTGCCCACTTCCGTCTATTTGTATGCCAAATCTCTGAGGGTCCGACATTTATGCTGAGCAGCAAAGATACTGGATGTTTCTATCATGTCATCCCCCTATGCAGGTATGACATCAATGCAGAGTGTGATGCAGCATGTGTATTCACCTAATCCAGTTTCTATGATGTGATTTGAGCCAATTTAATGAATGAAAGGTTTTGTAGCGACTGATCAAGCGATGTTAAACAGCTTTCTATGTCACTTTATTATAAGGGTGCGAGAACATGTTTAATGCCTAGAATTAGTTGCATGAATGAATGCATAAGGAGTTCCTGTTGCTCACCTTAATGGTATGTGAGTGGATGTGATAGGTTCATGCTTAATGGAGTATCGTTTTCAGAATTGAGATTTTTCTATAATGATATCAATTTAACTGTGAACATTTGAGGCCATTGCGTTTGATCATCCTTTCTGTAAAACGAAGCTGTATGTAAAAACATTTATATACATGACCCCGCTCTGTCACATTTACAAACTAGAGGTATTCTTAGTGATAGTAGCGATCATACTAACTTTATCATTAATGCATTAAACCATGACTCATGCAATGTAGCCTTATTATTAGCGATGCATGAGTCATACTGTATCTGCTAGTATAGTTTGCACCCAGCTTTCCATTATTGCAGTGCACACACTATTAGTTTTGAGTCTATTTGTATTTCTTTATTCATTTAAAATGACATTGACAGGATATGCATAATAAGCCCATCCCTCGTCCTTCACAAACACATCTCTATTACAGTATGATCATCAGATGTTTAAGTATATTTATTATGAATCTTTTAAATTCATGTTTCAATAAACTTTTTACTAAATGTAAACAATTTATGAAAACTAAAATGTACAATTACAATATGCGCAATACACTGACGATGACACTAGGAGGCAGAATACTGTAAATCTGTTAGAATACAAGGTAATCTGTAGTAAACAGTCATTTTCTTCCACAACATAAAGATATATAAATATTTCTCGTATAGATATTGACATTGAGTATTGACATTTTGGCAAAAAGTGCTATTGCATTTGGTCTATCAGGGTCTATTGCCCATTAATCCCATAACAGCACTCCGTCAGTCACAAAAAGCTTTATATGATTGTACGCGTCTAGTATGGCTTTTCACAAAGTTATTACTTTATATCTTTAAGGTCAAGCATGACCATATGCTTTTAAAATATTCACTAAACTTTTAGACATATTTTACATCATAACGTCTATGGAGATAAAGGAAAATAGGGAATTGGTGAATAAATACATAAAGAAAACAAGGATAAAAAAATGCAAATTGATCCAATAAGAAAAACTTGAAAACAGCTACAGTATGTGAGCAAAAAAATCTTTTCAAATGTAGATTAATAAACTACAATTTGACAACACAATAAAATATGAAATTTCACTGGCTCTTGAAGAGGCAGATTATTTGTGACACATTAGATTATACAGTTATTCACTTATTTAGGGCTGCTCAATTAATCGTATTTTAATCGCAATTACGATTTTGGCTTGCAACGATTATGAAAACAACATAATCGAAATAAAACGATTTTCTTTTGGTTTTTCAGTTGAATATACTTAAAGTTCAGGGTAATCAACTTATAAAAACATACTGTTCACATTTTTCAATAAATGGATGTTTTCAAAGTAAATGGATAATCGTTTATAATAATCGTGATGTCAATTGTTGACCCAAATAATCGAGATTATGATTTTTGCCATAATCGAGCAGCCCTACTTACAGTACACATACAATTTTCAAGAATAAACATAAAGGATTGATTAACGGCATACAAATAGTTGTTTACAAGATCACCCAGTGACAAAGATCCATCTTCTTCATCTTAAAATGATCCTTCATGGAAACCAGTGTTGTGAATACTGTGACTGTTCAGTGAACTCTGAGATTCAAAGAAAGAAAGTATAGATGTTAAATTAGAATAAATATACTAGTCAAGTAGGCTGCTGCAACTAAAGAGGACTTGTTTCAGTCACTGTTACAGTATGTAGTGACATCAGTGTCAAAATACTCAGTTGCAAGTAAAGTTACTGTAATTAAAAGTATACAAAGGTTACAAATCCAGAAATATTATGAGCAAAATGTAATTATCAAATGTAGGAGTACTCATTGTGCAGAATAGCCCTGTACATACAGTAGGGTTATATTGCTGTGTACTATTCTACTAAATTAATCTTAGAATTCAAAGGGGCTAATGAGCACATTTTGTTAGCTTTCAATAGAATCAGGCTAGCTGTTACCCCCTGTCCTCAGTCTTTGTGCTAAGCTAAGCTAACTAACATTTACAGTAAGGATATGAGAGAGGTACCAACTGCCTAACTCTCGACAAGGGAGTGAATAGGCATATTTCAAAAAGTGCCTAACTGTTCCTCAAATCTAAAATGAACAAACCTTAACAACCAAACTCAACAATAGTTATTGTTTTGTTAATACATAGTGACATTTGTATTCGAGTTAAAAACTGAAATAAACGGTTTTCCTGATATTTATAATGACTCTTATAATGATTCCTAAAAAAGATTTCCTGTAAATTACAACAGCCACAAAAGTAAAGCCGATATCACAAGAAGCCAAAGATTTAATGAGCTATTGGCAGATGAATGGTTCTGTAGCTCCATCCCCTATTGAGATGTTTACCTCAGCTTATTAGTGCCCACACATAGTTAGAACCAATTATTATTGAACTTTAGGTAAAGTAGGATTTCAGTTGTCTTATCTTTTTTGTTCCGGCTGTCAGAATTATAGGTCAAATTTTTCCGTTTTTTTTAATAAGAAATGTAATTGTATTTTCATTTGTGTCGTAGTTATTATTCTGTATATTCAACAATGCAGAAAGTCTTACCATAATGATCTTAGGTGTTACTGTTGTTGGCATTCCAAGTATTTCCAAAAGAACCTTTCGACATTTCATCTGTGATGTTGATGACTGGTATTCCTCTGTGAAAAGAGGTGACAATTGAATCTCTCACATTTATGCGACAGAGTAAAATGTAGAGGAAAACTGTCATAATGTCCCTTTGCAAGTATAATACAACTTACTTGTACCCTTCTAATGGCACTTGCACTACTCCCTCGTCTTCCGCCATTATACTCTGCTCCTCCTCCTGAAAGTTTAATTACATACAGTTAAAATACATGTAAATATAAATCAAATTAAAATGCATGTTGTGGTGACGAGCGACTGCACCTCCTCAGCATCCTCGAGCTTCTTCTTCTTGCTCTCTGGCATGAGGTCATCCAGCCAGCTTAGCTCTCTCTTGGTGAAGAAACAGTCCATGAGCTTCCTGATGAACACCAGAGCCAACACCTGTAGAATTCACAACCAGAAACCTCTGAAAAATCCTACTTTTTAATAAAGAAGTATGATGCTCTGGAGATTTTGAATAATAAGAGGCTAACACAAGAGGTAATAACACAAACACGCCTTACTGAGCAGAAGAAAATACAGGACTAATCAGTTTAAAGAGTTTCAGTAAGGTCAGGGATGTAGTCGAAGGAGGTGTACATTAACCAATTTCTGGATGCACAGCAGCAGAAATCTACAGTTCTTCCGACAAAAGATATTAATGATACAGCATGATTTTCATTATGTTCAATCTGCTATTTTGAGAGGGTTCAGAATAAAGTGAATTGTTTGTTTTACTTCTAATAACTCCTGCATTAACCACAGTGTACATGGCATGTGCCTAATGGACCCCAGTGTTGAAAGGTATGCTGTGCTTGTGATGGTCAAAAAGTGAATAGTTTACACACCATCATGGGAAAGACAATGGCAGCTTTGGACGTCTTGATGACCCAGAGCAAAATCAAACAGGTGAGCTGGATGATGGTGAAGAGGTGCACCTTCCTCAGGGGCACATGGCGCAGATAGATGAAGTCTGGCTGGTGCTTAGCCGGCATGCCGAACAGTCTCAGACGGTCGAAGAGCTGGAGAGGAATGGTAGAAAAAGATGTTTAACTAGGGAAATATCTGGTTCCTTATCAGCTTAAGGCTATGATGTTCACCAGCTTGCATCAAACTGTGTATGTCTGTCAGTAAGTGCTGAATAGGTAGTGTGCATTGGATTTTTAGAGATTTTTTTTAAAGTAGCAACCAATGAAAACATCAACGTGAATGATGAGAGTGAACCAAAACAGTTAAGTCATAGGCCTGACAGCATAACAATAAACTGACATCTATTATGGTCTGTAACACCAAGAGTTACTTCAACTGTAGGTGATAATTATATGAAGGTTCATCAAGGTCAATTTTACATTGTCACGCTGTCATTAGATACATTATCAAGAAGCTGATCAATCAGAGACACTTTAAGTCTTCTTATCTTCATAATGCATAACTTGACAAGGGTTTTGACAACCTACATACACATAATGTCAAAGTGTTCCTGAATGTGATGAAAAAGGAATTGTTTGCCTCTTTAAGGTTATTATTTTCGCAGTGTTTTTGGCAACAGAAAGCTTATACAATATGAAGTGACCGCCTCCGGGATCGATAAGCAAACATCCAGCTAAACGTTTGTGCCTGCTGACTGTGTGCCTACAACAAGCTGGAAACCCTTGAAAAGCATAAAAAATACCCTTTTTGCAATCAATGCCTTTGAGTGTTTGTCTTGAAACCCAATAATAGAAAGTACTTTAAAGTGAAGAAAACAAAACTAAAAGGGGGCAATTAAATACCAGCCAGGTGTTCTGTAAATGCTGGGAACACACTAGAGTCCAATTAACACTTTTTATCTGGGCAGCCAGACAATATGGAGGCGCTCCCCTATCATGGCTCGGTGAGAATTAACTGTCTACACAGATTATTGGAGGTTGAAGCATCCACAAATTAAAATGTAACCACACTGGCCAATTTATTCACACTGGCCAACTGTCTGTTTAATCTCATGTCTAGATTATCTGCATGTGCAATGAGTCTATTTACAACCCAAATGCTGCCGAGAGTATCACAATTGGGTGGTGTTGGTATTCAGTCTGTTTCCATGCATAATGTGGGCATTAAAACTGAGGAACTGTGCATTTATCTGTGTGATGGAATTCATTTTTTAAATAAGTCAGATATATTAATTCCACTTCAATCACAGAGTCTGTCATACCAAAGGTCATATGAGAAATATATTGTATCCTTGTGTTTCCTCATGTAACGAAACAAGTGAGCAAAAAACAGATGCATTAAAAACAATGAAATTATAATAATTGTACCTGAATGCCTCTGAGAGAAGAGGCTCCCATGTAGAGGAATACTCCGTACAACACAGGCATAGGAATGAACTGAGGAACGATACAAATGCTGTGTCAGAAACATGGATTTGCTCAGTAACTGCTTTATTTAAGCAGACCACTCAGTGATGAATATGGAACAATAGCAGAGAGATACTTGACGTGATGAAAAAGATGGTGTCTGACCTTCAGCACAGAGGTCATGAAGACAGAGCAGCCCATGAGGGTGAAGATCATGAGGCCGGTGAAGCGCTGCTCTCTGATGCCGAGGAACTTGGGCTGCTCCCCGGGAGCCGAGCACTCCGACTCCAGTTTCAGGCTGTTAACGTGGCTGATGGAGAGGACGGTGGCCGCCACGAACCACGGCAGGCCCATTAAAGAGCACACACCAAGCATCACCCCCACGATGAACAGATCCAGGTGGTACCCACAGCCTTTCTGAAGGGGGAAAGCACCAGTAAATATCTTTGATTCAGACATCCTGGGGGTCTGTATGATGCAAGGAATCCTAGAAATGAAAGTACCTTGAGTTTGTGTTCCTTCCTGTTAATGATGACGGCTGTGATTTGTTGGTCCATGAAGATGAGGATGGTACACAGCACGGCTGGGAACACCGTAATAATTGCCGTCCACCAGGGGTTAGGCCCAAGAGGATTAATGAACCAACCTCGATCATCTCTGGTTGGCTGAGAAAATAAAAACGATTGTTGTTGGTTAAACATCATGAGTAGCTTGATAGAAGATAACACAATTCAGCAGTGTGTTGATCAAATCTTCTTTTGTGGACTAGCTCACCTTAAACACACTGGGAACCTTTAGCTTTGGAGAAGGGATCCCTAAGGCATAGTCGATTAAGACCATGGTAAGGATGGCGAAGCAAACAGCAAAGTCGCTGATGATGGCTCTGACCTGATTAAGAGGAAAATGTGTCAACAATCATTCAGTTTGTTTTTTACAGGAATAAAACCCATCACTTCATCAAAAGTGTCCTAGTTTCTACTATGCAGTACCTGTATTTGACCACTAGAGTGTACCACTGCACTTTGCAGCTGTAGAAGCTTTAGTCTTCATTCTTGATACATAATTCCCTCTAATGTAGTGATAATGTGTGAGAAATATTACCTTTGTGGGAAAGTAATTGCTGAACTTGAACTCCTTGAGGAAGGCGGACAAAAAGATGGTTGAAAAGAAGAGAATGACGCACCAGAAGAGGACATCGGGTATGTAGGGGCCTTTAGGGCCGCAGGCACTGCCCACAAACTCTCCCCGCTTCTCAATACAGTCCTGCAAATAGAGGGCCAGAATTATTCAGTACATGAAAACCAATTTACACAAACTATACAGGGTACAAAAATGTGCTTTTATAGTGATTGGCAATGACGAGTAATCCAATATAACCCAGACCAAATGCGCTTAATCCCCCCTGTTCAGATTTCTACATCTGGGAGGGCATGCCACTTCAAGGGGGAAGATCTAAATGCAAAGTATTCTTTTCAGTTTTTCCTATTGCAGCTCAATAACTCCTCACAGCTGCCAATAGACGTGTGGTGTTTAGCCTGCATGTCTTAAAGTGTGTGTGTGTGTGTGTGTGTGTGTGTGTGTGTGTGTGTGTGTGTGTGTGTGTGTGTGTGTGTGTGTGTGTGTGTGTGTAAAACCTCCATGATTGACAGATTTGTTTTTTGTCTGACTTTTTCGAACCAGCTCCTGTTGGTAGTACCTTGGTCTCCAGTGCTTCCCAGTAGATTTCTGAGGCAGTGACATTAGTGTTCTCCCAATACTTCAGGGTAGCATTGGTGGGGTCAGAAGGTTCCACACATGAACATCTGCGGAGGCACATGAACATCTGGGTGAATAAATAATCCCCCTGGGATTTACAGTACCTCTAAGGAATGTTTTTAGTAATTACACTTTTTTTGAACAAGGTATCATGTGAGAATAATTGTCCACATACGAGTACATGGTGAGTTTGTCCAGGTTGTTGTTCTTGTTAAAGGGATAGTGATCCCCCAGGTGGATGAGTTTCTCCAAGGCCTCGTAGATGAAGATGATGCAGATGAGTGAGGCGAAAGCTTCCTCTGTGAAACGTGTGATGTAACAAACCAGAGTGCTGGCATCTGTAGCCACCAGCACCATACAGAGGAAAGCTGTCCACAGACCAATGCAGGTTCTCAGAGACAGATAGGACAAGCCATACTCCCTATGTGCAGATTAAAGAGGGGAAATCAATGTGGGGCAGATTGGAGATCACATTGTCCATGTAGTCAGAACATCAAATGGGAGACCAGATGTTTGTGAGATGATTTATCCTGAAATGATCTCACAGAGAGCCGGGAAACATCAGACAATGTAATCACCAAAGTGTAAAATAGATAGAATTAATTTAATGAAATTATTTCCATATACAGTCATATGAAAAGTAATCATACTTGCAGAATTTGAACAATATCTTTTCAAAAACCAGCACTGGCCCTGTGCTGCCCAGAATGGTGAGGGGCTGTCCTGCAAACAGCGAATAGGCGATCCCAGTCAGCGAGGCTCCGAACAGCGACTCAATCGCACTCTGGGGGATGGGAGACGATAAAGAGATAAATAGAGTACCTTACATATCTGATATATTGGACAACAACAGTGTTCCGCTAGTCTTGGCAAACACTGTAAACATTTAAAGGAAGAGCTAATCATTTACTATGCGTCCTTCTGTTGCCTCGCCCAGCAGTCCCCCGAAGGTGATGACAGGTGACATGCAGGCACAGTAGAGGAACAGGAAAGAGGCCACACACTGTAAACTAAAAGCATCAGTGTAGTCGGACAGGTAGCAGGGGGCCTTGCGCTTGATGTCTAAAAGTAGACCACCAAACCACCTGGAAAATACAAAAATAAATGTGTTACTGTGTGATTTATTCACACGTTAAAATGTAATTGCCATAGATACTCTATTTCTTTAAAGAGCAGTAGCCCTCCAATGCCGTTTTCATGATGCCGTTTTCAACTTTTAAGTCTGGCTCAGTGTGATGGGCCTCTATGATGGAAAAATCGAGCAACAAAAAGACATATCCTGGCAGGATGTTTCTATGGAGACCACATTATGAGACCAAAACCAAGTTTACACAGAAGTAACATAGAGTTGAGTGTAGCAAAGTGCTGGCTTTACTGGATTCATTTTAGAACAGTCTGTGTACATATTATGTGTCTACAGAGGAAAAACTCTAAAAAAAATTATCTTTTTAAAAAAGAAATGCATTAAATCTTCCAAATGCAGGCATTATTTAGTGCCATATGTTGTAATGGATATATGAAACACATATTTTTAACTCAGAGCACTGAACATAACTGTTTTTAAAGAAGCAGACTTACAAAATCCCATAATGTACTCAACTGCAAATTCTCTCAAGCTAACTTTGCACACATCAAAAATCATAATAAATTATGATTTGTGAGGCTTTGTAGGCTGAGTTGTCCAAATGCAAATAGATTCTGTGCAACCAAGTAGTGAGCGTAGTGAGTGGGCTGCATCCTGTACTGCCACAGCACTGCAGTATACTGACTGAGAGGCACTGATTTATGTAAATGTAAATAATATTTCTACACCTCTGTAAGACTTCGCACTCTTTTACTGGTGCCAGGATTTACTTTTAACAAAAGCACTGCCCGTTCTGTGATCCCCCACCTGCCAGTACGCTGCAGCTCTGGACCCCCGTGTCCATCTTCCTCCTCTTCCTCTTCGCCCTCTACTAATCCGTTGGGTAAATTGCTACATTTCTTCCTCTTCTCCTGTTTGACAAACAAATCCACAGCAGTTGCATTATTTAGAACCACATCACATACCTCATTCACACCAACGGTGTTTCAGGGCCGGTTCGGAGCTGGAGCTTTAAGAGCACCGGGTTTTCCTGTTCACACCGCAGCGGAGCAGCCTCTTAGCTCCGGAATCCGGTTCATTTCGAGAACCAAAAAATTGTCAGATATGACAACTGTGACCTCTGCCTTGCAGTTCCCAGACATCTGGAGAGGCCCTGAGTCTCTGGCTTCCCCTGTTAATTGCAAAA
>NW_011357368.1:8228741-8232490 GCF_000735185.1 Notothenia coriiceps
GATTACAACACTGAGCACAAAGGGGTAGATGTGAATTTCTGCTGCAGTAAAAGAGATGACCTCGATGCTCGGAGGGTCACGCTGTGTGTTTTCACAGCAGAGCTACATTAAGGTAAAGACACGCTCTCCATATCAGCTGCTGTGGAAAATGCCAGAGCTGTAAACAAAGGAAAGAAAGGGACCCATGGAGGAGGAAAAAATGCCCTTATTGCACGCGCCGGGCAGGTGAACGGACGAAATGGGAATGAACAAAACTATCTATCCGATTGCTCCTGTAAAGACATTATTTTCACTCCAGGGAGTGTGATACCCGAAATAGGCCAGTTCATGCGGTGTTTGTTCGAGCAGTCGACACTATGTTAGATTGCAGACAGTGATAATGGAGAGAGCCACAGAGTTACAGTGTTGGACTAATTATGAGTCTTCTATGGGCAGGTGGATCCTCATGCCACTCGAGAGGCCTTTGTGGGCTGCGCGACAGCTGTTCCTCCGCCAGGCCGAGAGCAAAGTATCAGCCCACCTCCGAGAATGAACAACCAGACCAGAATAGAAGAAATTTTTACAAGAAGCAAAACAAAAAATACACCAGCCATGGTTCTCACAGTCGCGGGCCAGACAAGAGCCAGCTCATGCGAATTTATAGACGACGTGAAGTAGTACAACAAGTCCGAGATGTCCCGAAGCGCAAAGCAACACTCTATTAAATATGATTCCTGCTCAACCACAACATATTATATGTCTCAACAACAACCCCACACAATACAACAACTCATATGCATTAGTCTCACTAGGGACATGTCATCCCATGCTTTAATGTTCAAATGTCTCCTGCTGGGGACATGTCCCACGCTTTAATTGTTCAAAATGCTCTGCTGGGACACTGTCTCCACGCTTTAATGTTCAAAATGTCTCTGCTGGGACATGTTTCCATGCTTTTAATGTTCAAATGTCTCTGCTGTGACATGTCTTCCATGCTTTAATGTTCAAATGTGCTCTGTTCTGTGACATTTCTCTTTCATTTGCTTTTAATGTTTCAAATTGTCTCTATCTTTTTTTTTTTTTTTTGGGACATTGTGGTCCTCCATTGCTTTAATGTTCAAATGTCTCTGCTGGGGACATGTCTCCATGCTTTAAGTTCAAATGTCTCCGCTGGACATGTTCCCATGCTTATTTTTTATTAATGTCTCTTATTTTCTAGGACATTGTCTCCATGCTTTATTTTCAAATGTCCTCCTTTTGGGACATGTCCTCCATGCTTTTAGTTGTTCAAAGTCTCTATCAAGGGACATTGTTCTTTCCATGGCTTTAATGTTCAAATGTCTCTGCTTGGGACATTGTCTTCCATTGCTTAATTTCAAATGTTCCTATCTGGGAACAATGTCTCCAATGCTTTTAAATGTTCCATCTATGTCTCCTACTGTGGACACGTCTGCCATGCTTATTTGTTCAAGATGCTCTACTTTGTTTTTTTCGGACATTTCCTCCCATGCTTTAAGTGGTTTCTAATATTGCTTCTGCTGGGACATGTTCTTCCATGGCTTTTAATTTCAATGTTTCTCTATTCTGGGACATTGTCTCTCATGCTTTTTAATTGTTCTAAAAGCTCTTTAGTTTCCTCTCATACTGCCTGTGCTGCAGCACCTCTTTTCACCCTCTGTCTGAAACCAGAGCCCAGTCTGCTCTGATTGGTAAGCTGGCTGGCTGTGTTGTGATTGGTCGACCAGCTTAAAGATGTCCCGCCCCCTCAGCCCATCAGGTTGAATGTGTTGGAGCGCTAGCTAAGTGTTACACACTAACTAGAACTATTACCAGGTTATGTACTTCATGTATCAAATGTAAAAGTACTCAGTATGCATTAACTATGTTCAAATAGTTCTTATTCTTCTGTGTGCAACAAGTGCACTATACTTGTGACACTAATACTTGTGTACTTTTATTTAAGTAAGATTTTGAAATCAGGACTTTTAATTGTAATGGAGTATTTTAAAACCATATTATTTGTACTTTTATTCACAGAAAGTAAAAGGATCTGAGTACTTCGTCTAACACTACTGTTTTTTTATGTTTAAAGTAAAGACAAGTGTTAAATCAATATAGTGTGAAAAAGTAGTATATTTGCCTTTGAAATGTAGCGGAGTAGAAGTACAAGGTAGGATTACATAGAAATCCTCAAGTAGGTCAAAATAGTTCAAGAGTCCTCGAGTAAATGTACTTTTATCACTGATTTTGTCACATTTTGAGTCATGTGTGCAAATATGTTGTACTTTCAGTGCAGCGCATGACTGCACTCGCACAAAGCTGAATAACAACACTCGATAGCATCTTTGTCAGGGGATACTGAACACCCTTTTTAAATTACTAAGAATAGAAACAACAGACACATAACTTCTTTGTCTTTTCCAGACACTGTTTACTCTCCAGAAGGCAACACCGGTCATACTGAGCCGTGACAATGTGCTTCTGTGCAGCTGGGATATTACACAGCCTCTGAATCCTCTGGAGAAGCACGAAGCCCTGAAACCCTAAACCAGGCTCTTAACCAGACTCTAAAACCCCCCATTAGACCTCTAGAAGTCAGCTGGAGGAATCAGAGACAGACTGGGAGTGTTTCCTCATATCCACTTTGTTCAGTAAGATGCTATTCGCTTTACAAACTCTGGATAATGACATTAAAAGGATAATTGTTTGTAGTGGGCTTGTACGAGGTATTTAACATAGTCAGCTTATCAAATATAGAGACAAGCACATGTTAGTAAAGATTATTACATGGCTTAGTTGAATACTCGATTGTGATTGGTCAATTTGGACATTTCAGAGGTGGTTAATACTTGTTAACAGATCACTGCTAAGGGGGATCAAGGGACTATGTGCAGTCATATCAATCCACAGAAAGAAGTCAATTTAACGTCAGCTGTCGACAACTAACTTTAGTTTTCTCGATCAGAGAACATCATGAAATACTTTTGGATTATTCATTTTTATATTTGTGGAGATCACAAAACTTTGGAGTCATGATGGCTAACCTGTCAACCCCAGTCAAGAAAGAGAGTGCAACAAAAAGGAAAGAGACAGAGAGCTGACGTCAGAGAAATCAACAGAAGAAGACAGACAGGAAGTAAACATTAAAGGGAACAGCAGAAGAAGACAGAGAGGAAGTAAACACTAACAGGAACACAATGGGGCCGTTTCTCAATCTCGAGGAAACTGGCTTCCAAGCCAATATTTCAAGGATACTACGTCATCGAGTGCCGCCGAAGGACTGTTCCAATCTCCAGCATACTTGGAATTCCACCGAGGCCGCGTCCTTGGTTTGGGGAAAATTTCGAGGCTGCACATGGGTAGACTTCGCGTCCTTCAAATCCCCACAATGCTTTGCGCACGGACGAATTTCAAAAACCCTTGCGGAGAATGCAGCACACATTTAAATCTAAGTATGTAGTGGCGTAGAACATTTTTTGGTAAATATGTTACTTTGTTACATTTGTTTGTTATCACCAAAAATGTGTTCCGTGAAAGTAAAGCAAGTTCATAATTAGACTCGTTTGTTGGGCCCCGGCAAAGAGTTAGAGCTCCTACGACCGGAACCATCAGCGCATGAAGGTTCAGTGAAGGAAAAGTCTTTGCTTCGGTTTCATACGAAAGGTTCGGTGCCCCGAAGCCTTTTGCTTCTTCGTACGCCCTTGTCCGATTGTTCACGGACGTGAGAGAGATTGCAGTGTATTTTGACGGATGGCTTTATTATGGAGTTC
>NW_011357368.1:8232535-8267220 GCF_000735185.1 Notothenia coriiceps
GCAACCCCCGTGTCACCTTTAATTCGCAACTGTAGCCAAGATACGCGCCATCCTCAGACGATAACGCAACTCACCTGGCAGAACGCTGTTGATCGGACGCTCGAGTGGGCGGCGTTGACATCTACCTGAAGCAGACTGACTCTCCCCCTCAGAACCGAGGCCCCACTGAACGACTGAAACAAGAGTATCCGCCCCTCTGCGACCAAAGCCACTCGCCATGACACGCTACAAAGCTGGGCCACGCCTCTAATCTCAACAATATATGCTATTGCCAACGAAGCTCAGCTCTGCAGAGTGTATACATATTGGGGCCCCAAGCCCTCGTTCACTTTCTGTACGTGGAAGACTCATACCTTCAGCGCCACACGTCCTTCTACAGCACAGCCCCTCGCACCAGCAGATCCACCTAGATAAACACCCGACCACATGACACCGCAAGGGGGTCCTTTGACACCTTATAACGAGGAAACGAGAATGACCCTCTCACGGTTCCTCGGAACAGCAACGCTCCCCTTTCTACTTACCAAAATAAGACATTTCTCAACTGCACTAGTACAACCACCATCGTCTCCCTTGCTATCAATAACCGCCAGTGCTCGCGCCTCTCGCGCTTTTGTGCTGTTTTCTTGCTTGACGTAGTGAAAAACTACGCCCACCGACGGAAAAACAGTTACCCGCGCGCGCGCGCTGGCATTCCCCTTCAACAATATACTTAAAACCTACGCTGGACAAAAAATATTTGCTGCACCTGGTTAATGAACGCCGTACTCCGTGTGGCTGCTTTTACCATATCCCTACACCGTTCATCTAGCAGTGAACAAAATGCTGCCTCATAATCAATACCAGCCCGCTCACCCTGAAACCATTTATAAATGTCTAATCCCCTTACTCCTACCCCCCATAGCCGCCCCCGCTCTGAAAGAACGCGCTACTCCCAGTTGCCTGACGCCTCTAAATAGTACGACCGCCTTGGAGTGAACTTCTACTCATAATTAGATTCGCACAACATAAGTATGATTTAGACATTTCCACAATAACGCTCAAATCACACCTCCACGGAAAGCCATTATCACTCCCTAGCATGAGCAGAGTCTTTCATCCCTACGGCCCGGCACAATGGGTTTTCACGCCCGCCCTCTCATCTCTCTTACCCTCCACTCTCAGGATCCGGGCGCTCTTCAGCCTCAAGTGTGGCCCGACTTCGTCGTTTTCCTCGCCCAACCACCTCTTGTTTGTGATACCTATTATTATACTCGTTTTGTAACGTGTTATCTCTCGCTTGAGCTGGACAGCTCTAGTTTATGATGTTATTTATAGAAGCAATCTTACAGACGACAGTCTCTCCCGAACTGAGAAGCTGAGATAAAGCATCAGCTCAGGGAGGTAAAGGACTCGCTGAGTGAGTTTATATGTAACACTGTGAAGTCTCAGTCAGCTCAGTCGGTCTGCAAACGTTTGGTCTAAGCCAAATACAGGAACTCTGTAAGAAGTAGTTTCTCAGCAGAAAAGTTAACAGTAACGTTCCGCCATGTCAGTACCACATTAAAGACACAGTTTTGCAGGGCAGCATTATAAAATATTGCTAGATAGGGGAGTCTAGCATCACTGGTTACATCACAATCACATTCTCAACAGTCAGCAGGGGTGTTAAAGGAGACCAATGCCGCGGCGGTGTCCTGTAATCCTGACAAGCCTCCCTGCTGTTTTCTTATTGCTTTGCTCCACACTGTCTGTTATCTGGTTGGTCCCTCGCCGTAGTGTTCGCCAGAAAGTCTGCGACAATCAAGGGAGTTAAATCACAGCCTCTGTCTGACACCCGATCTGAATTAGTCTAGATGACATAAAGCTCTCTCCAGTCCAGGGATTCCATGCATCGTACCTATGGTTTCTTAATAAACTGAATAGTTTTTATATTATAATATTGATATCATGTTACATCAATACAATTAAGCAATAGCTCACGACAGGACCGTGGCTATAATGCTCATATATATCACAGCTAAGGCGGCGTGGTTCGGGCCCGACGCGAAGCAGTTTGCTTTTCAGCTCCAACGGCTACTACTGTAGTTTTCTCTCAGACAGCGGAGCGGATACTGACTCTGTTGTGAAAGTAACTTAACAATTCTACCCGTGGATATACGCTCCAGTATATCACGCTAAGAACCAATTAGATTGGGCTTGATTTGACTTGTCGTTTTTATAAAATATGATTGATACTCAATCGTATTAATGTAGCGCCTCTTAATCATGGATTGCAGTCTATCCCTTCACTCTTATATTTAGACACATCTAAAAACGCATGAAAAAAGAAAGTCAAAGATAAATGTAATAAGCTTTATGTATTAGTTTTATCATAGTCCTTGGCCAAAATCAATCAGATATTCTGACTGCTCTGCTGGGAGTAAAATAGATTTTTGAAACTGTTGAACTTAAGGTGGGGTAGGTTAATTTCGGAGAAACAAGCTTCGAGTGCGCCTTAGAATTAGAAATACACAACCGGAGAAAATCTTGCCACTTCCTTACAGAGCCCCTCCTCCAACACACATGAACGCGCACATGACCAATGAGGGCACGAGATAAGTTTGTGCACAGATGGAAGGCTGACAGGCAGGTAGGCCATCCAGTTATTTTAGCCGGGCCGGCTCAAATTATTGGTCGTGCTTTTTACAGTACTACGGCTTCCACAGGTGACATTTTTGGATGGATATTTTGTCAAAGCACTTAAGATATTCATTCGGGATGTTAAGAGCATTCCATGGAATATAACAAAAAGTGTATCTCGAGCCGGTTTCTCAAACTTACCTACCCCACCTTTAATATTAGTTCTTATTTAGTAGGGTTTTTTTTAATTTTTACAATAATGTATTTTTTGTGCAATTCATATGTTTGCATTTGACTATTCTGATAGAAATCTGGACCTTTTTTGTACACTAACTAAAAGTAAGGGACCAAGTTGAAAAAAACAATGAATAAATACAAAATGTTGTATCATTTAGTTCTAGATTACAAACACGTTCGAAAAATCTAATGCAATTACATTTTTTTACGATCTTCTTCGAAGGGCCCCAACCAGGGACTGGAGAGGGCCGTTCAGGAATCCAAAGACTCTCTGTCGAGCTTGGCCAACGTGAATGCTCCCATCGAGGGCAGCCTTACAGCATCGCTTGTACAAAGACATACAGAGACTCAACAACAACAACAACAACAACAACAACAACAGATCACCCTGCATCAACAGTCAGCACTGATGCTTCTTCCAACTGAAACCTCTTCAATCTCCTCCTCCTCTTCCTCAGCAGCCCCTTCTGACTCCAACCTCCACACCACTGGCCTCCAAAAACCTGTCTCAGACTCAGAGTTTCCAAGGCCATAATCTTCCAGAGGCACTTTGTTCTTATACCTGGGTTGTTAAGCTGTTATTACTTTTTTAAGTAGCAGCTTTTTATCAGCATGCTGGCACAGACATATGTACTGTTCATTTGCAATGGCTTGGTATTAGTAGGCCTGGTAGGATGTTTTTTTTCCTTCATTATGCATGTGGATAAAAAAAAAAACGGTTTGCTACAGTTAACAGTTGGTTAACTGTTATCAGTCTAGTAACAATGGTTACATATTGTAACGACAGCTCTATAAACACTGAAGCCCTCTGATGGACTCTTTAAGCATTATCACACTCAAAATGTTGATGCCCAACCAATCAAGATGAACCTATTCAACCACACAAAGAGTGGTCCAATAAGAGGACAGAAATGAACTATTTATTAAGTTTACAGCTTCCTAACTAATTTCAACTTCATCTGCATGTAAACTGGTTAAAGGGCACTACCTGGTTGTGCTAGAACTAGCACTGCAACATTATATCAACGTCCTGTGTCACTCAAGCTTTGCACTCTAATGGGCTCTAATGGATTCTGTACAATGTCACTTTTCATTAATGGACACATTACTGGTCCCAGAGGGCTGGGCTAAGTGGGCCACAAGGCCAGACTCAGCCATAATAACTACCACACAGTACCCTTAACAATTTGCGTTCCACTGGACCCCAGGAAACAGACAACCTTGAGAATCAGAGAGGTGTGTCCCTTCCCCCATCATAACTTGCTAAACAAGCAGAGTCAACTGACCTACCTCACACAGGACTAGGGTCTCAATTTTCAGTCCAATGTATCATACTTCGGGTTACTTCCTGGTGTCAGCTGCTTCCAGCTGACGCCAGGAAGCTGTGATAAGCTTAGTTCCCCAACACCCATCATATTAGTCCTTCCCAAGAAACAACAAATTGTATGCACAGTATGAAACCACCTGCTCCTCAACATCCCTAATGAAGGTGCATGTAGTTCCCATTAGTAAGACACCTGACGGACAAGGTGACACTCGAAAACCTCTGGAAATCAAATGATGCCAGCAGGGAAATGCCACACACACAGATCCTGCCCATCCTGAACGATTTGGTAATAGTTAATCATTTTTGACAGCAGCCATCTCTTCGGACAGGAGTTTGCTAATATCCTTACTAGGCTTTATCCCACCCAACATTTCATGTCTGTCGTCAGAAGAAGGATCTCTCCAGCAGCTAAGTGTTAACAAAGAACGGCTACTGTACACCTCACTGCCAGAAGGTCCCAAGAGACAGGGCAAACCACAGAGTGACAGCACTCTAGTCAGTTTAAAAAGGGAAGTAGAGATGGAGACCACAAATAAAGATTGCAAACGATGGTGACATCTTTCACCAGTGTTTCGAGGCAGATTGCAAGTCCAACCTGAAACTTGGAAGCAGTGTGAGCCAAAGCTAGGGCCCTACACTACTTAGTGTACTCATTTCCATTATATGTGTAGGATCTGAATAACCAAATTATGAGAGGGGGACTTTGCTGAAAAATGTGCCTAGAATCTGAATCTGGAGCTGATGCAGGCCATAGGTTAAAACGCATAATATTAATTTCCACTTCTGGGATACTGGCCATGTTTACACCAGCAATAGTCAATACTGAAAAAGATCTTGTTAGAGCCCATAAGAGTGACAAGCCCGTGTGCTATACAGATACAGACTATACAAACTATTTTTCTGCAGCTATTAGTGAAGCGCAACATTATTACAAAGGTGTGACAACAGTTTTTCTTATTTGTTGTGCCCATCTTCTCTGAAGTGTGACTCAGGGGTTATGGAAAATTGCACTGCAATATACAGTACAGTATAAAGTATACTGTATTTTTCTTCTTTAAACAATGTGCATTATTACTGCGTCACTAATGTGCACCTACTGCACAAGGTCAAGCCAACAGAATGCACCATACATGCTTGTCCGGGCAGATATCATAACATGCAGCTTGAAGTCTTTCTGCTGTTCTGCTGCCTCAGACAAACAAGTATGTTGTAGGTATTTCTACATGGCAGTGCATGTGTTTTATATTTATATATTTACTGTTTTGCACTGCTTATGAGCCCAAAGTAGCACATTACAATATGAAAATGATGTCAGCATATTTATCTCTTCTTAGGATGCACATATTTGGTGTGTTGGGGGAGAGGTGGGACGGGGACACCTGGAAAGTTAGTACTTGTGCATAAGCAGGCCCGAGAGAGGGTTTTGTGCCTATACTACCAATCCAAATGCAAAGTCAGCATCTTCATGTATAACTAACAATAACATAGACGAAGCATATCGATTATTGTATTTTTTTGGTGGCAATGTACGTCAATGTTGAATTGTTGTTAGACAATTGTTAGAAGATAAATGCATCACATTGCAGAAAGTATTTTTTTTAACTGAGTAAATTATATGAGAAACTCTTTAGCAAAACAGTACTACATATGTTTGTTTTAAGCTGTGGGAGCAATAAATGAAAACACACATAGCTGTGTCACTGGATTTCTCTTTATAAGGCCACATTTTCAGGTCAAATGTAATGGGAAACTTTACTTTAAAGCAACTTAAATATTAAGATAATTTATTAAACATTTTAAGAGGGTGACTTGTCATCTTTGACATTTTACATAACCTTTTCAACACTGATGAATAAACATGCAGAAGTCAGCATGAGGTCACCGTGTGTTCAATGTACCAATGGTACAAAAGTGTCCGACTTGGCACGTGCAACTTTGAAGAGAAATTAATCTAAATGTTTTAATCAGCCACTAAATTAAAAACACCTCTGTGAGGGGACAATTGGTGTGTACTAAATGTATCATTTCATTAATAAAAGCATAAATAGTTAGAAATTCCACACACTTCCTGAAATATTTATATTATAATATATTGATCAAAAGAGTAATATGCACACATGCAACGCCCAGTTAACAGCTGATAAGACTTTAACATTCTGTTAATTATGAGAAACTTTAGTGAAATATCAGTAAATGCTCTAAGATGCATGAAAATGTGTGCAGTTTTTGTGAACGTTCAAACCACTATAGGCTACAGTACCTATTATGTTCCAATACTGTCCCCCAGTGGCTAGATGAATTACTAAGACTTCAGGAGAAACGAAACTGAAATTGTTTCGTTTTCCTTGATCGTGCGAATCATCAGTTTGGCTACCAGTAGTTGTATCTCCGTGTCGACGTCCTATAGCCTGTTCTGTGCCCGGTTTTCTCGGTCAGGTGAGTCGTAATGGCTTCAGATAGCGATGAGAGAAAGGAGCGTCTCATTGAAGACGTTAGGCCCAGTTTGCGAAAGCGCATTAGGGTGGAGCGGGTTCTAGATCAATTACATACAATCGAAAACGACCAGAAGGAGCAGATCAGACAAAAGGCCAGGAGCGCTGGCGATTTAGAGGCTGCTGATCACCTAATCTCAGCGGTTTTAAGGAAGCCTCGTGACACTGGCTGGTTCCAAGCATTTGTGGACGCTTTGATACATTCAGGTTGTAAATATGCAGCGGACTGCATCCAGCCTGACAACCCTGTTGATCCGGCAGAAGAGGCAGAAAATGATTACTGTGTCAAGCTTATTGAAATACTCTCTCCCAGTCTTATGGACATGAAGACGGAAGTGGTGAACCTCGAATGTTCTGCTAAAGAACTGATCACCCCGGATGACGTTGAGAAAGTAAGTTGTGAAGTTGAGCTGTCAAATCTGATATGCTCTTATGCGATTGATTGATTGATTGATTGATTGATTGATAAGCATCACATGTTCTTGATATAAAATAATAATACATTCCTTACAATATGCATTCACAGTACAGGTGTAGTAAAAACTGTCTATACATGAATATTATAACTTGGTATTGTTTTTCCAGCTCTTTTCTAAAAATTGTACATTAGATGTATGTGCGGTGATTTACCACAAGATGGCAGACGAATGCACTCATTTCCTCTGCTGACAACTGCACTGCAATCTGATTGCATAACCAGTCTTTCTGTTATTGTCATATGTTATAGATTAAAACTACAACAGCAATCGAGGGGAACAGGGGTGGAGCCCGTGAGCTTCTGAGAAGTATCGTGAGAGGTCGACCTGGATGGTTTTCTCAATTTCTTGAAATTCTGCGTGGAACTGATCACAAACACCTGTATGAGCTCACTGGAGGGTCATCTGACTGTGACAAGACAGGTGACTATGTACAAGAAAACACAATCATTTCAGGGAATGTCATTAGGACATGTTGAGTATCTGTGTTGAGTAGGAATGATTAATCATAGTACTACCAAAGTGTGCTTTATCTCTTTTTTTATAACCCTCAGTTGGGAAGCTGCCTTCGCTGAAAGATGAACCGATGGAAAGTGAAGCAGCAGCTGGAAGCCACGATAGCCCTGAGTTTATGGTCATCAGCTCTACCAACGAGCCTCCTGAAGAGCAAGGTCTCACAGAGCTGTTTCTTTCAACAGAGTGAAAATATATATATATATTTAGATCTCAGGGATAACAGCTTAATGAGCTGAATTTGGACATTAATAATGTCTAGAAGAAAGTTTATGGTTAGGTCACCAAACATATATTTCCTCAAGTACCCTCAGTGGTGTCTGTCTATCTATGTAGATACATTTCATTCAAGTTTTTATATGAATCTATAAAGATGGATTTTTGCTGAAACAAAAGTACTGCATTTGAATATGATTTTCTTATACCCTAATTGATATATTTTCAGACCTGTACCAAGGGGTGAGCGCTAAATCCAGAGAACTGCCTGACAGCGTTGAGCCCTCAACATCAGGTGGGACTGATTTACCCCTGCTCACTCTTATTTTATACTTTTGATGTTTTTTTAGGAGAGTAATCACAAAGCAAGTTATGGTCCAGAAAAACACACAGAGCCAGATAAATATACGCTTTATGTGTATAAGCCGATGATATTGCAGCATAAAAGTAGAAGGAGTGTGTTTTGAACATCCTGCAAGTGGAACATTTCTGCCTGCTCCACACCAAAGAATATGTCCCATGTGTGTATCATGATTAACCACACAGAGGTCAAAGAGGACAGAGCATAGCAAGCGTTTCAAAATGAAAACCATATGCTAACTATATTGCCGCATTGTAAAGGAAGGGTTTCATTCAAGTGCCTTTCCGACTCTCTGTTTACATAACAGATGATTGCCTTCAGAATAATCAAGGCAGAGTAGAGACACAAAAAAAGAGGCATGTAGACTAATGACTACTGGATATATTTAGAAAATATGGAAAAAGGAGGAAGTGTCTTTGACTTTCTAAACTTGAGATAACAGTACAGTTTGTCTCAATAGCATGACTGGCCAGAGTGTCAGGTTTGAACAGGAATGATTACTTGTAAGATTGTTCCACCAGATTGTGAAACTTATGCATGTGGAACCTTTTTTCTTACTCTTCTAAGATTAATTCTACCGCACTAAATCAAACTGAAAAATAGGCCTGTGGGTTTTCTGTTCTTATTGGAACGGTTTTAGACATAGCTGGTTGTTGACTTCCAGCTCTAATAAGTTTAGCGTCTGGGATCTGTTGGTAAAACTCGGGGGGCCACACAGGCCACTGTTTAATTCCTCTTGTTGTTAAAGCTCTACCTTGCCATCGGCACAGATGCATATTTGCTCCCATGAAGTTGCTGGAAATAGCACTTTAACCTCTGGCATACCAAGGCTGACAAGGGAAATTAAAAGCTTTCTGCAGTGAAGGGAAAACAATTTCTTGGAGTTTGAACTCATAACTAGGTAGAAATTTAGAATCTGGAGTTGAAGGGAACAAAGAAGGGGGTACATGTATATGTGCATGGTGCCTTAGTTATGTTCTATCCACTGCCTAGAAGACAGAGAAAATGACTCATAGCCTGCCGGCGACTTAAAATCTGACTGAAGTGGATCATAACAAGTCTACTGTCCTTGCACTCAGGAAAAGGAGACAAAATGCTGCCACGCTAGGCCACAAGAACAGGAAAAACATTGCTGAGAATTACAGGTGATGAAATGAAACAGTCCACGCAGCTCAAGAAAATCTAAAACGTTAATAAATACATGCAGATGTGAGCTGGTGCAAGGAACTACTTTTTTGTATTAGTTTAGGCAGTTAAATTGCCTCTTATCCCCCTTTAGCTGTGACTTCCAGCTATAGATTTGTTATAATGTTGTAAAAGGCAAGATGTTTTTCATGTATTTATTTGTACTTAAACAATGACGTTGATGGCCTGCTTTTGGGACACACAAACTGACATGATGTATACTTTACAGTGTTTATGTATTAACTTATACATGATTGTATGTGTGCCACTTACAGTAGTACTTATGCATGTGTTGTAAAGTGTTCAGAGTGTTAATTGTGGTTTTAATCAGTTGGTTTACCAATGAAAGTGAACAGTTGGAACACTCAGTGCTTATGGTTTAAATGTAGAACATATTCCATGAATTCAGTACGTGTACATATCGTTTGGTTGGCATTTTTTATAGCTGCTTTAAGAAAAACATTCCACCGCAAGACTAAAACCACGAACAATGACAATCACAGTCGCTTCCTGCTGGTAATGCCTTGTAATTGTGGGTTGCTGACATAGACTAGAAGGTTTTGTCTGTCTGACCCTCTGCTCTGAAATACAGATCCTGTAGAAGCAGCCGGAGGACCAGAAAAAGATGATATTGAACTTCGAGATTATCAGATGAATGTGGCTAGACCTGCCTTGGAGGGGAAAAACATCATCATATGCCTCCCGACAGGAAGTGGTAAAACCAGAGTTGCCGTTTATATCACCAAAAAACATCTGGACCACAGGAGGAAAGAGGGGTGTTCAGGGAAAGTTATCATCCTGGTTAACAAGGTACAGCAACCCAAGTCTTGTATACCTGACTCATTACTTATCCCTTTAATGTTGACCTACTTATGTCCTTTTTCAATTCCAAAGAAAACATTCTGTCAGTCAGTCAGTCAATATACACTTGTGGGTCAGCTCACCACAAATTACATACTATAAGGTTTAGATATTCCCCTGCACTTTGGTACTACTTCACATGATTTTCTCTGCACTGGAGTGAATCACCAGCTAATCCTATACAACTATTTAGTAAACAGCTTGAGAAACCGTGACTGTATGTTACTCACACTGATCATAGTGTTTCATTCTGGGAAGAACTAAATGAAACTTAACTAGGTGTGTCTTGGCAGAAAGGGAGCGTCTCACTCTGATCCTTAAACAACATAATCATCCCGATCATACCACAACTTGTGATGACAACAAAGTCATAACAGCAGTTATTGTGATTATAACAAACACACCCTAAATCCACAGGAACGTTGTATAAATGCAGATATTTCTTGTTTTCTTTTATTGAGTTATTTATTTTGGTTATTTCTTAGATTTGTAGCATGATGTCATACAGTTAAATGTGCTTTACTCTGTTGTCCTGCAGGTTCCTCTTGTTGAGCAGCATTTTAATGCAGAGTTCCAACCATTTTTGAAGCACACGTATAAAGTGGAGAGAGTCAGCGGAGACTCCCAGCTCAAAATCTCTTTCACAGAGATCGTGAAGAATAATGACGTCATCGTTTGCACAGCCCAGATCCTTGAGAATTACCTGGAGAGGGCTAACACTGGAGATGACGAAGGGGTGGACTTGAGTGGTATGAATTTACACTATAATTTGACAAAGAATCTTCTCACACAAGTATGTATATTACTTTTCCTTGGCTCAATCATTTATTTTTGTTTTAGTAAACTTGAGTACTAGTTCAAAACGCAAGCATTTAAAATGGAAATAAGGTCACAACAACACTTTTTTGAGGGGCTTTCTAAAACATTTAGTAGTGTATTGGTTTAAGCCTCGACAGATTTTGACAGGTTTTGGAATAGAAAGCAACCCGGAGGATTCATAACATCTCCCCTGATGATACCTGACAGGATCTTGTCAAAGTCTTCTGGCTCTGCTGTTCACTCTTGTTGGCACTCACCAGTCCAAGGTGGAATAGCCACCTCAGTGGAACATATGCTGTTTGTTGAAACGCCTGAGAGCATGTCCTTTTTTGTTTTTTTCCAATCTCCTGCCTTCCAGGCCACACGTCTGTTCAAGCCATCAGTGTGTGGCTGATCAAATTCACATGAGAGCTTCTATCACCCAGAGTACATCAAGCTGCCACTCCTCCATACTCCTTTCCTCCGGGGACACATTTGTGTCTATCTGGTTAAACTTGTACTGTTTGTGTGAATGAATATAATTCACCCCTCTCACACAAAAATGGGAAAAAATGTAACGCTATTTTTAAAGAGTTCATTGTGTGGCTGAAACTGCAGCGCCAGGTTCCTAGAAAAGTGCTGGTTTGTGTGGGAGGAACTCTCATACAGAAAGTTGTTATAATCTGTGAGTAAAATTCACCTCTATTTATTTGAGAAAGACAAACAAAGGACATATAAAAAGCACTGCTTGTTTTAGAAAATTGTAGTCCCAGGACAGTAATGTAAGACTAAGAAATGGAGAAATGTAAATATTATTGGAACGCAAGCAGTAATCTTGCCTAACAATATTCTTACCGAAAAACGCTTCAGAGACTCACTCACCAGTTATTTTTGTTCTTCTTTTCCTCCACGTATCCCTCTGCATTGCTGACATCACGTCTGTCCCATTCTTGTGATTGTGATATATCAAGCAGTGTAGGGGATTTCTTCAAATGTGGCACGTGGACACAAAGATGAACTGATAAGAATTTGATTAACAAAGTCGCTGTGACCTCACAAAACTAAATCATTTTAATTACACACATTTCCAAAAGGATCAAATGATTAAGTTATGGATGTAAACTCAAACTGTACTGGTTGGCCGAGCCATACAACAACAAGGCGGTAATTCTTGTTACAACTGGACTATTTTGCATCAAGATTGTACCATTCTATTGTGCAACACATTCATTAATATGCTTGGTTTTCACGTCTTCTCTTGTTGTAGATCTGACACTGATCGTGATAGATGAGTGTCACCACACTCAGAAAGGGGGAGTGTACAACCACATAATGATGCGATACCTGAAGCAGAAGCACAAGAACATAAGGCTGAAGAAGGAGCAAAAGAAGACCAGGCCCCTCCCTCAGATTCTGGGCCTGACTGCCTCACCTGGGGTCGGGGGGGCCACCAAAATGGAGAAAGCTGAGGACCACATACTGCGCGTAACTACTATACTCAGATTCCCTTAGACAGAAGCAAAGACGACATATTAGCCTATGTGTATGACATATAAACTACATTCTTATGCATCTACTATAATAATAGTAGTTGCTATGGCCTCAGAAATCACCAAGGAGACCCTTAGTCTAATCGCATTTTATTACATTTTACTGCTGTGTGTACATGATAAACAACATCATCTTAATTTAGTTTCACTTTTAAATCTTTTGTTCATCTTAATCGGAGCTCATTTTCTCCGCCTTAGTCATCACGGATCCTGTTCATCCAGCCAAGCTATTTCAAATGTTCCCCTCGACGCCTGCACTCACACCGGCCATAATGTTTCTTGCTGCCACAAAAGTCCAACATTGAAAACAGCCCTTTGGCTTCAACTATCCTTGACATGCATCAATGTCTGATGTTGATTAACTCCAACAATGCATGTATGTGTCTCTCTTTGATAGATTTGTGCAAACTTGGATGCTTCCAAAATCATGACAACTGACCTTGGCCAATTCAAAAGGGAGCCAAGGAAAAGCATTCAAACTGTTGAAGACAGAAAAGAGGTATTGTAGTTTGGCCTCATGGTAGCTTTTTGATACAGTATCTCTGTGAGGAATGGCATTAACACTGTTTGCGTCCTTTCAGGATCCCTTTGGTGATCTCATTAAGAACATCATGAATGACATTCATACCCATGCCGAGCTGAATCCCACCTCTAACCTTGGCTCTCAGACCTATGAACAGTGGGTTGTTCAAAAAGAGCGGATAGGTGTGTAAAATCTGTTGTGCTTTTATAAAAACCCTTTGCCCAACTTCTCTTTTTGAGAGCAAACTACCTGGCATCTTGGATCTAAAAACTTGTCTCAATCTATTTTAGCTGCAACGGAAGAAAATCCGAAAGTGCGGGTTTGCGCAGAGCACCTCAAACAGTACAGTGAGGGCCTGAACCTCTGCAACACCATTCGCATGCGTGATGCCTTGAATTTCCTGACCGAATACCAGGAGGAAGAGAAAAAGAAAAAAAAATCACCAGATGCCGACCTAGTCATAAAAACCACAGAAACCGAGCAATTCCTCTTCAATTTGTTTGAAGGTATTGTTGTGACTTTTTGTTTCGATACACTCATACTGTATGTCCTGGAGCATTTAAAAACAGTATTTAATCATTCTAGTTATTAATCAGAATGTTTTCTTGCTTATAGATAAAAATAATGGGTTTACTAATATTTACAAATACACTATAAGGCTTAGTGCTTGTGATAGCTTAGCTTAGCATCCCTTCCCCTCTGTCTCCCTGATTTAATTCTGTCTCTACAATAAAGGCACCTGATGCCCGAAAAAGTCTTAAAGAAGGAAATTAATGGATGACTTAACTTCTAAAATGATGCAAATAATGAACTACTTTTTCTTTGAAATGTGTCTTGCAGGGAAGAAGAAGGAGCTGAAGCAGCTGTCAGAGAAACCAGAGTTTGAAAATGACAGCCTGTCAAAACTACGAGGTAAAGTCCTGCATGAGTTCACTAGCAGAGACAAGGCCAGGGGCATCATTTTCACCAAAACCCGACGCAGTGCCATTGCTCTAAGCCAATGGATTCAGGAAAACCCCAAGTTTGCTGATGTTGGAGTGAAAGCCTACCATGTGATCGGAGCAGGAGATCAGAGCGTTGTAAAACCAATGACCTCTGTAAGTGCATATTACACAAACTGCAGCACATTTGTCTCTTCACACTTCAAATCTAATTCATACCTTACCTAACCCTCTAAATACAAATGTGTGTATATTAGGCAGAGCAAAGGGATGTGTTGACCAAATTCCGCGACGGTGAAGTCAACTTGCTAATTGCCACCACAGTGGCCGAGGAAGGTTTGGACATCGCAGCGTGCAACTTTGTAATCCGATACGGCCTCGTGACCAATGAGATTGCTATGATTCAGGTCAGTGATTTCAGTGGTCAAATGAATTGTAACCTGTGGTGTGTGTTGCAGATTATCACTTATATTTTCATTAGGACAGGCACCGATGAAATATTGGTGGTTGCTTACCATTGACTTTATCATAACCTTTTGCAGGCTCGAGGAAGAGGAAGAGCTGAGGACAGCAGCTACACACTGGTCGATGTGAAGAACTCTGGAGTGGCCGAGAAGGAGTGTGTCAATGAGTACCGCATCACCATGATGAACAAAGCCATCAACAAAATCAGAACCTTAAAACAAGAAGACTATGACAGGAGGGTACGTCGACTTAAAACTGTGTCTTTCCTTCTTTATGTCCATTCTTGAGTGCCATAGCTCAGGAAAACTTAAGGGATTTAAGTCAACTTATTTTAAATCTGGCTCAAGAAAACGTATTGGATGATGGTGTTTAGAGGTGTGACAACAATCATAACGTTTTTGACCATAACTCAAGAATGAATAAGTTAATTCATACACTCTTGCATATACATACGCACATACAGGTGCTGCTGACATACTGTAAGACCGCTCTCAGTGATGTTTTCTTTTCCTTTCCTCAGATACTCGAGTATCAGATGCAGGCTATCATGGAGGGGAGGATGCGAATGAAAAAGAAGCAGCAACAACAAATGCAGACTGAGAAGGGTGAAGTGAAGTTTAGCTGCCGAAGCTGCAGCAAGCATGTCTGCACCGGCGAGGACATCCAGATGGTCGACGTGCACAGAGTCAATGTCTCAGTAGAGTTCAGGTAATGATTACTATTCAAAGTCGACTTTTTACATTATTCTATGATGTAATAACCATAGTTGGATTGATGTTCTGATGAGGAATTCTACAATGCCTGCATATCAAATGTATTCAACATCATATTAAATACTAACCTTTTTGTTTAGAAAACTGTTCATCAAGAGAGAAAACACTACTCTTCAGGAGCGGCATTGTGATTCTGAGACTGAGACCAGTGAATACGTAGCATGCAAAGACTGTGGACAGGTAAGTGTATTCAGCATTTTTATAAGTTTTGGGAAACACACTGTGTTGCTTTCTTTTCCCTTAATATGAAGTTACAGCCTCAAGGCTGCATATTTCACTTAGAGGGACCAGTTTTGTTTTTAAACTGAATAAGTGGTAAGTGGGAAATGAGACCATTCATCTGCACTTAAAAAGTGAGGGAGAAATTAGTCAGAATCCATAAGATGTAAACTAAAACCAGATGATTCCATATCTTTTCATTCAAGGCCAGGACTGCCACATGTTCTCTGGTCGCCATTTTCCTCTCAAATTCTATTTCAGCTGAGAGCACAAATGGCATTTAGTGCAAATGTAAAAACCATCTAAAAATATACATGCTACATTCTACCATATCATCCCCTTCATGTAAGAAAACCTGATTTCTGTTGTAGAGATGGGGTTCCATGATGCTCTACCGAGGAATCGATTGCCCCTCCCTTCACGTGAAAAACTTTGTGGTGACGTTCAACGGTAAGAAGAAGACCAAATGCACCAGTTGGAGTGACCTCAAAATTAAGTTTCCTGACTTTGACTACATTAAATATGGGAGTCACCAGTTGGGAGAAAGCTCAGACGAAGATGACTGACTGAATCACAACTGTGCACACTCGGTAATTCTCACAAAAGAATATTGTATCTTCTCTTTAGCTTGGAAAGCATGAGATGCTGTACCCTTTACACTGCAATGTTTCCTGAAGTGTCTGATAACTAACAGTGGGGGATGTAAGCATTTGCTGCAAAGCATTAACAATATTTGTATCATTTTTTGGGGAAAAGGCTTATTCACATTATGTAAGATTGTCAAAAATATACATTCTTCATTGGTGGTGTTTGGGTATTATTTGCTTTATGTTGATATAACTGTTACTGAAATAACAAGCAATTACAAAATATGTGTTCCTTTAACGGCATCACTGATGCAAAATGAAAAAATAAATGTCCTCTCAAACCCCTGTGGTCTCATGAGATTGCAACCGCTGAGCCTGTGATAGCCCCTCAGAGCCCACCTGTCACATAAATGCAGATAAACAGGTGCTGCTGATTTTCCATGAAATCCAACTGTTGAGCCAGTCAAAGCGGCTATTTTTAGAACCATTTCTAAATAATGTTTCCTCATACAGAAAGTCACCTGCTGTGTGTCTGACTGTCTGATGAATGCTTCTCAGTTGTATGTATTATCAATCAATAAAGGTGTGTCCAATCTCTGGCTTGTACTTTCACTTTTTCATTAAATGTGCTGAATTATAAAGCTTGTAAACACTATACAGTTATTTTCCCAAGTGGAAAGAAATCTGTAGCTGTAGCTGACTCCTGCTGACTTGCGCCCTTGATGAAAAAGCCACTTCCTAAATACCAGCAAGTTGTGCGCTCTTGGAAAGTTGTGCAGGCTGCAGACTTCAGGGAGGCATCTTTGCTGTCGGACTCCTCTCAGGAATGCAGCGGGAAGTGTGAGGAGTAGGAAGGAGCTCACTTTTCTCATGTTACCAAATTTAGTGTAAAGCCATTGTTTCGGGCGTTTGGCTGTGAGAGTATGTTGACCAGGCTGCTTTTCCAAGACTTTAAACTTCACACCATCGACTTTCAAGGATTATTAAAGACTGAGAGCTTCGCGGCGACTACTTCTGCATCATGGTCAGTAAAGGATTTATCAGCTTAAATAGTGAGGAAATACAAATGACATTAGTAAATGGACATTAGGCTACTTATTATTGACAGTATGCTGCCCACTTAATAGACTACAACAGGAGAACATGCAGCGTCCGCGTGTTTTGTGAGATTTCCAGCAGCAGTTTGTGAAACTTTGTCACCTTCACAGGGCTGCAACAAGATGCTGTGGGCTGTGGTGGGGGCTGCTGTCGTCATCACGTTAATAACGATCCCAGCAGTTTATTTCAGCAGTAAGTTAATGCTCAGGCCTGTCTGTGCTTTTCTTCCAATCTGCGTGTCTGTGCAGCCTATTTGAAGCTAACCAAAAACAGCTGTGAACGCTAATTTCCAAATCAACTATTACAATGTGTCTGCACTTGATTGGTCCATTTCAAGTATTTGTTCTGGTTTTGAGAGTTTTCGTGGTCTAAATTAGTTAATTTCTTTGTTTTCTGTTTGTTTTCTTTCATTGACAAACTTGTGTATGAAAAGTCAATGGGGGACGGGATATCATTCATAAACTATCTCTTATGAGGATTGACAGTGCAATAGACTGCTGTTGGAAGTCATAGCGCCACCTCGTGTCAAAGGATGGACGGTTGTTTTCATTTTGAACAAAGTTCAACATTTTAGATTGTTGGAGTCTTGAGAAGCACACTCCAGTAGGCTTCAATTTACCAGAGGTGGGAGCAGTACTCAGCTGCATTCAAAAGCTTACTCAAGTGCAAACGTATTAACATAAACAAAATACTTTAAGTATCAAAAGTAAAATTACTTATTATACAGATCTGTCCATTTCAGAATAATATATATTAGCCTATGTCTTGATCATAGTTAGTGATGAAAAGTGTCATCAAAGCTGGTAAAGGTGCAGCTAGTTTTAATGACTTTGTATACTGCAGGGTATAGCTTGTGATTTGAATCCAGGTGTAACTAAAGTCTGATTTAAGTGTTGATTATATTTCACATCATTCATCCAAATCTGCAAAGTAACTAAAGGTATTAAATAGATTTTGTTGAGTAAAAGTACACGATTTACCTCTGAATTGTAGTGGAGTAGAACTGCAAAGTAGCAAAAAAATGGAAATACTCAAGTAAAGTACAAGTATCTCAAAATTGTATAGTACTTGAGTCAATGTTACTTCCTACATCTGCAATGTACAAATACTACTCAGCTTCAGTATTTTCATTTAATGCTACTTTGAGTATTTGGTGCTAATACTTGTTTACTTTTGCTGGAGTAATGTTTTAAAGGCAGGGCTTTTATTTGTAATAATTACATTGAAATATTGAAAGTCTGATCACTTCCTTCACAACTGGACTCCTGATACTGTTATTGGCGTGAGCCCTCATGCAGCACATGTGCATCATTTCAGAATCTGACGGAGCCAAAAAGCCCTTCTCCTTTGACGATTACTTCAACGACACCATTAGGTGGAAATCCTACAATTTGTATTGGATATCAGGTATCATAAACAGTCAATCATATATTTAACATACAGTAGGTTGTTATTAAGGAAAATAATATTTAAAAAATGTGTGTACAAACCTCTCACAAGCATATTTATTTTTCTTTTATTTCTGCAGACAAGGAATATCTGCATAAAACAAGAGATGGGAATATCTTTCTCCATAATGCTGAAACAAATACGGAGTCCATTTATTTAAGCAATTCAACCTTTGTAATTTACTTTGATTTTCAAATGTAAACATTTTGTAACAATTAACCCTGTTCATCCAAAAATAATCATTCCTATTTTATACATTTTTTCCCAAATTGTGTTGATTATAGACTCAAGTGGATGCCACAGATTACATGTTGTCGGGTGATTATAAATACATCGCTTTTGAAAGCAATTTCACAAAGGTAAGAAACTTCTAATCGATGTTCCCCAGTTTGTTCAACAGAGTTTTTACA
Organism: Notothenia coriiceps; assembly: GCF_000735185.1. Taxonomy (NCBI): domain Eukaryota; kingdom Metazoa; phylum Chordata; class Actinopteri; order Perciformes; family Nototheniidae; genus Notothenia; species Notothenia coriiceps. The sequence continues at coordinate 8,251,618 of NW_011357368.1, forward strand.
CAAGCTTGTCTTTTTAGGAGGTCCTTAAATGTAATCGTCATAAAAAATGATCCTGATAGTAAATATCTGAAAACTAGTTTTTTGTTTGAACTCCAACAGAAATGGAGACATTCATACACAGCGTCTTACTCCATCTATAACAGGGAGAGTTCGTAAGTGGTTGTTTTATTGAGAGATACAGTATTTCATATTACAATATGGACAAATATATCAGAACAATACTTATACAGTAGGCAGTGGTTTAATTTAGTATCACCCTTAATTGTTTCCATATCTTTCCAGGACATTTGTTACACCTGTCAATCATCCAACTATTGTGCAGTTCTTTGCCTTCGCCCCAAAAGGAAACAAATATGTAAGTAAACTATTTCTTCAAGTTGCTTTCTGTGTCCTTTACATTCAGTTGAAATGAACAAAATGACTGCTGTTTCCACATGACTGCCCTAGTATGTGAGGAAAAAGGGGAAAGGATTTGATGAAGTAAAGCTGTGTGTATGGGTGTGTACTTTATTTGTAATCATCAACTACATTTTGCAGGCCTACGTGTCAGACTATAATGTTTTTTTCAAATCCGACATCTCTGCTGAAGTTGTACAAGTCACGAACAATGGGAAAAAGAATGAGATCCTGAATGGTGTCCCTGACTGGGTATATGAGGGTAAGTTCCTTTCACTTTCCTTCATACTGTATGTGTCTCTATACGGAGGAAGCTTACACATGTCCTTTTTCTCCATCTATTTCAGAGGAAGTCTTTGCATCAAACGGGGCATTATGGTGGTCATCAACTGGAAAATTCTTGGCGTATGCAGAGTTTAATGATACAGATGTTCACAAAGTGGAATTCTCGTGGTATGGGGCTGCGCAGTATCCTGAAACAGTGGCTTTCCCATACCCGAAGGTAGGGGTTTCATGCAGTAATCTGATATGTCAATATTTAGTTAAAGGTCACCTAGTATGCAACATCCACTTTTTAATGTCTTTTATACATAAACATGTGTCCCCTCTGTGTAAAGAGATTCTGAAAGTTTCAGGACAAAAGATTCGCTCGCTTTTTGTCCTGATCCATTTATATAAAAACCTGTCTGAAAATGAGCTGATCAGATTTTGGCCACTTTATGATGATCGATTTTTTGGCTTGTGTAACCATTAGCCAATCACCAACCAATGTAACCCCCGCCCACCTTATCCCCTGAATCTCCTCCTGGAGCACCACTGTTTTTTTTTTTTTTTTAAACCAATCATCTCTCAGAGGGGCGTGGGGAGTGGCTCCTTATTTTCATCTAATCTAAAGTAACAGACAGAGAATCAGCACTTTTGAAACAGGGCTGAAACAGAGGGGATTGTGGGATACTACAATGATCTGTTTGGTATTTCGAGCCAAAGACTTCAGAGACATGTTTTGTATATATCTGAGACCTGTAATATATTGATGAAAAACAGTATAATAGGGGACCTTTAATGTGTCTCAAATGTTTTGAAAAATGTAATCTGTCTTGTATTGATTCATTGTTAATGCTTTGTATCTAAAGGTGGGAAGTGGCTCCATGGCTGCTGGTTCTACAGGCCAAGTGAAACCTTTCACCTGGCAGCTCGCAAGTTTCTGGAGAAGGAAGTCTTCAAGAGCGACTACTACAACAAAGTGCCCATCAGTAAGGTTCTGGGCAAATGCGTTGTCCTGTTTGTGAAGGTAAGACCCTCTACAGAATAACAAACGGAAAGTCGTTTTTGGTTTACACACAAATCTGTTTAACTAACCACAACTCTGTTTCTGTCATCTTTAGGATTATTTCAAGATGCAACCTGAGGGCTTTAGAGCCGAGGACGTGTACATCTGCGAGTCCCGTTACGCTGCCAGGAACAAGTCGTTCAAAAAGATCAAGATATGGGCCGTGCCTCCCAGCACCCTGAAGCTGGTTCCTCGCGAGGTGCCGCTGCCGGTTGTCCGCGTTGCGTCCATGTTTGCCAAACCTGACCAGGACAAACTGACCATTTCATATGCTGGCAGTGGCGGTTTTATTGACAAGGTGAGAGGAAACTTCATTCTCTAGGGTTAGGACATGGCAATATATACTAGGGCTGCTCAATTAATCGTATTTTAATCGACATTATGATTATGGCGTGCAACGATTAGGAAAACAACGTAATCGAAATAAAACGATTCTTTTTTTATTATTATTATTACTTTTTTTTCGAATTACTTTTTTTTTTGTATTGGTTTTTCCGTTTAATTATACTTAAAGTTCAGGGTGATCAACTGTCAAAAACATACTATTCAACATTTTTTTCTCCAATTAATTGATGTTTTCAAAGTAAATGGATAATTGTTTTTAATAATCGTGATATCAATTATTGATCCAGATAATCGAGATTATGATTTTTGCCATAATCGAGCAGCCCTAATATATATACACTTTGTTGATTTGTATTATCCCTTTATGACATTAAGATAAGATGTATTACTTCACTTGTCTTTAACAGCAACATTTGCTCTAAAAAGGTTAATGTTCCTCTCAACTACTTGTAATCCTGTGTTATCCAAATTATAGGTACAGAAATTGAGGGAATACTTGACTTGAGTATTGAGCGACCTTAGGCATCCCCAAACAGGACACAAGCCCTTTAGTCTGCTATTAAATCTGCAGTAAGATAAGAAGAACTTTATTGATCCCAATATGGGAAATGTTTGCATTGCATCAGCCTAAAAAGACATCGTATTGTACATTACAAATGTAAAGACTAGAAATAAACATTCCAAAATGTAATTTAAAAAAATCAATAAGACACAGGGAGCTGCGGCAACAGGCTGCCACCTAGCACGGCGCCAACAGCAGGGGACATCGTCTCCTAGTGAGAGCCCGGTCGGCTAGTCCACTTCAGGGGATTCATTAGCTCACAGCGTGGTAGCAGGCATGTCCTGACAGGGGCTGGGGTAGCAGAGGAGTTGTTAGTTCTCAGAATGAAAGTTTGTTTGTCACTATATGAATAAACACCTGAGTCCTCTGTGTGTCCTTGTCTGTTCGCTCAGGACAGAGAAGAGGTCATTACGGAGATGAGTGGAGCAGAGCCCGGCTGTCAGCACTATGAACAGCAACGCCACAACAACATGTGGTTTAAAGTGGGAGACTGCGTTTACATCCAGTCACATGGTCTGTCAAAGCCCCGGGTTGCCAGGTTGGTGAAAATACTTCTTTTTTTTTTTTGACCACTGATTCAAACTGATGTGACATGGTCGCTAAATGATGATTATTGACTTATAGGCTACTGTTTACATGTCTCTCTTTACTGCGCCGCAGGATAGAGAAGCTGTGGGCGAAGAGCGGATCTACCTTCTTCTTCGGACCCATCTTCATCCATCCTGAGGAAACAGAGCACGAACCTACAAAGATGTTCTACAAGAGAGAAGTGTTTCTGAGCCATCTGGAGGAGACCTTGCCCATCACCTGTGTCATAGGTACTGCTTTATCGTCATCAGTTCACACATCTCAGTGAGCCTTCATCAGGGTTCTAAAAAGTCTTTGGGAATTCATGAGTCTAATAATAAGGCCTTAATTGCTATAAACATGTCTTCGATCAATATTTCAATATCTTGCTATGACAAAATAAGACGGAAATGATTAATCGTTTTCGGGCGTGAAATTAATACATCTCAAAATGTTGGGAATTCTATTTATTCAAAAATCATTAGCCAAAGGAGTTGCACATTAACGCCATGTATATTCAGCATTTATTTTTCATAAGCCACCCTGTTTAATGTCACGCATACAAAAAACATTTTTTATATTCACCTTGCTTTTTTTATAAATTGACCTCTCATTACTTCTGACTCTAGTTTTCACATTCGATGAACATACAAGTTTATGTATCCTCTCTTCTCTCCAGGCAAATGTATGGTGTCCTCCTTTAAGGACTTCCTGTCCTGCAGACCTACCGAGGTTCCAGAGGAGGACGTGCTGCTGTGCGAGAGCCGCTACATCGACACAGAGAAGCAGATGAAAAAGTTCAAGGGTCTGAAACGCTTCTCCTACTCTTCCAAAGTGGTGGAGGACGAGGTCTTCTACTTCAGGTTGGTCCGTCAGCAGAGCATTGTTTCTATTCAAAGAAGTTTCCTGCCCAGTCTGATTTCCGTGTTTGTTTTCTTTTGTGCTTGGTATCTGACGCAGGAAATTGATGGTGCCACAGAAGGAAGCATCTCCCTTATTGGACAAGAAGATCAGCGAGCTTGAGGTCAAACTGGCAGATGTAGAGGACGATGATATCGAAGACATGGAGGACGAATTGGACGCTCCACGGACGCCTTTGATGCCTCAGATGCAAACCCCTATTACCAGCGATATGGACTCCATTAATTACACTCCCTCTCAGGTACCTTCAAAGACCTTGACCCAAGAAGTGAGAATCTTATATCCAAATTCTCCTAAAAGTTTAAATAAACCTGTCTGCTTTTTAACGTCAACAACGTCTTTTTCCCCCCTGAAGACTACTCCCAAGGTGAAGGGCTTATCCAAGAAGGAAGGGGCCAAAAGGAAGATCAACATGAGTGGGTATATCTTGTTCAGCAGTGAAATGCGAGCGGTCATCAAAGCTCGACACCCAGACTTCTCCTTCGGGGAGCTGAGTCGCCTCGTGGGCACCGAGTGGAGGAACCTCGAGTCTACCAAGAAAGTGGACTATGAAGGTGAGAAGAAGCAACTTGTGTGTGTGTGACAAAGTTCTCTAAAGTGAACGGAAGTTAAAACAGGATTTGTTTTTATTTCAGAACGTGCAGCCAAAATCGTGGATCAACAGGAGCGGGAGAGACCCCACCCGAAGCAAGCGTCCCCTAGAGCAGGTACCCCTGTAGGAGCACTGATGGGGGTGGTGCCTTCGCCTAGCACAATGGGAATGATAAACCAGACCATGACACCTGTGTCAGGTAACCCCTCTCAGAGAAAGCACGAGTGTTTGACAACAAGACAGCAGGGAAATAAGGCTGGACCGTTAAAAACCGTAATCCTCTATAATTTTCTAACCATTTGAGGCCTATTTATCCCTAAAACCTCCTTTTGCTGCCGTTTCACATTGTTTTATGTTCTTTTTTATTTATCATTAGCTTCATATCTGAAAACGCATGACATTGACTGCATGATTTCAAATATATACTTTTTTATTTCATTTAACATTCATGCTTGTTTGGCCTGCTAACATTCTTGGACCCATTCGTATTGTCTGCCCCTTTCACACAATGAACCGTAACCATCTTCAGCTCTGGTTATTTGTACGAGGCAGTGGTTTTTGTTAGCCTCTTATACAGACAACGTACGTTTCAAGTCTCCTTTTTTGTCAGTTGGTTAAAAAAGAGTTGCAAAGAAAAGTACCACAGAAATAGCCCTTTACATTTTCACCTAAATGATTGATTTTAGATTTTTCATTTCTATCAATCAAATGAAATTGTTCGAGAACATTGTAACAACTTGAAAGCTTTACACCGGGATATGGTTGTTTCCTGTTCCCACTAGAGTTGTTGTTACTCATTAGTCAAATTCCAACTAGCGCTAAACCAACAATTAAAACTGCCAGAGCTTTTATGGCTAAAGGTGCATGTGTGAAAGGGGCCACTGTTGGCAGTAGTAGTGCATGTTATTATAGAATCAGTTGCATGTCACTTATGCATGGATATGTTGTTGTCCTCTCCTTGCCCTCTTCCCTAAGGCATGATGACAGCTTACGGCCAACATTACATGCCCATGCAGGGCCCCCATGAGGGCTTGTTGAGTGTGGCCACAATGCCACCTCATCATGCAGGGGGGCCCTTCCTGCCTCTCCACCATCTCCAGCAAGGTATGCCTGGGTACCCTGGCATGCCTCATCAGGGTAAGGGTCACTGTCCTAGTCACATCCAGTCGTGTCTCTCCTGCTGGAGGGTTTACCTGGTCCACAGGCTGCACCGGCGGCCATCTGTCACTGAGCAGTCAGAGCTCTCTCCTCTCAAACAATCACATGTCACACCAAAAGCATACAGGATCCATACACATTTACATATATAATGTATGTATGTAGCCTAGCCACTAACATCAAACAGATATTCAAAAACTAACATCTTCACTTGTCACTGTAAAACAGGGTTGTCTGTCTACTAAGCTACAGAGTCACTAAATGCAAACACACTAACTATTGTCCTTTTAACAGGTATGATGGGTGCTGGTATGAATGGCATGGCAGGAAGTCCTTCTCAAGGAAACTTTATGCAACAGGTGAGTCCAAGTCCAGAAAATACTACAAAGTTCTATACTTTTCAACTTTTATATGAGTTTCGGCCATGCGGCCACTTTTCATTGATGGTTGTAAGAAAATGGAGTAAGATTTGTATTGTGTCATTTATTGTCATTGCCATGTTATTTTTAGGATTCAATATTCAGCATTTTGTGAACATACTTTAAAGTACCTTTGCATTGTCACATGTAGCCCGGGATGTTCAGCCCAGGACCGCAGGCTCCTCCACCGTATCCCGGACAGGGCCAGCTGGGCCAGCCCTCACACCTGCAGCCCACCACTCCCATGTTTGTGGCTCCACCACCAAAGACCCAGAGGGTGCTCCACTCCGAGGCCTACCTGAAGTACATCGAGGGCTTAAATGCAGAGTCCAACTCCGTCAGCAAGTGGGATCAAACACTGAGAGGTGGTGTTTCTTAAGTCGTCTTTTCATTTGATGTGTGTGCGTAGAAGTGTTTTTGTGGATACATGTTGATAATACTGAAACTTTATATAATACTACAATTCCCCCCATATGTTCTGATTAGATTTGTTCATGCCTCTTGTTTTCGTGTGCTAAAAATATTGAGAGATATAATTCGACTCACGAGTGAAAATAATGTGCCTGTTAAATAAGTACTTTCATCAAATAACCCTGTGTTTCCGGCACAGCTCAAAGACGTGATGCTCATCTGACCAAAGAGCAGGAGAGCCGGCTGCCAGCTCACTGGCTGAAGAGCAAAGGAGCCCACACCACCATGGCGGATGCTCTGTGGCGCCTGCGTGACTTGATGTTGCGAGACTCTCTGAACATACAGGCGTACAACCTGTAACCTGTAGGACCGACCACTATAATCAGCTCACTCACTGCTCTTTCCCTCAGGCTACAGAGTTTAAGAAGGATCATAGACCTTAGAAGCAATATTTTATAGTGAATCATGATCAATTTTATATTTATTAGCTAATATAATGAGCTTGATAGTTATTTGTGTGTGCATTTCCTTTTTTACCTTACTGGATTAATTGTGCTGCAAAACCAGTGTTCTTTTGTCTTTCTGATACTACCAAAATAAAATTCAGAACACACTGTAAATACTGTGTTGATGTTTCTTTTTATGTCCCCAACAAATGATACTTTGTGTTTTGAGCTTATCAGTTTGCACTTATGTTAAAATGTAAAGCTTGATTCATCTGCACTGCTCAATCGTGCTCACTGTTCAGTAAATCCTGCCTTATTTTGGAAGTACTTCCTCTCTGTCAACGTCACTTCCTGAGGAGAGAATGAAGATTGGGCCATTCTCTTTAGTGTTTGCCCTGTTCTCCCAATGTCCACCTACTCACCGCCCGCTTTTTGATACAAAAACAACTTAAACTGACTCTTGAAACCTGCCACTAACAAAAGCAAACGTTAGTAAATCAACGTATACTATGGAGTAATTTAAAACCCGAACCAAGGAGCGACGAGGTGAGGTTTATTTTGTGCAGTGACTTATCGAGGCTCGGGCTTAGCTAGCTAGCCAGATAGCATATTCGCCGGCTATTCCCATACTCCCTGCGATTTATTTGATCTGTACCTATCTTATAAACTAGTGTCAAGTGCTGCTACTAATGGGTTGGGTTCACATCTTTCAGAGGGCACCATTGCATCTGCCATTTAGGATATGTTTTAAAGAAGTGTGCTATTTTGCCCATCCCTGCAACTGTAGTCTGTAAGCTAGTTGGCTAACGTGGTCCTCTGGGAAAACTTGCATAATCGGCCTGGTTAAATTAAAAGCTTGTTAATGTCCTACTGACAATAATGTCTTCTTTTTGGAGACTTTCATACTTATGGACACATCATCAGGAAATATGCTAGCCCATTGTTGTGAGAGACCTTCTCTTGTTTGCATATCTGTTGGCAGTGAAAGCTCCCTACTGTAACAGCTAGCTAGCTTACCGGCTAATCTTCTTTAAACATCTAGCAAATGTTCAAGTTGACTTTAAACTAATAATATAGTTTATTTGCATTGGTTAAAATTAGTGCATGGTCATTTTGGTTAGATGAGGCTAAACCAAGGCTCCAGGGCCTGACAACACCCACTCTGATGGACACCACCCAACTGTGGAACAACATCATTACAAAGTTTGTGGATCAGTAGCATCTTTAATTGGCTGCTAATGTAAAGCAAACAATGTTAATGAGGACTTAATACAACCCAGTGACAGTGGTGGGTTTAGCGTCGTTTTCCATCTGTCCACACGTCACATTTCATTGTTTGGTGGTTCTGGGCTGATCAATACGTTGCCTCTGATGTTGGCATTCGGGGTGTCTACCTGTGTTGGGACACCACTTAAATCTTTACAGTTCTCAGAGACCTTCATGAATGTTGTGGAAACACATTTGTGAGAGGCATTCAGCAGAGTTATCATCCTATCCTGTAAAAATACTGCTTTTAAATTAATTGTACCTTAATGTCATTTTTATTATTTTGTATTCTAACCTTCTTCTTTTTTTATTAATATAACCATATGTTATTCAATATGCTCCTTTGATATCTTTTTTTTAATTTTGTTTTATTTTCTCATATCATTGTGAAGCACCTTGAGATTACATTGTTTTTAAAGTGTGCTATATAAATGACATGTATTATTATATTATTAATGTCGGTGCAATAGTCACAGGGTGAACACATACTCAAAATGAATTATTTCACAATTGCCACAAATTAATTATAAAGGTGCAATATTTGCAGAAAGAGTAATGATAGAAATATTCTGTATTTTATTTGCATTAGTGCAGAAAACGGAACTCAAATTAAACTTTGAGTTCTATAAACTATGTTTTATATTGTGCAGTAAAGGAACTTACTGTATCAAAGGAAGGCTTATATACTGCATGTATCATAAGCTGGGTAATAATTGGCTCTCAGACTATAGCCAAGCGGTCCAGAAAATGACGTCAGTGGATTATGGTCTCTTAATTCTTACCTTGCATGACCAACATTCTCCTAATCCTTTCAAATGTTGATCATTGTATTAAATGATATGGGCCTGTTTCAGTTTAACGATCACAATAATTTGAAAGTGCGTAGTTGAACTTAACTTGCAAAAGCTATGTGTGAAGGTCAGTGGTTAGAGGTGTTGCCTGACAGCAGAAGGGTCTGGTTTCAAAGCTGACCAGCCGGGGCCTTTCTGTGCTGACGCTGCATGTTGTCCCATCTCTGCTTGGGTTCCCTCTCACACCAGGTTCGGTGAACTAGAAACAATTGTTCAAAGAGGTGAATGTTATGGTTTGTCAGTCCTGTGATGGGCAGCCGGCCCAGTGAGAACTCTTTGGCTTGCCCATCAGGAGTTAAGGACTCCAGTATATGTGAAAGTGACAAGCAAGTGTTATTTTCTTCAAACTTAATAATTGGTACATCTTACCTAATTATCTCATATCCTCATTTTCCAGGCAGAGCTTACATCCACACCTCCTCAATCAACAGTTCCTTTCACCTCTGGCATTCACCTTTGCTGCACTTCAAAGTTCTTATCCTGACCTCGTCCTACTTTACCCGTACAAGGATGTCCCAGCTCCAGTTTCAGTGTCCCACAAGTCCCATTCCTGCTGCCTCTGCCCCCCTGCAGCTGGGGCAGCCTCAGCTCGGCTACAGCATCCACTGTGCTGCCGGCACTCTGCCCTCGGAGAGCGCAGGCCAGCCAATGAGGAGCTCCGCTCTCCCTGCCGGCTCAGCCACCCCCTACAATAACAACACAGGTTTGTTTAATATATCTGTTTTTACAAGATTATTGTTTTTTGTTGTCATAATTTTTTTTTTTTGTCACAGTTTTCAAAATCAGAATACCTTTATTAGTCCCACAGAGGGGACATTTACTTTTGTTAGAGCAGAAAAGAGCCAAAGACAGCATAATGTTAACTAAGAAGCATACATAAAGAAGAATTACACAACATACACATCCTGTAACAGTTCTGAAGATGTAGCAGCAAGGTATATATTACACACAGGTATAAGTACCCTTTGCTTAGCCACTATAATCATGTATTTGATTCCTACTTTGTATTTCAAACCCGTATTGTACTGTATAAAAGTCTCTGTACGCCACCAGTGCTTTGGAAATCTTTAGGTTTTTATGATTTTAATTTTCAAATGTTAATAAAGCCCTGTGTGTCCCAGCAGTCGGTTTTTGTGTTTATGATCATGTCCATTTGCTCAGTTGTGAGTATTCTAAACCTTTTTTGTTTTGTTTTCTCACAGTATCTAACATGGCAAACCCTAAAGAGAAGACCCCCATGTGTTTGGTGAATGAGTTAGCCCGTTTCAATAAGATTCAACCTGAGTATAAGCTGCTGTGTGAGCAAGGGCCAGCTCACTCTAAGGTACTTTGAGAGTCATTCTAACAAACAAACGATGCTGTTGTCTTCGTTGTCACATGGCGGTGCTAATGAACACAAATCTATTGTATCTCTGCATCTGCCAGATTTTCTCAGTGAGGCTCACACTGGGAGATCAGCACTGGGAGGCAGAGGGGACCAGCATCAAGAAAGCCCAGCACTCGGCTGCTGAATCTGCCCTCGCTGAGACAACACTTCCCAAACCTACCATGAGGACGCCCCGCAACACAGGCAAGAACCCAGGTGGGCTCCTCCCACTGGCCCTGTCGCACTCTTTGTAATGTTTGTTAGCTGCATGCAGTAATAGTTTTCGAACTCGTTGTTTTATCTGTGTTTGCCTTTCAGCAGATGGCATGACACATACCATGGAGTTAAATGCACTATGTATGAAGCTTGGTCAAAAGCCTATGTATAAACCTGTTGACCCGTATCCTGGGATGAGACCTCCAAACTTCAATTACAACGTCCGGGCTCCAGGACCTTACCAGCGCCCTATGCAACAGTGAGTTGTCCTTTTTTTGAAAATAAGGAAATATCTTAAATTCTTCTCCTGATGGTATTTTTTTGAGATAATACAAAAAATGGTTGCATTTTAATTTTGTGTGTGCAGGTATTATTACCCATTTCCTCCAGTGGGGCCAATGCTATACCACATGGAGCTTTCCATCGGAGGCCAGCAGTTTATTGGAAAGGGACGCACGCGGCAGTTGGCCAAACATGAGGCTGCTGCCAAGGCCCTGAAAGTTTTACACAAAGAGCCAATACTGCAAGAGTTACCAGAGGTGATAAAAGGAAGCAGAAACCCAGCATTAAAAAGTGCTATGAAGAAATTGGATTTAGACTTGAATGACTTTTCTTTCATTAATATGCTTTCTGCTCCTAACAGATGAATGGAGAGCCTGAGGAGGAGAACCTCAACAAATCAGAAATCAGCCAAGTGTTTGAAATTGCACTTAAACGCAACTTACCTGTCAACTTTGAGGTGATTACCTAAATGAAATACATTTGAGCATCAGTTTAGTGATACGTCGACAAGATGTTTGACCTAGCCCTGTTTCTTATCAAGTTTAAATATATAGAACATGAATGCTCCTCTCCATCATAGTTTGTCACTGTTGTTTTTCAGGTTTTAAAAGAAGACGGCCCCCCCCATATGAAGAGTTTTATAGTGCGCGTTGCAGTCGGGGAGTTCACTGGAGAGGGTGAAGGAAAGAGTAAAAAAATTGCCAAGAAGTTGGCAGCAGCATCGGTGCTGGGGGAGTTGAAAAGGCTACCGCATATACCCAGTGTGGAAAAGACGCTGCCACGCATCAAAAAGAAAACCAAATCCATCATCAAGGTAAAGGGAGCTGTGAGCAGCAATACGGAAAATCACTAACAGACCCTAAAAACTCTTCATTAAAGGTCACCTGTTATGCAAAATCCACTTGTTCATGTCTTTTATACATAAACATGTGTCCCCTCTGTGGAAAGAGATTCTGAAAGTTTCAGGAAAAAAGATTTGCTCACTTTTTGTCCTGATCCATTTATATAAAAACCAGTCTGAAAATGAGCTGATCAGATTTGTTGGCTTGTGTAACCATTAGCCAATCACCAACCAAGGTAACCCCCCCTTATCACCTGAATCTCCTCCTAGAGCACCATTGTGTTCTTTTTAACCAAATATCTCTCAGAGGGGCGTGGGGAGTGGCTTCTTAATTTCATCTAAAGTAACAGACAGAGAATCAGCACTTTTGAAACAGGGCTGAAACAGAGGGGATTATGGGATGCTGCAATGATCTGTTTGGTATTTGGAGCCAAACACTTCAGATACATGTTTTGTATCTGAGACCTGTAATATATTGAGGAAAAACAGTATAATACGGGACCTTTAAGTGACTTTTGACCTCACATCCACAGCTGCAGACCAGCCCAGAATATGGCCAGGGAATGAATCCCATCAGCCGCCTGGCTCAGATCCAGCAGGCCAAGAAGGAGAAGGAGCCGGAGTACAGCATGGTGACGGAGAGAGGTCTGCCTCGGCGCCGGGAGTTCGTCATGCAGGTGATTCAACAGCAACGGATGCATTCCCTTAAGTTATGCAACTATCTCTGATTTCCTCTGCTTTGCTTGTAGTTGTGTCCCCCAATCATCTTTTTCATGTGTTTTGCTGCATGTTTTCTGCCACAGGTGACGGTGTGCGGTCAGACTGCAGAGGGAATGGGGCCCAGTAAAAAAGTGGCCAAGAGGAACGCAGCAGAGAAAATGCTGGAGCTCTTGGGATATAAAGTGCCTCAGCCTCAACCCCCTAAACCGGCTCTGAAAACTGATGAGAAGGTACTGCCTCGCCTCCTGTCAATCATTGTAAACCTGGCAGACAAGAAAGATTTCATTTGTGACATTCTTTTGTATTGTTTAGACCCCAGTGAAAAAACCAGGTGATGGGCGCAAAGTGACCTTCTTCGAACCTGGCTCTGCAGAGGAGAGGACATTGAGTAAGTATCAACATATCTGCTGGACTGAAATATTTAGCTGAAGTCATATTCATTTATTTCAGTCAATAAAACAGCCCTTATAAATGTGCTTTTTCCTTTTTGAAGTGACCAAGGACCAGGACTTCCGCCTGCCTTACCTGAACCACCACCAGCAGCTTCCTGCCGGTATCCTTCCCATGGTCCCTGAAGTGGCTCAGGCAGTCGGAATCTGCCAAGTGTCCCAGGACTACAGTCGAGCTGCACCCAACCCCGGCATGGCCACCATCACTGCTATTATTGCCAACGAGCTGCTCTACGCAGGGACATCACCGACTGCTGAGACTATCCTACAGAACAAGAACAATCTGAACCAACTGCCCCACGGACCCCTCACCAGGCCTTCAGAGCAGCTCGGCTTCCTTTCATCGGTGCAGAACCTGCAGGTAACTGACGGCATGTTCCACTTCGGGGAATTCAATAACGCCCTTAGACTCAAGATTCAAGGCTTTTTGGATATGTACATTGCCACAGTGTAGTTATGACAATGACGTTATTAGGTCACAGGCTCCTCCAACAGTGCAACACAATAAAACAGATCATAGTGCAAAAGTAGTGCAGAATAGTCTATATACAAGTAATTGGAATATATATAAGTATAAGTTACAACCAGATGAATGTTATGGATGTTCTTTGAAAAGTTCTTAGTGGGCATGCATTTGATTTGGACAAAAACATGTTGAGATGTATTGAAATATTGTATTTTCTGCAGGTGGAGTACAAAGATTTCCCCAAAAACAACAAGAACGAGTTTGTGTCGCTGATTAACTGCTCCTCCCATCCTCCGCTCATCAGTCATGGGATTGGGAAAGATGTAGAATCCTGTCATGATATGGTGAGTGTTTTTCTAAGTATGAAATGTATTGTAACCATTTATTATCTTTACAAAGCTTTTTTCTATTCTATGTCCAGAATGCATGTCCCTAAACGTACAATGCAAGTACCGTAATTTTCGGACTATAAGGTGCACCTGAATATAAGCCGCAGCAGCTAAATTGAATGATGTGTACATATATAAGCCGCACTGGACTATAAGCCGCAGGTGTTTTAATGTTTAATTACCATATGTAAGGGTTCGTGCACAGAGGGGATTGTCGGGAAAGAGATGGCTGTTTGAGGAAGCTCCCATTTATTAACATTTCAACAAACAAGTTGCATATTTGCATAACGTATTCAAGTGTTACCATTTAGTGCAATAGTAGCTACAGAACATGTACTGTGCTGTGTAAACTGTACTGTATCACATAGCGTTTCAGACACACAAACTTTTCAACTTTCAAACTTAAACGGTGCGCTCCCAGCGCACGTACCGGCAGTGATCTACAGCAGTGGTTTTCAACCAGTGGTACGGGGACAAACTGTCTCGCTCTCGTAATGTCTGTCTGTCTTGCTCTCGTTCTGTCTCTCGTACCACTCTCGGTTCCACTTTTACTTTTGCGCGCTACCTGTCTCACTCTTTTCCGGCCTCCACTGACACTCTAGCACAACTCAAGATGTTGGTAACGGTCAAATTATGACCCACGAAAAGTATGTTCGATTAAAAACAAAAATTATTTCATCTTATGGTAAGACCCCAATAATCTGTTCTTCGACAAGTACAAATAGAAGTCTTTTAATTATGTAATAGAGGATTTCCAAGGGACCCTTTGTACGGTCGTGAACCTTTTGAACTGTCGTTGTAAGAAGCCTCGTTTCGGGTAAATTAGACTAACCCTTCACAAATGTACATCGAAAAGAACTAATGACTAAGAAAGTAACTGCTACTTTCAAATACAATTTGTCGTTATTCATCGTCTCTGCTGTCACAACCAGTGTCGAATGGCTCTCTAACCAGGTAAAGACAGGAAAGTAAGCTGACCCGACCAGGTGGACTCTCGTGAAATTTATATAAGTTACGTCGGACTTCGATCCACTTCACGTGTCATCCCTTGCAATTTCCAATAACTTAACAGGTTTACGCATAGTTCAGTTGGTTTCCTTTCTTTTCTTTTGAGTCCTGTCGATAATACATTGTGAACGAAACAAGACACGTTCTCGTCATTAATCGACACACTTTCCATCCCGAATTACTATGCGAACCGTCGTATACTACTACGTACTCTATTATTAGGCAGGTCGAAACAGTTAGTGTAACCTACCAACAATACCACTCACTGGGAGAACCTTCGGGGAACAAAGGTCGTACAGGCGGATAAATCACACTTATAAGGACCGGGTTAGACTCCGGAGGTTTGTGAAGGTGTAAGAAAGTTTGTGTTACACTAATGGCATTAAAAACCTGATATTCGGCGCGGAAAAAAAGGGTAAAAGCTGCGACGCCGAATATATGCCAACGCCGATTGATACCTAATAAATGTCGAATTGCCCGGGTCAGCCCCTAGGAGGATTTAAGATACCTAAAATTGTCCAATGTCAAGTGGTTGGAATGGAGATACCCGAGAGATACCGGGCCAGGCGCCTGCGGTTGGAAATTCGGCCGCCCAAGGTCCG
>NW_011357368.1:8267265-8275837 GCF_000735185.1 Notothenia coriiceps
TCGATTGTGAGCTGTAGATAACGCCAGAGAGGTAATTGAGATTCCCTCCGAGGTGCCAGAGCAAAGTTGGTCTGGGGAGCGAGTCAATAGCGCGCGAGAGAAAGAGAGCTTCAGGAGAGGGAGTTTCGAGAAATGAAAGCGAGAGCGCGAGTTCTTCAGAGAGGCGAGGAGTGAAGGATGAAAATCGTCGTCATAACAAAATCGTGGCGTCATGACATGAAGATGGAATGCACGCCTAGCGAGCGAATGAAAACGGTCGGAGACACCACACTCATCGCGCGCGAGCGCGAGCGAGCGAGCGACTGTCCTCCGTCGGCCACGGCACAGTGGAGAGGCCCTTTGTCGCGCGCGCGAGGGGAGCGGAGGAGAGGGACAGGGACGACGCGCGGACTGTGTTGCCGGAGGACCCTGAGGAGCGCGGCGAGCGCGCGCGCGCGCCGAGATACCCATGTCGGGGGCGAGCGAGCGTGAGAGAGCGTGCGGCGCACCTAACACGAGCGCTGAGTCGTTCGACGCGCCACCTATAATGGCAGGATAGCGATGGGCACCAATATACCGCCCAGGAAGAATGAAGGAGACTTTACGGCAAAAGTTTACGCTTGACGGGAAGGATGACTCGCTTTATCAGGGGAGCGCTTTTCACATCTATTGTGGATCAGATCAAAGTCCGGCGATCCTAATGAGATAAAATAACTTTAGGGTGTATGGAGTGACGTAAGAACGCACGAAATAAATTCGTTGGTACAACCAAACCCATGTATACACGGTCTGGTAAAGTGTAGAAAGGTTAGGTGTACTCTATTTACTATAGTCGCAGGTTAGCATGATCATTAACCCGTTATACGCGAAGTGGCTTCACGTAAAAAGCTTCGACGATGACTAATAGGGATATCTAAATTTAAGGGTTATCAATAAATATGTAATTGCTTGGTTTTATTGGTGGTAGTAGACTCTTTGTAAACTCGACCCTAAGAATATGTATTATCTATCTATGCTATCTATCTATCTACCTAACTACGCTGACCGACGACCTAACCGACCCTACCCGACCCTATCTTTCTATGCTATCTATGACATATAGCTATCTATCTACCCTAGCTAATCTATCTATCTATTATACTATCTATCTATCTAGCTATCTATCGATCTATCTATCTACTACTACCGACCTACCTTACCGTACCTCCTACCTAACCATACCTCTACCTATCTAGCTAGTCTATGGCTATGCGATCTAGTCCTAGTTCTATCTAGCTACTATCTATCTATCTACCTATCTATACGATGCTATGCTATCTACTATGCATCTATCTATCTATCTATCTACTAGCTAGTGCTAATCTACTAATCCTATCTATCGATTCGTATGCTATCTATCTACGCGACCTCACCTATCTAGCACTATCTACCTACCTGACCTAGCCTACCTACCTACCTACCTACCTAACCTACTTTCTATCTATGCTATCTATCTCATCTATCTATCTATCTATCTGATCTTCTATGCTATCTAACTATCTATCTATACTATCTACCTGACCCTACCGACCTACCGACCGACCACCCGACGCGAGCCTACCTACCTTACCTACGCTACCTACCGACCTACCTCACCACCTCACCTACGCTACCTAGCCCCTATCTATGCTATCTAGTGGCTATTGCTATCTATGCTATCTAGCTATGCTACTACGACTACGACGCTACCTACCCTACCGACCTGACCTAGATCTATCTATCCTATCTATCTAGCGCTATCTATCTATCTAGTGCGGTCTATCTATCCTACTATCTATCTATCCTATCTACTATCTACTCATCTATCCTATCTATCTATCTATCTATCGATTCTTCTATCTATCCTATCTATCTAGTTCTACCTACCTACCTATGGCTACGCTACCTGACCTACCTACGCTACCTGCACGACCTACCTGACGCCTGACCTACCTGCCTATCTATCTATCTGACGGGCGACCGGTACCTACCTAGCCGAGCCTAGCCCTATCTAGCTATGCTCTATCGAGCTATCTATCTGACCTGAGGCTATCTATTGGATCTATCTATCCTAGCTATCTATGCTATCTATTCTATGCGATCTATCTCATGCTATCGTATCGCTGAGTCGATCTGATCTCTGATGATGGCTATCTATCTATTATCCTGATGCTATCTATCTATCTATCTCATCTATGGCTATCTATTATCTATCGACCCTACCTACCTACCTACCTATGCTATCTACCTATCTAGAGATCTATCTAGCTATCGTATCTATCTATCCTATCTATCGATGCTATCTATCTGATGATCCATCTTTGAGCTCATCAGTCTGAATTGTATGTTATGGAGGTTACAACAATCTTCACCTAATTCCTGCTTAAGTTGGTTAATGTCTTAGTTTTATTTGTTTATTGTTTATAATATAGTTTATGGTTGTTATGATGTTTACCCAAGACCTATCAAGTTGTATTTTTCAGTTTGATTGATGTCCAGAAAATAGCTGGCCTCTTGGTTGATACGAGCGTCGTTATTACCAAAGTTAGATTGGAACAAAGACTTATTACCCTGAAACGTGTCTGCTTGTCTTCCTTCAGGCTGGTATATGAATCGTCGAAGACCGTTTAGGACGCGTCGAGCCTCATAGTCGGATGCTCACCCACGTTTCTTCGTCATTTCCTATGTTCCTCTCCTCGATTGGTGTGGCACCCCGCCGTCTCTCGGGCATCTGCTGTATGAGCCCGCACGGGTCGGACGATCTTTATGGGTTTGACTGGACCTGAGGTGACGTACGGGGTGCTGTGAGGTGAAGTTTCGGAGGGAAGGAAACAGAAGAGGCAGGGTAGGGAGCGGCCACGCGACGTCGCAGAAGGCGGTGGAGTTGCGATTTTCCGATTGTGGCAGATTCGTAATCGTCTGCATTGGGACAGCTGTCGTCGTCGTAACTTGGTGATCCGAGCAAGTCCGTCCAAGTTGTTGCCGCGCCCGCGATCTGGGTCCGGGTGTGTGTGTGTGTGGGTGTGTGGTGTGTGTGTGTGGGTGTGTGTGGTGGTTGGGGGTGTGGGGTGTGGTGTGGTGTGTGTGTGGTGTGATGTGGTGTGGGTGTGTGTGGTGTGTGTGTGGTGTACTATAGCGTGGGCATGAGACCTGTACGTGGTGGTATAGAGGCGCTGTGGTATGGTCACGCTGTTACTCGGCGGTGTCTCCAAAAGTTTAGCGGTCCGCCCAATAGCGAACGGGTCGCGCTACTGGAGCTAGGCCAAAGCCCACCTGGTCTTCTCACGCCGCGTGCACCAGACCCCTCTCCCTCCGGTCCTCAACTGGTGGACCTCTCGCAGTTTCCAGGGGCGGGACGGTCGGTCTCACGCTCTGGCGCCTCGCCGGAGCGAGCCTTTCCATGCTGAACAACGGCAACATGACAACGTTTCCATTGGTCCCTCTTCTTTAGAGAAGAGCAGGAAATGATGGATACACGGATCGTGTTCAAATCAATAGGCACGCAATGACTCTAAATAATAATGATCACGCCACCAAACACACATTCAGACTAAAGGAACCAGCCTGTTTGGAAAATGTAAGAAGTAGAAAGTACAGGTATTTGTGTTCAACATGTAAGAAGTAGAAAGTACAGGTATTTGTGTTCAACATGTAAGAAGTAGAAAGTACAGGTATTTGTGTTCAACATGTAAGAAGTAGAAGTACAGGTATTTGTGTTCAACATGTAAGAAGTAGAAAGTACAGGTATTTGTGTTCAACATGTAAGAAGTAGAAAGTACAGGTATTTGTGTTCAACATGTAAGAAGTAGAAAGTACAGGTATTTGTGTTCAACATGTAAGAAGTAGAAAGTACAGGTATTTGTGTTCAACATGTAAGAAGTAGAAAGTACAGGTATTTGTGTTCAACATGTAAGAAGTAGAAGTAAAAAGTCTTCAGAAAAATAAGTAGTGGAGTAAAGTACTGACACCAGAAAAATGTACTTAAGTAAAGAAACAAAGTATTTGTATTCCACTACTTCCCACCTCTGCTGATCACAGCAATGGCTACACTTGTCCTGCTGGGAAGTAAATGCTCCTGTCTCAGCAGAAAATAAGAATTGGGGGTGCGATGGAGGATGACAGTGGACGGAGGGAACAGAGAAAAAAATCCAAAACACTGAAACCTTACACTTCCCACGAGACAAGAATCACTTCACACAAAACCTTCAGTTACCCAACAAGTTGTAACACGTCAAATCTCCCCCCGGGCGGATAGGCCATGCAAATCCCTACTGTTGTTCTCCCTTTTCTTTTCTTCTCTTCCTTTGTTACCTCCTTCATCCTCTCACTGTTTTCTTTTCTCCCCCCCCCTTCCCTCCCGCCTCCAGACAGAAGCAGCTTGGTCGGTTTATATCGTCCATGTCGCTTTCCAACTAGTGCCTGAGGCAGAATAGCAGAGAGTTCACACAATAGACAAGGAGAGAGTGCCAGGACTCTGTCTCAGGATGAAGTGTAGCCACATAAACAGGTTTACATGACGATAAACAAATAAAGACATTCTCATTGTCAACCGTGAGACTGACAGCTGTAACGGCAGACGATTCTCCGCAGGACCGTATCAAAGTTAGAAAAAAAAAACAAGCATGTCTCAGTCAAAACAGAAAAAGCTGAATGTTAAATATCCTACATGCTGGTTTTTGCACATTTTAAAAACAAACCAGATTACGACACCTTTGTAGCACAATACAATACTACTTATGTGCAATACCTATTACTGGCTGCCTTCTTAGTTTGACAAGAATACTGGAACAAGAATGTGCAAGTAACTGTGCAATATATAACTTTGCTTCTGTTACCTAGCATCTACCACACCACATATTACACTTCATTTATTCCATAAATACTGCTGCTGCTACTTTTTCTACCCGGATGTGTCAATTATAATAATTTTTAGAACAAATGTGTACTTGTAAACACTTCCCATTTTTAATTATAAATATTGTGTGTATGCCCTTCATCTGAAGTGTTGTATTTGTTCTCTCTATGTTTGTGAAAAAGAGAAAGGAAATCTATTTGTTACAGCAGACACATTTTCTAACTTTCTTCATTCATCGAGTGACAGCGCTCTAACGTGGAAGTTTCCAACCTGCCATTTATTGACTAATATTTAAAACAAAAGTTGAGGGAAATGTTTCCCACCTAGCAGTATTTGATTAGGGATGATAAAGCAATCCAGCGAGTGTCTGTCTGCCCACAGGCCGCGGCTCATGCTAATCATTCTAAAGGCCTCCAGCTAACAAACGCCAATGACACCGTATCTCATCTCAAATCTGTGACCAATCGGGGCGCTCGTTTGCATATTTTCCTTTGATTGACACCCGGTGTTCAATGTGGCTTTTCTTGGATTTAGACAAAAGTGAGCAATGCAATTCATTTCAATGAAACCAAGTGAAAAACAAGTTCTTCTAACCCCTGATGAATTTGTGTTTAACAGCTGAGCTGCAGTAGGTGGATTCTTATGACTCTGAATGAACTCACATATTCAGTTGACTGGTAGTTAACCCTTAGATGCATAAGTGGGTCTTTTTTGACCCGGTGAGGTGGTTTTCTTAGAGTATCTGTGTAATTACATTTTTTTATCATTTCATATTCCAGCTATTCCTCAAAAAACATGTTTTGGATATCATGCCATTCTAATTTTTAATTTACATTTTAAGAAATTGTATTACTACCCCAAGCTTCCATAAGTGGGTCAAAAATGCATGCATTTCCTATGGGATCCTGTGGGAAAACGTTTCTTTTCAAAATTAAAAAAAAAGTCGAAAATTATAAATAGTGAAAAATTAAATATAAAATATTTCTAGTGTGAACCAAAAATATAATACTAACTATTATACAAGTTATTTTCCAAAATGACAAATTGCATAAAAAACACATTATTCTAATACGGGTCCTTTTTGACCCACTTATGGAACAGTGTAGGGTCCAATAAGGGTTAATAAAAGTGATGGTCAGTCTGAAGGATTCCTGGTCTTTTTAACACTGAAGAGTTTTTGATTCTACACATCTGTTCATTCTGGTGCACAAGAACTTCTTACTTGGAAAAAACTGAATAAGATTGACTTTGTTTAAACGTATTATGTCAACAAGTTTTACATAGCTGTATATTAGGTTAGTTGAAAGCAATAATCATCATCAGCTTTATTTGAAGAGACCATTTTTAAAAAGACATTCAAATATAAATTAAATAAGGTATTTGTACCAATGTTTCCACAGAGGTGACTGGCATCGTACAGTACTGAGACACAGTGACACTTAATAATGTTAAGTTCAACCTAATTATTTTATAAAACTCATATTATTGCTTCCAACTAACCGAATACAGATATGGGAAATCTGTTGACATAATGTGTTTATTTAGGGTCAAAAAAAATTCAGTTTAGAAATTGTAATCTGTAATTGTAATTGAAAAGTTGTGGATAAAACCCAACAGAAAGTTGCTTCTGGCATTGCTCCGTACATTTTGCAACTCTGGCACAAGAATTGCAAGAATTAAGTCTGTTCTTATCCAAGTAAAACAAAGAAAAAAGGCAATCAAGCGATACAACGTGACTGTAAAAATCACATAACGTATTTAGACGTGTAGTTTTCTGCACTGACCTGGTTGGGAGGAATGAGGAGACCCAGCAGCGCTCCTTCACTGCAACAGATCTGCTGACACAAGCCATAGTGACTGCTCTCCCTCTCCACTAACACCTCTCTTTTTGTACTCTCCTGTTACCTCTAACCTCTCAAGAGGGGAAGTACAAAGAGCCTCTTCAAACTCTGCTGTTCAGGGGCTTCATTTGCATAATTAGCGTGCTGTTTCAGGTAACCGTCGATCTGCACGATACAGACCCAACAGGTGTGATGGCAAACTGATAAGAGCATTTTTCAGATCCAGACACTTTCGAACAAAGTCAGCTTTTATCCTTTCATATTATGATTTCCTGGAAAGGTAACAGGCCATAAAAAAGGACAAAGACGTGGATTGTGAGGCCAGGAAATAAGGCAACATGTAGAGTGTGATAGAATCAGACTTCATTGTTAATACGGTTCATGTAGTATTATAATGAGATATCCTTATGAGATCACTAATGCAAGAAAAAGGTCTTTATGAATGTGTTTTCTGGTCCTTATTACATTTAGACTACTTTCCTTCTTCTTTTCGAGTCAGTAAAGAAACCAAAAACAGTTGCAAGTTAAATAAGGTACAAAAGTTCATTTCTGATAAATTGCCCTCGGACTTTTTGGACAGAAAACTATTTTTTTTTACTTTTTCCAATTCCTTTTGTACTTTAATTGGACATTGTTGCACAAGATACAGCTGACACACACTGCTCTGGTTTTCTGTAACATTCAGCAGCCCTGACTTTAACCAAATGTCGACCTCCAAAAGTGCCAAGACTATTCTCCTGGCATTAACGGTAAGCAAGAGTTCTAGTGGTGGAACTCACTGTATAGAAAAGGGGAGGAGGGATTCATCTTGTGTAACACTGAATTTTATGAGACAAACTATACAGCAATTTGCAATCCTACCAACATGTGTTCATCGTGGGTAATCATTTGCAACAAGTGGTAGAGCAAACAGTTTATGAAAGAATTAACTGCAACACATATGTATTGAAGAAGTATACTTGGTGAGATACACACATGTGAATTAAAGAAAAAGGGACGCATCAATCTCTGACAAAGAAAACGTTCCCAACGCTCTGGAGTTACCAGAAATGCTTGGATTACACAAATCAGAAACAATCCAACTGGAATCTTACCCTCAAAAAAAGTATACTATTAAAATGTACCTGGCTTGAAATGTTTCTGCAACGGTTCAAATAAAAGGAAAGAAACACGATGAATAGAGGAGAAGCTCGGCAGCATTTAAATCTTGAACGGCAAAAATTAGGTTTGAAGCTTCAAAGTATTTCATCCAGCCCTAAATGCCATCATCCAATCAAATGTTCTGAAATTAAGTTATCACAGGATATAAGCAGGAATCCTGAATTCAAATGTAAAACCTTTTTTAAGACTCTTTCCATACATTTTAAGACCTCATCGCCACTTTGAGTTTTAACCAGTTACCTTGGCAACACACTTTACCTCACATTGACTATATACAGTATTGATTGTCCTTCCTCCTTATCTTCCAACCATTTGGACGCTAACTTGCATTTCCCCATAACGATGTTGTTTAACAACCGGCGTAAACTGACCTCCGCGCTATCAAGCAGTGAGCGTACGATGTCCTGTTCAGATGACGTCAAATCCAACGGGATGCCATAAATAAACTACACAGAATCACACTACACACCTACGCAATGATTACATTCAGGCAGACTGTAGAATACAACCTCTTTGGACAATTTATATACTTATTGAAAACAAGCTACTCAATGTAACACCTTGGAAAATACTTTTTAATAGCCTTCATTTTCACTAAATTGATTTATCAACTTTTAATACTTTTTAAGACCCCGCGGACACCCTGTTACAATATTCCTGAGTGTTTGCTAAATGTGTGATGTTGCACAGTCTAAGTTGAAAGTTAAGCATCATTGAT
>NW_011357368.1:8275877-8285246 GCF_000735185.1 Notothenia coriiceps
AAACTCTTCAGTTCCCCACGAATTACACAAGTCACCCAAATCAGCGTTAAAAAAACAGGAGGCGCCGAAAAGCGACTACCGTAATTTTCGGACCATAAGGCGCACCTGAATATAAGCCGCAGCAGCTAAATTGAATGATGTGTACATATATAAGCCGCACTGGACTATAAGCCGCAGGTGTTTTAATGTTTAATTACCATATGTAAGGGTTCGTGCACAGAGGGGATTGTCGGGAAAGAGATGGCTGTTTGAGGAAGCTCCCATTTATTAACATTTCAACAAACAAGTTGCATATTTGCATAACGTATTCAAGTGTTACCATTTAGTGCAATAGTAGCTACAGAACATGTACTGTGCTGTGTAAACTGTACTGTATCACATAGCGTTTCAGACACACAAACTTTTCAACTTTCAAACTTAAACGGTGCGCTCCCAGCGCACGTACCGGCAGTGATCTACAGCAGTGGTTTTCAACCAGTGGTACGGGGACAAACTGTCTCGCTCTCGTAATGTCTGTCTGTCTTGCTCTCGTTCTGTCTCTCGTACCACTCTCGGTTCCACTTTTACTTTTGCGCGCTACCTGTCTCACTCTTTTCCGGCCTCCAGCTTTTCCTGCTGGAACCCGCCGCTTAAAGGTGGGGGTCCGCGGACCGGCCATAGAGCCCATAGAGTTAAAGGTTCTGGACTGTAACCAGTAAAATCCATAGATTTAGGAGGTCCCCGAGTGGCCGTTAGCTGTAAAAATCCATAGATTAGCCGCACCGTTATATAAGCCGCAGCGTCGAAAAATGGGAAAAAAGGCGCGGCTTATAGTCCAAAAATTACGGTAATCACATTGTGTTTGAAAGAAATGATGGAGTGTTTGGAGGCCTCAGATTGGGCCAGGATATCACACTAATAGGGACATGCTGGAAACAAGGGGCTTCAAGAGGGTCACTCACCATAACAACATCCAATGTTGACAAAGCTGGACGGATTAGTTCTCAGTGCATCATATGCTGCCAAGCGTATCATTAAGCCCTACCTTTTCCACAGCTAATTACTGCTCTTGCACAGAACAAAGCAAGTGTTACGATAATAGCTGTCGTGAGTTTTCTTTTCTTTCCTTTTGTACTGAGTAGCATTTGGGACAATTCAATAACCTTTAACCTTTACTGTCCTTCACCTCTTCAGGCTGCATTGAATATATTAAAGTTGCTCTCAGAGTTGGACCAGCAGTCGAATGAAAGGACAGGAAATGGACCAATCTCTCGGTAAGCTGTGACCAACACTGTCTCTCTGGCTACTTATTGCTGTTTAACATAAACCTTTCATCGTGCTAATGAACAGAATCAGTAATCAAGAAAATGCTACATGTAAACACTTCAATCAGCATTAAATGGCTTGCTCTGAAGATGTTGCTTGTCAATTTTCCAAGTGCTGCATGTTTCCCAGGGAACCTTAGGAGATAATCTATTAATTTTCTGAAGATAAACAGACACAGCTCTTGTCTAATAACCCAGAATGTATTCTACTGTTATTAAAAAAAAAAGTAGCTTGTATGAAAAGCACAGTATTAAACTGGCAATGGTTGTAGGAACTCAACACGTCTCACAGTCTAAGGCTGGATTTGGTGGTGTTGCTGTTTATTCTTTAAAACATGACACAGCGCACATATAAATACTACACACAGGTGCACGTAAACACAGCTATCAAAGTCCTATTTTGGGTCAGATGAACTGTTAACACTGACTCTGTGTGACTTATTCTCCTCAGGTGTGGCAAGCAGGAGATGGAAGGTGACTTGCACCTGAAACAGGCTAACTCAAGCACATTGACACAGACTCTGGATGGCACTGTTTAGATGATCAGTGGTCTGTAAAAGCACTAGAGAAAACTCTGACACTGTGTTCTTAGTTTTAGACGTTTACAGGAAGCTTCCGTGTCTGTAGACGCTAAACCATCACTGTTCATATTCACCTTTCCAAGATGTTAAACAAGATCGATAGGAAAAATAGGTCCCTCCCCTTGATTTTGTTTAATTTGTACACAGTATTTATTTTTTTGCTTTTAGAAAAAGTAGCTGCATCCTAGCCAATGAGTCTGGGGTTTATTTGGTGGGGGGGAAAAAGAAGCAACTAACTGTGAATTCTGTTTTGTTTAGCCTAGAACTTGTTTCCTCTCTGTGAGAACTTTCTTCTTGTTTTTAAGTATTTTACGTTTGATCCCCTTCAGAGGTAGTTCATTAAACTAGCTCTCATAAAGGTCACAACCCCATCTTTGTCTAGGGTGCAGCTGGCGAACCTTTGTTGATTTTCCTAGAGTGCTTTACATAAACAACCACACGTGAAGTGTTATTGACATTACCATGTAGGGCTGGGATGAATTTGTTACTAAATGTAGCGTTTGATGTAATGTGACGTTGTCTCTGCTGTGTGGCAGCCATGTTTCCCTGATGCTTCCTCTCTCTCTCCCGCGTCAACCTCTCTCCGCTCCCCATGGTAATAAACTGATGTGCTTACTTGCACAAAACTAAGACTTCTCTTATCTTTTTTTCTTCTTGACATGGGTAGTATTAAACCGAAAAGTAAATGTTAGGCTGTGCGACAATTCAATATTTATTTTGTATAAACCTTTTGATGATTCGCTTGAATTGCTTTGAACAGCATTTGAGTATTAAACATGTTATTTTCTATGCATTTGGCATATTACTGGTATTAGTATTGGCAAAACTATTTTAGATATTGCTAAAATAAGTTGTTCTAAAAATGGCCCCAGAAAATCCTTTGTTTTAGGAATTGTGAAAAAGTAGAAAAAGGCATGTTTTCTAAATAATTCTTGCTAACACTTTTTCACCTCATTTCACCATGGTTTTTGCTCATTTATGAGTCATGTAAGAGTAACAATAAGCACACATCACAAGCACTCGCCACACACTGAGTTTGGAGATGTGGTTTTTCAATAATTTCATTTAATGTAAACATAATACAGCGCAATATCCTGGTACATTATTAAATTACAGATGTTAATGACACATCCCCTTGGCCAGTCCAGGACCCAGTCACTTTGAAGAGCTCATCTTGCAGGTTTATGGAGAAATCTGTTTTAACTGTCTATAAACTTCATCTGAACATTGATGTGTGGGTGCTGATGATCACTTGGCTGAGTTGTCATCTAGTACACTTATGAATTGTTTTTCTGAAGCTCACAGTCAGCTTCATTTGGCCTCAGTATTACATTGGTCCAATAGGTTCTCAATGTAGCTGGGCAGTTTGGCCCACTGTTGTCCACACAAACAGAAGGATATTCTTAATGGTTTTGACTCCAAAATTGGCTTCAGAATGAAATACATTGTTCACATTTGGCCCTAATCCTCTTCTGTACAAAGGTTTTCTTAACAGTACTAATGTGGAATTATTCTACCTTAACAGAGTTATTCAACAATAGTTGCTTCCTAGCCTCAATGAAGGGGTACATGCACTTGTCAGAGCCCATGAAACGATATGTAACCACATTGGATTCCCATGGCAACAATCTGAAAAGAAATGAACATCGTGAACATCAGCTGCTGAGCAGTGTTAGTTATTTATAGTCTCTGATTGATCTGAAGGTGTAGCTCTGTACTCACGCTCTGGAGAGAAACGGCAGGTATGTGAGGCGAGGGATGCACACTAAGGGCTGGTCCACCAGGATGGCGTTCATGGCCTGCTCCACACAGTACTGGGGGTCCAGAGGGGACAGGAGGAACTGTTCCACCTCCTCCCTATTAGTGGCACCAAAGGACAAACAGGCAGTCACAGATGAGTAAGTGTGATGGAAACTTCTGAAGCAATGGAGACGAAAACTCAGAGAGACACAGGGAGAGCAGGAACTTTGATGGCAAACACTGACGGTTTATTTGGAGTTCGGCCGGAGAATTCATAAGACATGTCGTGTGCCACGAGTTGACACAGCGGTTGCCAAATCAATTCTGAAGATCTCTACCCCAGACCCATGTATTTAGCTGGTCCTGAGAGAATCATCAACATGCTGCATAACAAGATAAAACAGGCAAAGCACAATAACACCTCTATCAGCTGACGCCAGCAGGCAGGAATAGGGAGACGAAACACTGAGAGCACAGCCTGTGCTCACTGAGGTCAGAACAAACTGATAAACTGGGTCAAAGTTGTGGGCCTAGGAAAATATTTCCCCAACAGTAAGTATGCAGCACTTTCAAAGCACACACAAACCAAAGCATCCACTCGTAGACCAACATACCATCATACACACCACATCACTGTGATCCCTTGCAGTCAACATGTACCCTTGGGCAAGATACTTAACCCTGAGTTGCTCCCGGTCTGTGTGACAGAATTTGAACTTCCTAGAGCAAGTGGCACTGTTCTGTATGAATGAGGTGTGAATGCAATTGGGCCTGAATTATGACTTGTATTCTTTAAGATAAATAAGATAAGAAGTTTTTTATTGAACCCAATTTGGCACATTTTTGAAACAGTACTTTGAAGCACTTTGAGGGGTCGTAAAGACTGGATAAAGCGCTTTATGAATTCACTCCATTTACCAAAGTGAACAAGCAAACCAGGAACACAAATGCTATTGTTGAGCAGTTTTTCCACCATAGTTATTTAGGATGTTGTTATATATTCCAGTTTCGGTCTAAATTGCTAATTATAATTATCCGATTTACAGTTTAATGACATGCTGTGATTGGATAAGATAAGATAAGGCAGTATGTGCTCTTTTTGTTGGCATACCGTATCTTGCAGCCGTCAAACATGCCGGTGTCTACAATGTAGGGGCACACGAGAGTCGTCTTCACTCCATCAACCTCGTCAGCCAGCAGCTCATGGGCAAGAGACTCGTGGAAGCCCACTGCTGCAAACTTACTGGCACAGTAATCCTGTCTCAAACAAAAACAAATTTGGGGGGGACATTTACAAAATGATTTACAATTTGATTAGTTTACTTAAGCAGAGAAGTGTGTGAACGTCTGTAAAGTGTAGTTGTCTTAGTGTTGCAATGCGGTGTTTCCATGTCCATGGCTCACCTCGACACAAGCTGTGCTGAAGAGACCGAGGACGCTGGCGATGGTGACGATGTGTCCATGATTCTGGGCCTTCATCTGAGGGAGGAAGGCTTTCACTGTCTGACACACACACACACACACACACACACACACACACACACACACACACACACACACACACACACATTGTTAGATTGCAGCAGGATGTTATGAGGCAACTAGTACATGAAAATAGTTTTGACTTAAATGTTGCTCAATGCGAAGGAAGCTTATGTTACACGAGCAGCTTCACATTAAGAGGATTTATGTGGGAAACCCACAGTATAGGCCAAAGTGCGAAGGGGATAAAGCTATTAACGCAAAACATTTTACACGTCACACATAAAACTGTGCACAATAACGTGCTCTGTACAACAGCTGATGCTGCAAAGCTTGTGTATTGTGAAAAGTTTTATTTCCAGGTCTTAATTCAGACAGTGATGCATCTTTGTGTTCGACTAAGAAAATGTGCCAACTGCAAAAAAAAGGCAGATTAAAAACTGGTGCAAATAAGGAAACAGAATGAAAAAAGATGGCAGACAATCAAAGCAATCATTGTGTGTGCAGCATTATAATTTTAGTAAAATCTCACTGCTGTGATGTTTCTGCCAAAACAAGAAAAGTGTTCAATTTTCATACAAACCAATCAAGACAATGACTGAATTCCCTAAAGTGTTTTTCATTGTCTTGATTGTGTAACACATGATTTGCTGCTAAACCCCACTCTGACAATGGTTTTAGAATTATATTTTAATAAAACATGAAGCGACTGTTTTGATCGTTTGCCACCATTTTCCACTCACTCAATGGTATTGAGACCAATTATTAAGTCAATGGCAGCTGGACATCCTGTCTGAACCTAAGGAGGTTTCATCTGGGGGATTCAACACTTAAAGTTTATTTGTTCATATCTCTTTAACAAATGTCATATAGACTAAATAGTTCTCACCCAGAAGAGAGCATGGCAGTTGACTTTCATGCTCCTCTCTATCATTTCATCAGGACAGTCCAACATGCGCTCCCCAGCCACCACTCCAGCGTTGTTCACCAGCATTGTAACGTCCCGGCCCAGATCCCTCCGCACAAGCTCTGCGTTGCGATACACATCCTGCCTGTCGGTCACATCCACCGTGTACGTGTACGCCTTACCTCCCTTCTCCCGCACCAGCTTGGCTGTCTGCTCGTTGGAACTGGTGTTGATGTCCCAAAGCACCACCTCTGCCCCGTGCTTGGTGAACTCCTGAGCAAAGATCTGACCCAGACCTCCACCTGCTCCTGTGATCAGCACCAGCTCCCCATCAATAGGCTTGGTGCGCGGGCGCAGGACGACCCGTATAGAGTTGCGAATGATGAAGTAAATCACATCCAGTACCATCATCTGGAGGTCCATTAGAAAAATCATCTTGATCTTCTGTACTGAGGGTCTTGATTGTAGGAAGAAATGTCTCAGTAGTCCACAGCGGGTTGAACTTCACTTCACACCTGTGAAGGTGTTTCCTGCGACCTGACAATGTGTTCGATTGTGTGAGTGAGAAAGACGCAGAAAGCCAAGCTGGTGTTTTCCTCCTTCTGTGACCATTGGTCTCCGTCCGTGGTTTATTTAAACACTCTCCTCCCGGATTAGAGGAAATACCTTGAGCTCCTGATAAAAAACACTTGTGTTGCAAGCTTCAGATTTATACTATTCCACTATGACTGAGGGAAATAACACGTGACAGACGTTAATACGCCAAGTTAAAGATTCTTGAAGTTCCAGGGTCTTTGTAGGACCCTGTTATTCAAAGTGTGCAGCCTGCACATGTGAAACTTAACATAAGCTACCTTTAAATAGGACTACACATTAGTAGCGATATGAAAAAGCTTGCACCTTTATCTGAAAGTATATGAGAAATACAATTCCCAATAACTGTGTGAGGATCTCAATGTAGTTTGTCCCTTTGGACTACCAGGACGAATGATAATCTTTCTACTTATATTGTTTAAACTAATTTGGCGTACCAACTTTGACCAACGAGTCAAATGCTGCTAATTTGTTAGTCAGTTCAGAGTTTAGCTCTGCGTCCTCACAGCGGCGTTGAAGTAGTGAGATCGAGTTAACATATTTGTTAACCATTGAGGGACAAGCTTTGGTTCCAGTTCAACCTTGGCACTGCACTGAAATTAACTCATACATCCGAATTTAAGAAGATTATCGATAATGTAAATCTCTGCTTTGTGACGTGCCAAGAAGCCTGTGTGTGTGTGTGTCCCATTTTAGTCTTCTAGGTGAACACTGAAAGCCTTGTTTACCCCGTGTTGGCATAAGAGCCATATTCAGAGAACAATACAATACAGTGTTCTGCGTTTAGGTTTAGTGTAGTTATTTGTGTGTCATAGTAGAAATTGATAGGTTGAATGTGTGTTTTTTTTTACATTATATTTTAAAGATATTCATATCTAATAATCAACTACATTTTAACTTGGTAAATCTTTATAAAATGATGTCTAGACAAATATTTCTGTATTTAAAATACAGAATATATTTACAGAAATTGGTCATGGCTGTAGGAAGGAGGTTAGTTTAAATACTGCCAAGAATTTTGCCCTTCTGTGACATGCTTAACAACTTTGAAACAGCAGCAAAGTGAGCGCTCTATATCTGGTGATGTGGATCCAGCGTGGAGCTGTTTGATTGTTTGCCAGCCACATTCTCAGTGAAAAATAAATCAGGAGAGAACACGTGAGTGGCCCCACGGCTGTAGTGAGATGACTGTCTGTTCAGTGGAGCAGTTAATGGTTGTCATCTTTGCAAGCTACACGTTTGTGTAGGGGGGCCACGCTTAGGGAAAAGGATTCACAAATGTCATGTAAATGTTCTCCCTAATTTAAGAATGGAGCTTGTTAAATTTTGAGCAATATAACAATTCAGTTTCCCCATTTTGCCTGTTTCTATCTTCTCTCTCCATACACATAGCAGAAGGCTACACTGGGAATCTTAGTTTGAGTGGAGGCCTGCACTGTCCCCGCTGTTGTTCTTTTTGCATGAATAACCTCAGCCATAGGAGTTTCATTAATCCTTTCTTTTCACATGTTTGAGGCACACATGGGCCTGGGAAGCTGCTGCTTCACCAAGAGAGAGCAAGAGAGGGAGAGAGAGAGAGTTAGACAATTTAAGTAGATGAGGAAAGCAATGCATTGGTGAGGTATACACATTGTATCCTGTAAAAGTAGTTATTGTAAACATTATTATGATACTGTATTTAATAATTTTGTTTATCTAAAGCTAGTCTCATTTAACTTATATAGTGACCATTACTAGTCACTTGTTTTGTGGGCCTCTTGTAATACCTACAGTAGTAAACTGTTCCTTTAAGAGATACAGAGTTGACATATGAATAACTTCCAACTCACTGATCAGCGCCTCAACTGCTGTTGTCCGCTGACCTGACTGACCACAGATGATATAGGAGTTAACATATTAAAGAGGACTTTTCAAAGCACTTTATGGTGAATAACTTCAGACAGGGTAATTAGTAAGTCGTTAACATAGTTGCATGTATGTTGCTGTGGTCCGTCGGGATGACAGTCAGCAGGAGCTCTGTCCCTCTGCTTTGTCTCTCTGTGGCTTTCTTCCTTGTCGGCCCGTGTCAGTCGGGCTGCCGGGAAACAGGACAGTGTTGCCCCGGCCGGGACCCGTCCTGCTCCAGCAAAGGGTGGAGGTCCGACCGCACCTTCGGGACCTGCTACTGTGACCAAGCCTGTGTGTCCACCCTGGACTGCTGCCACGACTATGATTTAGCCTGCCCAGGTGCGTATGTGTAAATAAACGGCAAGATATAGGCCACATTAAAAAGGTGTATTCGGGTTCCAGTTTGAAAGTCAGAATTCTCGTTTAGGGTTTTAAGCTCGGCATTCTGACTTTCAACTCAGAACTGAATTACATTTTTCACATGTGACCTTAATCCTTTTTCTGTGAGCTACTGTACATTCAATTATGATGATATTGGTCAAGGTTTAAAGTTCCCCGATTATACTATTTTTCATCAATATATTATAGGTCCCAGATACAAAACATGTCTCTGAAGTGTTTGGCTCAAAATACCAAACATTGTAGCATCCCATAAACCCCTCTGTTTCAGGCCTGTTTCAAAAGTGCTGATTATGTGTCTGTTACTTGTTTAGGCTGGAGCCACACGAGGACGATAATGCAAACGGACCGAAATCGATATCAAAAAAGTATTCCGTCCACACGCAATAGGCACCAGAAACGTGTCCGTTCACACGAGACTGCTCGAAAGCGCTGAAGACATATGCCAGGCCTGTAAGTGGTGCTGTAGTCCTGC
>NW_011357368.1:8285281-8285569 GCF_000735185.1 Notothenia coriiceps
ACCAAACATTGTAGCATCCCATAAACCCCTCTGTTTCAGGCCTGTTTCAAAAGTGCTGATTATGTGTCTGTTACTTTAGATCAGGGGTCTCCAACCTTTTTTAGGATGAGATCTACTTTCAAAAAATAAAACAAGTCGTGAGCTACTTTTACTCCTCTTTTTTGTGTTTTTTGCAGTGTATATATTTAGCACATTTTAACATTATTATATGCACAGTCAAACTCCTTATGAAGTGGTGAGGTGCCGCCAGGGCCGGTCCTAGACATATTGGTGCCCGAGGCGAGATTA
>NW_011357368.1:8285609-8286879 GCF_000735185.1 Notothenia coriiceps
AAAATCTCTACAAAAGACCAATACACTACAAAAACTGAAACATATTGACATGTTGGTTATATACATAAAGAAGGTTTCAAATGTATATTTGAAGATTTGTTTAACATTTTAAAGTAAAATGCTTCAATCTGGTGCAGAATTACTAGAGACTAGATCTAGGGGGTACAACTCTAAACACCCATATGAAAAAGATCGGTTTACATTTTAATAATTAAATAAGTATGTGAACATAACCAATAACCTACCATAGCCAATAACAANCCCCCTAGTGGTCCGTGAGTATATTGGTAAAATGTCACCTTTGAAATAAGTTTTCCTCACTCTCGCGGGAATATCTCTGCAATGGAGCGAGCTTAAGTTTCGATTGCATGATATAGCCCAGCGCAACACCTTCGTCACACATGTTGCCACTTGTTTGAACCATTTTCAGGCGATTTGTAATCTGTTCTCGAAAAACTATGTGTATTTATTTTTATTTCAAGAAGCGTATAAAACAAACGATGGATGTCTTTTATGAACATTTATCCATGCTGGAAGTAGATTTAGATGTGTCAGATAGAGATTATTATCTAATATATGCATCCAATGAAGCATTGCATGAAGTCTGTTGATGATCAGAGGCTGTTTTTTAATTTTTATTTTGTAGGCAGTCCATTCAGGCCAGCCCAATGGTCACCAAGGTTCATGTTTTAATAGCATTTTTACAAAAAAAGCCCACGCGAGCCTAACATGTGAAAAAATGGCTTAGACCTCAGAGAGTTAAACTTGGGCCTGCGACCATAGGTTTACTGTATTTTGTTTTGAAAATCCACAGCGGAGGTTTGTGTCAAACTACATGCGGTGTATTTTGCATATCTCTCAGTAGCCAACGATCTGTGAGTCTGTTGGCTCGGAAATAAACTCCGTAATAAATGTAGTCTAAATTTCATAAGAGGTGTAAAACCTGAACATTTTAAATCGCATTTGAACGAATTGCTTATATAATCTGTAGTTGTATTTGTATTTTTGATTTAATATGTGAACGAGCAGATACAGAGAAGGTTAAGCTGTCATTATTAGGCTGTCATTTGTTATATACTGTTGGAGTGGTAAGCAGGCCTATTGTTTTTGGATATTTGTGAAGTTAGGTGGTCCGAGAGTGTTTTTTTAGTGGTCCTTGGGATGAAAAAGTTTGAGAAACACTGATCTAAAACTAGATAAATACTTGGGACTGGGTGAGAAAGCTTCAGATGTGGCCAGGCAGGAGCTGTGTCAC
The DNA here is from genome assembly GCF_000735185.1 of Notothenia coriiceps. NCBI lineage: Eukaryota > Metazoa > Chordata > Actinopteri > Perciformes > Nototheniidae > Notothenia > Notothenia coriiceps. The sequence continues at coordinate 8,286,865 of NW_011357368.1, forward strand.
TTTTGTTGCTGCGGC
>NW_011357368.1:8286911-8305780 GCF_000735185.1 Notothenia coriiceps
GGCTGTTGTTGGGGCTGCATAAACGTTTTTTATTTTTGTTTTGTTGGCAGACCATGCAGGCCTCAGGGAGTTAAACTTGGGCCTGCGACCATAGTTTTACTGCGTTTTGTTTTGAAAATCCACAGCGGAGGTTTGTGTCGTACTACATGCGGTGTATTTTGCATATCTCTCAGTAGCCAATGATCTGTGAGTCTGTTGGCTCGGAAATAAACTCCGTAATAAATGTAGTCTACATTTCACAAGAGGTGTAAAAACTGAGCAGCATTTGAATGAAATGCTTATATAATCTGTAGTTGTATTTGTATTGTTGATTTCATGTGTGAACGAGGCGATATAGAGAAGGTTAAGCTGTCATTATTAGGCTGTAATTTGTTATATACTGTTGGAGTGGTAAGCAGGCCTCCTATTGGTTTTGGATATTTGTGGGGTCAGGTGGTCCGTGAGTGTTTTTTTTATTGGTTAAGTGGTCCTTGGTATGAACAAGTTTGAGAAACACTGATCTAGAGGGTGCTCTCAGTAGGCACTTGGAAAAAGGCAGAGAACACCTTAAACAGTCAGATCACGCAAAAATATACAGACAGGCATTTCATATCATGGTCTTCAATTCACTAAGCTGCAATACATTTAAAAAAAAAGAAGAGATAAGCCAGTTCTTTAAAACTAAGGAAAGGATTATGGAAAACGATTGAAGTCGAGTCCTCAGGTCTTGTACTCTCAAGAAGATGCATAAACTGATTTCAAGATACACTTAATTTAATTTAGGATGTTATTTCCATGGTTGTAGGCGATGCTTTGTACGTTACCATTTCAATTCACTAAGCACATTTCACCAGGGGCCAATAATTATCATCCCATAAACAAAAGCAGAATACTTAATCAAAAACAGCTTTGATGTGATCATTTTGCAAACAGATCGCAGTTGAGGCTATGTTTCCCCTCGCTAATTCATTTCATTAATTATTGTTGCTGCTTTGATAAACTTCTGTTTTCTGATTGGTCCTCCTGTGCAGTGTGCTGAGGAGCAGAGGCATGTCGCAGAGTCTCTGTATCCGTTCACCTACAACCCCAAGATGAGCCTGACCCTCAGCCAGGTGCCCAACAACTCTCAGAGGTCTCCACCTTTCACAAGACCACAACTCCAAGACATCACTGAGGCCAAAGACAACAAGGTGGGTTTAAATGTGTCAATTCAAGTCTGGGGCCTTAAATATAGTTTTTTTATGTTTTATTTGTATTTAAAAAAATTATTCACGAAGCAAACATAACAAAATAAACACATTTAGATACATAAATTAACTACATAACAGTTAGCAAATCCGGAATGAAATAATAATATAATACAAATAGAAGGATGGATATAATATTAATACTCGGGTACAGATTCATTGTCAATTCTTACCTCATGGTCCTTATGCATCTTCATTATAGTGTTCTATACTTAACCCATTTCCCCATCTTTCCTCAAAGAAATGCATTTGGTTTCAAATTCTAGTTGTCCATAGATTTCATTCACTAGGTTCTTCCATTGTGAGTTGATTCAGTTATTATCTTTTAGCCAATTCCTTGTCATTTGTTTAATGATCGCTAAATATTGTTTTAAGGTTCAGGAATGGTTACTGGTTACTAATCGATATTTTATCTTTTAGTGTAATCTAATGAAGAAGTGCAGAGGTGAAATTACTCTGCCCGTTTAATTACCTTTTTTTTTTTTTATTATTATGAAATGACCCTCAGAGTGAACACATTGCCCCAGAAGAGACCACACCATTACGCCGCGTAAGTGATGGAAGCGTAAATCAAGACGAGATGAATGATACTACAGAAAGAACTGGTGGGTGTTCTTATTCAGCTTTATTCTCACAAAGCTTCTTGCACATTTTGATGGAACCAACCTTTTGTTTTCCATTGACATGATGATTCCTGTGGGTGATTATCATCTTGTGTCCAGATATTTCAGAGACTCTAGAAATGAGGGTGAACCTTCAAAAGCAGCTCCAGGAGATCATGTCGGCCACCAAGCTGACGGCAGGGAGGCGGACATCAGTCAGACTCAGCAGGGTGGGATCAGGAGGGTCCGACTCGGGCCCCCAGACTCCTGATCGGTTTGGACGCTGCGGGAGCCGACGTACCCTGGAAGCTCTGAGGTAAGAAGGGGTTCAAACGTCAGCAATTTATAACATCATTAACAGCTGTTGTTGTTGTGCTATAAAATCCATTCACACACTTCCTCGTCCAAATGAATACACCTCACTTTGTCCTGTTTTCAGGGTCTCCAGAGAAGCAGCTATGGACATCAACACGGAGCCGTCTCAGAGTGAACAGATCGTTTGGGATGACCCTACAGCACGGGAGGAGAGGGCCAAGCTGGCGGATAATTTGCAGTGGCCTGGGAGTCCCTCCCAATACTCTGAGCCTCTCGCACCTCCCCCTCCTCCCCCTGCAGAACACGTCTCTGTGCTCAGGGACTCCATGACGGACTCTGAGCTGGTGGAGATGGGTAAGCGATCAAAAGCCTCTTACATCAAGTATTTTTTCAAAGTTTAAACCTAGTTAGAAACGTGTGCCGTCTACTGTAAGTGGACATTTACACTGTGAATTGAGATCACTTGCAGTTACAGGTACCAGGTGTAATTGTAACATTGATAACTAAACCAAATGACAGGTAATGTTGCGTGACGCCTGCTTACATACGACCAGTTTGGATCCAGAAGTAGCAGAATGGAAATGAAATAGGAAATATGTTTGACGTGACACCTTATCATAATGCTTTTTTAGAATGTTGTGCTTTAATGTCAAAATCATGCGGCTTGGTTAATGTTCTATTTTAATGTATGCTGTATATACAGTATGTATGTATGTATGTATGTATGTATGTATGTATGTATGTATGTATGTATGTATATATATATAAACAAAGGATTAGCAGTAAAGTTAAACATTATTTGGCTTCCTACATTTAGTTTTTTAAATGTATGTTACAGCTTGTGATGCTACAGAGACCTGTTCTACATGTGTTATTACTTTTGATTGGATATGCTATGAATGTTGTATAGCAACGTATTAACATCTTACATGTAAGGGCTGTTAACAAGGAGATTTAACAAAAGCTAGTGCAACCGACTCCTGTAGAGAATGATCTTGTTACTAAAGATATATTGGTTTGAACTCCCTATCCATCAGAGATTCTTCCTCCCTCACAGCATTCAAAACATCACTCAAAACCCACCTGTTCAACACTGCATTCAACCACTGACCACCCCCCCCCATTTTCTGTTTTGTTTATCTCTTTTTGTACTTTTCTTTGTTTTGTTGTTTTTGTGTGTTTTTTTTATTCTCTGTCAAAGCGTCTTTGAGTTTCTAGAAAAGCGCTATACAAGTCTCATGTATTATTATTATTATTATTATTATTATTATTATTATTTGACTGCATCTAAAGATAGAAATCATTGTATCCTCTCCCAGCTGCTTGTGATGTCATCGACCAGCACATGGGCCAGAGAGTCACCACACCTCCATTAGAGGAACCAGAAATGGACATCCTCACTCCTAAAGCCCCCAGCATCGCCTTCCCTCTCGCCAACCCTCCAGTAGCGCCAGAGCCACAGGTGAAGATCCATATTTACATATCAACAAGAAGTGGAAGTATCTCTATGACTGTATTATTGTTGCTTTCAAACAAGCTGCTGGTGTTGAAAGGTCCTTTGCTCTCTCAGGAGGAAGAGAAGCAGCCACCCAGATTCCAGCTTTCCTCCCTCAGCCCTCAGGAGCGCATCGACTACAGTCACCTCATAGAGGAGCTTGGTAAGTCCTCCACCTAATTAGAGCTCTGACAGTGTTTCATCACACATCACAGCCCTGAAGTCAGAGGAGATCATCCCTGATGAATAAAAAGCAGGATCTGCCTGCAGGCCATGGGAGTTTTTCCTCCTGCTGATGTTTCCTGCTGTGAGATCAGATCTCTCAAATAAACCATTGCCTCATAAATGTAGGTTTTACTGAAACAGTGTTTTCAACCAAAATGCTCAATAACAAAGAGAAACGTTACATATAAAGGGACACATTGATTGCATAAAACAGTAGAACGTGTTGGATTCTACCTTTTTAAAAAGGAAAAGGGATATGTTTGACTCACAACAGCTTACAATGACTCAGCAGTTTGGATGAATGTCTGACTCGGCACTTTGACATACAGCTATTTATACATTTATAATACATACAGTTTGTCTTATCTTAGATGCTTTCTCACATTGCTCTGTCTGGTCTTGTAGGCGGTGTAGTCCTGGACAAGCAGGCCTTCGACCCCAGCTGCTCACACATCATCGTAGGGACTCCTCTGAGGAATGAGAAGTACCTGGCAGCGATGGCGGCGGGCAAATGGATCCTGCACCGCTCGTACCTGGAGGCCTGCCGCTCCGTTGATCGCTTCATCCAGGTCAGGATCTGAAGATTTCTGTATCAGTGCCTCTAGCAGACAACTATTAACATATTTGTAGTGGTTTTATTCACATTGCAATTACAGTATTGTTGTGGTTGGGTTAATGTGTAACATGTCAGCCTGTCTGTCCTATAAACTGACCACAAGTGTTTTCATTTATGTTCATCCAAAAACAAAGCTTTTGAGGGAAAATTGTCTGTGATCTTATCTTGAAATTGGTATCAACATTGAGAATACAATGGTCTGAAATAGGTACATTAAGTTTTCTAACATGACCTAGTGTTTAATATATATATATTTAAAAAAAGTAGACTTTGAAGTAATGAGGAGCTCTGCAGTCCAATCACCTCTCCTATTTAACAAGTCTTTTATTAGCCAGCTCCAATTCTAGCATATAAGAGATTCAAACTGTATCTATTAACATTCCTATTTTCCTGAAACTGGGACATGCTCTTTTTCCATTAGCTGCACAACCACATTTTTCTTCATTTCAATTATTACTACAGTGTATAATCCTAAATATTTGACATTTCTATATGTGTGTGTTGCAGGAGGATGAGTATGAGTGGGGCAGCAGCTCCATCCTGGATGCGTTGCCCTCCATCACCTCGCAGCAGAGGAGGCTGGCGTTTGCTGCCATGCGCTGGAGAGAAACCCTGCAAGGGCGCTCAGAGCAGGAGGTACTCACACAGAAAGCTAACAAAACAGTCCTGCCGACATAAATAATGTATCATCTACTACTCGAGTGGTAAAATATACTATGTGTTCTTTTACTTCAGGGAGCCTTCAGTGGATGGACGGTCATGCTGAACATCGATCAGAGCAGGGAATCAGGCTTCAGGCGGTTACTGCAGTCTGGCAGGGCAAAGGTGGCTGTCTCTAAAAAGAAAATAGACTTTGACAGTATCTTGTGAACTGTGGCCCTTTTTCAGAGAATCTTTGTCTAGCCAAAAGGTATGCATAGTAAAGACCCTCGTACTCGTGTAATTCCTCTCCCCAGGTCCTGCCGAGTCCCTCCCCGTCCCTGTACAAGGAGACCACCCACCTGTTCGCAGACTTCAGTCGGCTGAAGCCCGGAGACTTCCGAGTGGACGTGTCAGAGGCTACCTCGCAGGGGGTCACATGCCTAAAGCCCGAGTACATCGCAGACTACCTCATGCAGGTGAGTGGAGCTTTTGAAGCGGAGTATTTCTAGGTTTGCCTCCCTTTATCGTAATATTTATGTATATGTAACAAACTTAAGTAGTCAGAATCAGAATACCTTTATTCGTCCCACGGAGGGGACATTTGCATTTGTTACAGCAAGAAAAGAGCCAAATACAGCTTTATATGAACTAAGAAGCATGCATAAGAAAATATTAAAGATAAACACATTTCAAAAATAATTACACAATTTACAAAATACACATCCTGTGAGAGTGTGAAGATCAGCCAGGTATATATTTCAGTTATTAACAGCATATATATATTGTACATCATTTGTATTTCGTGGGACGGGAGGCGTGTGGCGCAGTGGTTAGAGCCTTGTTGTTGGGATAAGGGGAGCACAGGTTCAAACCCCACTGCAGTCAGCATGTCGTTGTGTCCCTGGGACACTTCACCCTGAATAGCTCCTGTGGGGATGGCCCACAGGAGCTATTAGGAGTATGTAAGTCGCTTTGGATAAAAGCGTCTAACAAGTGACATGTAATGACATTTCACAACAGGGGGTGTTATAGCATAGTCTGTGTTGTTGTGTGTGTGGGGGTCTACCAGGGGCCGTGGTGGTTATATTAGCTTTGTAAGTATTGACCCCAAGTTAGTTTTATTCATCTATTGAAAGCAGTAAAAAAAATGGAACAGATTTAATTGAAATTCCTCTTTTTTAAGTTTGACAGGTATGCGTGTGAATGACATCTGTCAAGACCAGATTCAATGTTAAAGGTTTGTTTTATGCACCTATGACACAGGAACCCACCCCGCCCATCGAGCTGTACTTCCTGACAGAAGCTTCCACTGAAGAAACTCCAGGCACTCCGTCACGTAAACGCAAAGCAGCAGCCGACAACGCCAAGCTGAAAAAAACACGTCTGAACTAAAATGTCACCACTAAATATTATCTTTAAAGATTCCCATATCTATGATTGTAAATAAGATTTTTTAATATCAAAAATAAAAATAAATGTAGCATTTGTTTCGCCTCTCTGGAATCTTGAATCAAGTGCTTTGCAGTTTTTGTAGTGCACTGTGAGACTGTGGCCGTGATTGATGACTCAATAATGGTCTGTAGAAAATGTTGAGTCATGTTTTGTAATTGGGTGCAATGATAGTCTGTGGCCTGTGGAGGGCAGTAAATATTCACTGCAGTACTCTGGTCTCTTACAAGCGATTTTAAAAGCGATGGAATGAGAAGGCAAGTTTGTAAATACAAATACATTGTTTTTTTAACAATCAAACCTACTTTTTGCATCTAAATAGACAATGTTATACCAATCGACAACATCCAACAGTGTCTATCCTTCTCTTCACTTAGTAGCAAGAAGTTAATTAGGCCTCCCTTGGCTGATAAAAGCAATTCTAACACTAATAATTAAACAAATGGCTTTATTCTTCCCAACCCATGTGGTTATGTGGCCCCGGCTATCTGCTGTTGATCTCCCCCTGCAGTAAACACCAGATTTTGTTTACCCTGTGTTGATTTAGGTCTTTGGTGAAGCAAAGTGCTGTTTCATACGGGTGTCAGCTGAGGTTAGATGCCCTTGTTCCCTCCCATATGGACGGTAAGTGGTTTAACCTCATAATAGATGCAGCAGCTGACTACAGACTCATTGTTGAACTGCTGTTTGAGGTAATGAATGGGATTAAAGGAGCAAGAGCTGGACTGACAGAGGAACATGACTCAAGCTGATGGCTCCGAGGGCTTCCAAAAAAGGAAGGGGCAGCTTAAGGTCACTTATAAAGGTTAACACGGAAAGAACATGCAGAGGTCCACTTTTCACCACCATCAGTACTGTCAGGTATTCAGTTAGAGCAGTGGTGTCCTAACCTTTTAGCCTCATGCACAATGTTTGCTCGGGGTACATGGTCACATGACTCATTTGGCATCTATTTGTGATGTGCCCCATTGTTGGTTTTCACATTACCCCATTTGTCTTCTTGTGACCCCTTCAATAGGTTCCTCTCCTGAGTTTGAGATCCACTGGGCTGTATCACTAAACTAAACTGATCAACAATCTTATGTAATGGTCTAATGTGAGTCAATTTTAGTATTACTCAAAACAAACAGTTTAGAAATTGTAATTGTCAGATTGAAAATAAAGATTAAACCCAACTCATGAAAACAACAAACCATTGTAGCACACAGGACACATTATCTGAATTATGATGATTAATGCAATTATTGTATTGTTTCTCCTACTCTAATCAGTCCAGCTCATGACTCAGAGGATGTGTCGAGCAGAGAGGAACAATCTATGATCTGATGAAATTATCTTTATTCCAGTACTTTTTTAGTATTGTGTTGTTGTTTTTTTAGATTCAACCCAAACTGTATTAAAGATAATCTTTTATTTTTTTTAATACAAAGAGAAGCTGTAGAAGGAGTTTTACTAAGTCAGTGACCTAAAGGGTTACTAATGAATCAATTAACTATTTCACAGAATTGTGGTGTCCCGCAGCTTGAATGTGATCCTACTGGATCTGCAGCCCTGAGAGCAGCTAGGTTTGTAAATATCAAATAGAACAATATTTATTATTACAGTTAGACATTCAGTCAGTGCATCTGATCTGTGTTCGTCAACAGGTGTCCACAGGGCTAATCTCCCACTTTACTGACTGGCAGGTGGCCAAGAGTTGCATTGACGCTTCACTTCGTCACATGGCCTCCTCTCCTGTCAGGTAACTTTAGGGTTTTTGTATCGGGACAGTTTGATTCCATTACTGGGAGAGCACTACTCTGAGCAGGGAGGGAAACTCTGCAGCAGTCCTCATTAAAATTCCCTGTCCGTACACACGAAACCCTCCTTTGGTGGGTGGCACCGCCAGCGTCCTGCGCGCCTCTTTAATTGCGCACCACGCATTTACCCAGCGATCATCAGCAGTGGCCGCGCGGATCACGCTGCCTACAGGCGGAGAGTTTGCTCCATGTCCCGTTATTTACGACGTCAAGGCTGACGGAGGAAAAAGTGGGCGAAGAGTCCCGGAGGTCCGGCAAAGGGTGGCGCCCTACGCATCTGATCCAGCGAGTGGACACGCTGTGCGGCGACACGGTCCCTCCTGCAGTCACTTGGCTTCTTGTTGCGGCTCATGATTGTGACATTTCTCGTTGGGGGCAACTGGCAACATGTGCGCCCGGATGGTGTGAAGTGTGACACAACGGCTTTGGGGCTTCATTTCTCTCGGATACGCCAAGTACCCGACGTTACGGCGCACCTTATGTATAATAGGTAAGTACATCAGTTTATTTCCCTGTGTTCAGACAGCTCACCCTCTATGTGTCCTACCTGTACTGTGTTTTACTGACGGCTCTTGCAATAGGCTCCCTCTGCGTATTGATTGTGTTAAGCATCTGATTTGTTGAAATCCTGGATGAATGTTTCCAGGCAGTTATGAGCGGCAGAGTCTGTCAGACATGAGCAGCAAATCACTTTCAGTGCTGCATCCAACTGTCACTGCAACATATCCCAATGTATGGTTTCCCATTGGTTTAAAGAAGCATTTAATGTATTGCATGATATAGAAGTTGACCTGATGCTGGTCAGTTCTCTGGAAGCTGTCTTGGTTATCCCATGTCTACTTGGAAAAACATTGGATTAACTCCAATGTTTGTTTGGCAGATTAACGTTTTGTGTGGGATTCAAATCGTCTCTAGCAATCCTTAAAACAGAAGTATCATGGTCAGTTAAGAAGATGTTCTCTGAAGTGTTTCCTTAAGACTTTGAGTGGCTCTTGGAAAGATTTATGATAAAGATGCCTTGCAGTGGCTGGCTGTTGTCCAAGTTTATTTGCAGCAGTAGTAAGCTAGTTTACTTCTAAAAACAAGTTTTGGGAGAGCCATCAATCTTGCACCTTGATGAGCTCGGCCCTGAGTGCCCTTCAAGTGGTTTATTTCTCAGGCAACATGGCAGCAACAATGCAGATAATAGGAGAAACTCTCTTAAAACATAAGACCACCACAAACAAGCGGGCAACCCCAAATACCCCATTCGAGTGTGAAGCTCCAGCTTTGTTTTCAAGCACAGTGGGATGTATAGGACATAGGGTAAAGTGTGTTCTAATTGAACCTGCCGGCCACTCTGTCCATTGTGCCAGGAATGTTTGGTTGCCGGTTGTCCACAGAAACCCCCCAGCCCTTTGTTCTGGGGGACAATCCTCCAGTGCCATGTGTGTGCATTGGTGGGGGGAGGGGGAGGGGTTTTCAGGGGTATTGACATCTGTAGCTGACAGCTTCCTCAGGGCAAGCTGACATGCTGTGATACCATGAATGGGTATTAGGGAACATACTGTATGAGCAAAGCACTTCACAGTGATGAGGATATATTTTTGTAAACAGTGGTTATATATATCTGGACAGATGTCAGTACTGCAAACTGTCGAAAATGTTTTGAATATACCCTTTATACAAATAGCCTGCAGTTGATAATAAAATGCTTTATAAAGAACATTAATTGGTTCCAAAACCTTTTTTGTTTTTAGCATCTTTTGACTCATAGAATTAGAATGGTTTGATATAGTTTGACATTAAGTCAAGTGTTTTTTAACAGTAAATATTGTCCCAAATCAAGTGTTTGAACATGTAATCCATTATTTGATTGTCAGAAAATGAATGACCAACTTTCTTTGAACTGATTTGTCTTTCAATCATTGTTCAAGCAACTAGGATTACAGTCATGGCAGGGGTTGTGAGGCTGAAGTTAATAATACTAACATTTGCTAATTAGCACACAAAATACGGCTGAGGCTAGTCTTGTGTTAGAGGGCAAGTTATGGGATCACCAAACGTGTAGGAATTCATCCACTGGGGAACATGAATGGCTTTACTAAATCTCACTATTGACAAGACATTTTCTTAAAATCACAAATATGAACCTAACGGTGGCACAAGATGAAGGAAGTCAGAAGATTAGAGGATGAATCCAAATTAGGATTCATCCTCTAGGGACCATGAATGTCTGTACAACATTTCATGAAATCCATGTAATACTTTCTGACATTATTCAGTCTCGACTAAAAGTGAGTCACATCCCTAGTATGAAACTCAAAAGATGTTCTGGATTCATCTTCTAAATTAGAAGCATTTGCATAAATGAATATATTCACGTTTTTTCATGTTGATTTGATCTGCTTCGTGAATATGTGATGAGTATGTTTCCAAATTAATTTACATTTCAGAGATTAAGTCATTTGTTTATTAACTCAAATATTTCCAGTTCTTATTGATGTACTGTGCTATGGAGGCCTAAGTGTGTGTTACTCATTTCAACACCTTCCCATTTGGGACGATATTTTCCGTCAACATTTGGAATAATTTTTTGGGGATCTTCCCAGCTGTTTTCTTATCGCCAATGGCAGGAAAAGCCTACATTTAACAATGGAAAACACCGGAAATTATCAGCTTTCACAAAGGGACAGACCTCCCTTTTACAAACGTATCAGGGAAGTTCCAGGAAAATGGAAAGTCTGGTTTCTGACTCTTGGTCCAAGATGGAATCTGTTAGGCAATTTGGCCATGGTAGTGAGAGTGGGTTTCATGCTTGTAAGTAAGCGTCCCTCATGACTGGTAGAGAATGGTACACCATGAGGTGGAATGTAGCCCCCATGGCCCCCTCCTGCTGCACATTATGTGCTCAGGATGGACTTTGCACCTTTTTCCGGCTTTAAAAAACAGCAAGTGGTCAAAACAGGATTTCACGAAGCAAAGGGAGGAAAAAGCCAGCCTGTGCCTGCGCCGTTTCTTTTCCTGTGTTTTCTTAATACCACGCAGTATTAACGAAGGCCCTCAGCTGCTTTTGAAATGACTTTCATTTAAGCTGAGAGTGGTGCTCGTATACAGGAACCACGGGGGGAGGTGCCACGATGAAAAGCAAGCGAAAGCCTCTCTTTTCATCTAGGAAGAAAAATAAATTCCCCCCCCTCAGACACTTATGATCGTATCAACTAAAGAGTGTTCCCATAGGACCATAGGGAGCCTGGGTTGGTCATGCTTCTTTCAAAGTCTTAACACTTGAAAGCCGTTATACTGTATACAGTGGCTTTTAAAGCTGGCTCTGTTTGCCCATTGGGGGTATCAGTTAATAAAAGGATCTACTGTGTGGGGCCTGAGGTAAACAAAAGACTTGAGTAGCAGCAATCACACCTGCCCTGACCGAGCAAAATAAAAGCAGTTCGCTGGTGATGTATGACTTACCATTATGATGATAAAGGGGGCGATGGGCACGCAGAGATAAGAGTATGGCGACCATCGGAGCATGAGGTGTTTACAAGGGGAATTCCTCACATTCCTGAGCTGCAACCATGCCACTCCAATCTGCAACTCCACCCACTGATGGTCACCCTCTGTGCCAAGAGGGACCCAAGGGGCGGAAAGACCCAACAAGTTCCTCCTCAGGAAATAGACGCTGCTAATGTGTTATGTAAGCCGATTTTTCAGTGTTTCTTTGATCAAGAGAAAAAAAAATCAAAATCATTTGATCGAGCTAATACAATAGGCTGTTTAACATGTGCATCAGATCCACAGAGAGTTAACGTTTACAAAGCTTATTTTGTCTCCGAGTGGGAAAGAAGGGGATTGTTCCAAAATGTTCTACAGATTGTCATGGTGCCCAGATGATACAGGTGGCCATTTCACCTAGAGCCATCAACACCATGAGCTTCACGTTGGTAAGTGAAATTGATCAACCACGATCCGAAACATTTAGCCTATATGGTTTTCAATAGAGACATTTCTGTTTCCCACAGGATTAATTTTAACTTAAGTGATCACATGTGTTTTCATCTAGCACTATCATTGTTTAATTTGGCCAATACATAGTTTTATTACTAAATATCTGCAAAATTCCAACAGCCTCAACTGTACTTTTAACCAATAAGCAAAATGTTAGCATGCTTATAAACTGAGCTACGATAGTAAACATGGCATGCCTGCTCATGATCAGTATGTTAGTCTTGTCATTTTTAGCATGTAAGCATGCTGACGTTAGCATTTAGCCTAAAGCAACGCTGTGACTAAAAACTGCATCACGAAGCCGCAAGCATGGCAGTGGACTTCCCTCGCTTGAGTATGGACTATAATAAAGCTTTGTTCAGAAGTATTAGAAATATTTGACCGGCCTATGTCAACTTATAGGATGAACCCTCAGTGCTGTATAATAATTCCATGTAGATTTCTTAGTGTTTAAAGTGGTACATAGCTCACACACAAGATCATAAATGTATAGGGAAGCTAGAGGACATATTATATTCATTAAGTATTTTATCTCCTCAATCTGCAAAGTGATTTTTAGCTTTTTTCCCACATGTAAGACCTCAAAAACAACGCTTTTATTTCTCTGATCAGTTTAAAGAGTTTGTTTTTGTTGTTTACACCCAATAGCCATTTTAATCCAATTGTGTTGCCACACAACATTTTTAGAAAACAAAAAGTCCTAAACAAGGACAAAACATGTTTCATATTTTGTGTTATACGCGTTTTAACATCTACATGTGAAAAGAGACTCCTTTTGGCAAACTCAGGACACAGAGGGTTTGTGTTTTCAAATCAATCATCACATTTTTATTAATGCAGCGCAGATGACTGGGTCTAATAGGATTATGAAAAGGCTTGGTGGGAGGAGAGGAGGTACAGGGGGGTGACAGGTTAACCCCGCAAAACCAGCCTGGGGGTTGGAGTAGGAGGGGGGTCGGGTCATGTGATGGAGGAGGACAAAAGCAGGTGTCAACCCAATGATTAAGGGGTCTGAGGCTGGGCTCACCTATTGGGATTACTCAGAGCCTCTAATGGAGGACAGGTTGTGACCCCGGAAAGCATATCGGCAGCCTCTCACCCAGAAAAGTGCTACTCTATCAAGTTAAAAAAAGAGAGCGCTTCTAGTCTCTGGTTTCCTTGGCAACTTCTTCAATCTGGATATGTGTTCTTTTAGTGCTGAATTTCTCCTGAAGTCCTTTATGATTTGTGAATACTTGTTTATTCCACCTTTTGGATCAGCTTATTGTATTCGCAGTTGATTGTGAATACAAGATTTTGAGAAAACATTCAGTTAAAAATAAAACCTTGTCTGCTGTCCAGACTCTTCTGATGGCAGATTAAAGAGCCACCATATGCTGGGGACTGTGGAGAGACCCCTCCCCTTTGTAGAGTTTATTATTGCGCTCTACTGTATGTCACTGTCAGCAGCTAATTGTTCTGTAGGATTGAGGTCATCTTGTCTGAAATGTTGAATCATCTCTTCTTTACCCTGCAACCTAAATCAAAGCATTTCCATCCCCCAAATAATGTGCATTTGTCATCTTGCCAAGGCAGCATTTGATTTTGTGACTTATAGTAATTTTCACGCTGTTTGAGTCCAAGTTGAGGCAGTCTGAATGCCAGGAAAGGAAAACTGGAGCTCTTGAGAATATAAAACTCATTGTTTTCTGTCTGTGCTCTGCCCATGCCGCATATGGCTCATTTCATGGCTGCTGGAGAGCCTGATTGATAGGCTGAAGAGCAGCGGGGCTGATGTTCCTCATGTACAGCGCTTGGAAAGGTGAGAGCCAAGATCTCTTACAGGTCACATGAGGTAAATGGAAGTAGGAAGACGATTCGTCAGACTGCGATATGTAGAGTGCTCTTCATGGGAAGCATAGGAAAGGTGATCTTACTCCTCGGTTACATGTTGCTAGCATGTAAGCCAGAAAGGGGTTACTGATGTATTTCTTGTCAAAGGAGTCATGGGAGCTGACATTTCATTGTAATCATTGCTCAAACCACCCCTGGGAGAACTCTTCAAATATGAAACTATCAGCGCTTGTCACCCCTAATTAGAGACATTTATATGGTATTGCTTCTATTCTCCTCCTCTGTCTCTTTCCAGTCTAAGAGTTTCGTGGCCCTGGGGGGGCATGGAAAGCTGTCTAGTAATCTGCGGCGGCATTAATACTGAATAATTTGGAGCGGGTTACGCATTTTAATAATGTGTAACCCGCTCCATATTAATTAATTTCCACACACAAAATTCCGAATTGACACAGTGGGATTTGGCCTGGTTTGTTTTTGTGTGAATTTGTTTGTGGTGGCACGGATGGCGGTTTGTGGAAGCTGAATTACCATGGAGACGGTGGCATTATCGTGTAGGGAGGTCGTTGATGCTGGAGCCAGTGCAGTATTGGCAACAGAAAGGAGCAACATGGCAACAACAAAATCTGAGTGGACAGCCACTGGGCAGACGTCTGGCTTTATGTCAAACAAGACACTTGGAAATATTTCCTCTTTGTAGTGTCCTTCACTGCTTTCCTTTGTTACCTCCACAGTCACTCTCACATGGTTCTGCCCCTGATCCACTAATCCACAACGTACATTTTCACACCCAGGTTATCCAATATGTATTGAGAATGGCACTGCTGTAAATGACATGCAGCGATAGCCCAATCAAGCTGCTGCTGAAGCTGCTGGAATGACTCCACCCTTCTCTCTCACTGAAGAGGAGAGGGTCCTTTAGGGAGAGGAGATGACTTGACGTTTTAGGTTTTTCAGAAGCTGCAAATAAATTGGACACACTGTTAGATGCGCAGGCTCTTTGTGCTGTAAAAACACTGCAGCTTGCTGTGGTATACGAGATGTCAAACATGATAGTTATGATTTTCCTCTGCCTTTCAACACTGTGATGAGAGTTTATGCATCTGCTGCTGGGGAATTCTATATATGATTGTGTTTATTTGCTTTCTTGGTGAGAGTTAGAGGAGCATTGTATTTTTGTTTCTCTATGTTATTCACTGATCTAGAGAAAGGAGGGATTTAGCCTAGCTTGGCATAAAGATTGGAGGCAGGGTGAAATGTCTAATTGATTGGACAGCTCGTCTTTTTTTAAGCTTTGGTTAGTTCATTACATAAACCAGCAGTTTTTAAAGCTTTATGATCATTATTATATGTCAACAGGTTCTACATCTGGCATTTAGTTTCATTTATTTTAATGAATAAGCATTTAATGTTCTATACTGTATGGAACACACAAGCACATTTTCAACTAACCTGGGACCATGAGTTGAAATCTGGATAATTAGCCTTTTAAAATTGAGCTTGCATGGTTTATTTCACTAAATATATACACAGTGGGAAAAACAACTACAGCACATTGGGCCCCAGGCAACAATAATGAATATTGTATTAATTTTATTATTTTGTATTCATGCAGACTTGGTTTTGATGGATTTCACCATTGGAAAGGAAAATGTAATCACATTTGATTTAATTGATTCAAACAAAAATAAACCAAATAAATGCCTTAACAAAGACAAAATACATCCAATGTTTTAGTTGAATGGTTTGCAAAATGGCAAGCTCCGATGTATAAGTGATTCGAGAAAATGAAATACAATCTGTGAAACCACTGGAATGCTTCCCTTAACAGTGACACACACATACCAATGCAAACAATTTGCTGTCTGCGGTACAGAAGTCATCAGTTGCAGAAACTGTCACAACAGCAACTCTTAAAATAATGTCAGTGAGGTTAGGCCCGCTCGTCTGCTTTCCCCTGGGCATTCACTCCATTCTTCACTCTTCCTCTAATAATAGATCCTGCTGCTCATCCCCAATGTATTGTCCCATTCCCAACATCACACAGAAGAGAAAGGCAGCAAAAATGATGGAGGGAGCGACACCTGCACACTCTCTCCCCGCCGGTTCTGTCTCCCTGCGGGGCCAAGCGTTTGACATTTAACTACGATAGCCGTAAACAGGCCACTGGAATGCCATTGACATTCATTTTGTCTGGTTTTTTTCACAAGGTTGGTTTTATGTCTTTCTAACTCCATGGAGGTTTCATATCCAGACTTCAGTGAGGAAGCTTGTCTCTCCATCCTAAAGCTAAATGCAAAGAAGGAGTTGGCAGCATGCAAGTTTAATCAATAGACATTTTAATCCAGTGCTGAAGTGATAAAAAGAATTTCCAAATGCCCAATATTTGCTAATACCAGCTACGTAAATGTAACTAGTTACGTATTTTCACACTGACACTTTTTGTTCGTTTTTTCTTCGCTTTTTCACCCATCTGTCCCAGTTAGTGAGACCGATACCGTTCTGATGAAATACAGTAATCATCCTCTTCATGTTGTTCATTATTTTTACCTGATTGATGTCTGAATATTTGGGCGTGTATCACGTGTGGTTTATCACTTAATTATAGACTGTGAAGCTTACCAAACAAATCACCCGCACGCTCTCCCCTCCCCTCCACCCCCACCCTACTATAGAATTGAACCACCACTTCATCCATAATATTAAACACTGCTGACTGTGTGTGAGAGTAGGCCTATGTGTGGTGTCACAGATCTCATCCACACCATGCTGAGCCTGGCTTGTTCCTCTGCTGTTTACCTATTCATTAATTCAACCGTGAGTGATGGCGCAGGCAAACCAAAGCTCTCCATCCTGTGGTAATTAAACGTCTGCTGTGAGACATTTTTTCGCCTGGAATGCATTTAAAAAACTGACACACACTCTGAGATGCTGCTGGTGAGCGTCCCAGGCTAACTTCAGTAATTAGCGTGCTGAGTGCATGCACTGATTGCTTCATTATTTCTCTGATCTGTGAGAGATCTTTGATGGATGTTCCATGTTTCTAAGTATTCCACGCTAGAGCTCCTTATGTGAGCATCTCACTCTTCAAACTTCAACACACCTATAGCGTTGGTGTTATTTAATATACACAGGTTTTAAAGTTTGTCTATCCTGATCCTCTTGCATCAGACTTGCTCAATGTAACACCAAAGCTCAACGCAATTAACCCCCATTGAGCAGTTACTCAACATGAATCCTCTTATATTCCTCTTGTATGCTCCCGTTCAGCCGTGTTAGAGTTGTGAAAGAGAGGTTGCTAAATGTAGCCACATCACAGGAAGATTTCAAAACTGATTCAGAATAATTGGTTTGTTTTGTTCACGGCTGTTCAGCCCGGCGCTGCAGCAGGAGGACAGCAATTATCAACTACGTGTCCCAGTTTCACAGACAAGGATTATTTTTCGACAAGATGTTGACTGCTGTTCCTCATTGAAGGTTTCAGTCATTGGCAACGACTGATGATTAATCAATATCTTTTGAACTACGATTGTTTTTCAAGGTGGTAGAAAAGTAAACATGAAGCACAGTCCTTTGATATTAATCAATAATTTTTTATTTCGGATCATTTTTTACCACACACTATCAGCATAGCTTGTACGTATAGAATGCTAACCCACTGCTAGGTAGAGTGTTAGGATAGCAAAACGCAGGCATTATACCTGCTTAATAGCAAGTTAGCACTGTCACTGGCAAATTGTACCCAGCCACACTTAGGGCAGTTGAAGCGGTGCAGTAAGCTAACAATTCAAACTCTTTCAAAGCCATGCTAATAATAAGCTAAGCTAATACTGTGCAAAAAAATCAAGTCTTTCTGTCTTAGTCTTGTGTATACTTCAAAGACGTTGCAACTCTTCCTTCACAAGTATTGCTATTTAGCTTCAAAACTTGTCATTCTAGCTTATAAAAACACAAGATTGTTCATATTTTCCCTATACTAGTATCTCCTATTTGCGGCTTTTCGGATAACAATAATGCTTCCCCAGGGTGCTGTATGCATCAATATATTAATCCAAGTCATTTATCACAACTCTTCCCCACCTCCACTGTAACGAGACTCCCACTTGACAGGTCTCAGTGGGGTCTCACTTTAAAATGTCAACCCTGTCGGGTCCCCACGCCACCATATCTCCCGTCATCTCCAGGTAAACATCAGTCCAGAGCCAGAGGGGTTAGCGGTCATTACACTGCTCCCTTTCCATCAAGTTCTACACTTTCAGCTCAAACCAAATACCATTTCTTTAATCATTGCACTCTCCTGTGGTGGCTGTAGAAGAAAGGTCATGACTGTCCGAACGGAAGACTCCAGGCTCCATCACTCTAAATCTGAGCCACCTCCGGAGTCTGCCAATCACACACTTGCATGCATTGTTGTGTGTTACACCACATGCATTTTAGTTGTGTAATTGGCTTATTAGGCTCTTTCTCTTTTTGGTAGATGAGCTACTGGACAGCTCATCCATGAGTAAATTCTCCAGTTTCAGGACAATTTTCCTTGTCGTGTTGTTATAGGGTGCTTCTGCCTCATCCGGCGTAATTGATGGGATGTGCGTGTGTGTCCGCATACAGCACGCCAGACGCACTCTCAGGACTTGCTGCACTTGGAGTTAATCCGTCTCACTAATAGTGGGGGGTGGAAAAGAG
>NW_011357368.1:8305804-8316504 GCF_000735185.1 Notothenia coriiceps
AGAGAAGAGAACAATACAATACAACATCTCTCCCTCCGTCTCCGGACACGTGGTTATCGCCCGGCGGGAAATCTCTGGACTTCGGACGTTCTTTACGGATGTTGCTCTCTTGTTCACTCGTCCCAGCTGGCTCTGAGCGATCTCTGCAGCACCGTTTAAGGAAATGAGGTACAATACACCCCCCTCCCTCCAAAAACATCCTTCTCTACTGCTCCATTTTTTTTGTTCTGTTCCTGCCATTGTCACCAGACGAGGGGCTGTGTCAAGGGGTAAAATTAGGAATGTGTGTGTAGAGTGTAGAACTTCCTGGACCTACTGAGGTTTGTGCTTCACTGTTTCTGCATAAAGTATGTTCTCATCCCGTGAACTAAGACAGGAAGTGTAGAGAGACACTGGAAACAATAGGATTTTCCTCCTGCGCATTGCAAACTATTGTGAACAGCACAGGATTGCTGTGTCTACCTCACCAAAGGGCCTTGTTTCCTGTCATACTCCGGACATAGTTTCTTGTTTAGTTCATAGATACTGTATGACGAAGAGTTTCGGATTGTATCTCAACAGGAAAGGATGAATTCCACTGCCAACTGTCACAATGGGTGGCCTTACTTCTTGAAATACATATTACCGTATTGTTCTGGAACAAAAGGGTTCAATATGGAAGTTATTTCCTTTACAGTTTCTTTAGTTTCCTTTGCTGTTTGAGGCTTGAATGCATAGGACACTGAGCGTATTGTATTTAAGAACATATTTGGGTGTAATTTCCCTTTTTTAAAGTTTGCATCCCTTTTATAGGCTGTTCTTCAACCAAAGAGTCAAGAATCATGGGCATTCTTTTGAAAAGTCTGAAGAGGTTAAACTATACAGTATTCAAGCAAATTCGTTCTTGACCTTGGATTCAACATGTTTGAGAAAAAAGAAATCAAAACTCATTATCTTTTTTGTACTTAATATCTAATTTATATTAGATATTTCAAAGTGAATCTGGTAAACCCTCTGATTTATCCTATTATCCAACAGGGGTCTGAAAGGTACGATCCACTCTTCTATTGATATAGTTGAACACATTACAGCATCTTTAGTTATAATGATAACTTGTATCCTGTCAGACATCAAACTGCTATGACACAACTACCCCGGAGCTTGTTTATGCCCTCAACAGTCAGCATGTTGAAATAAGCACAATGTCCCGCCCTGTTAAATCTGTTATGCTGATTTGAAGGGATTAAGCTTGTTTATGGTATTACATCCCTCTATGTTTGTGGCAACCCAGTGTCTTACTTTGCAAAGAGTACAACCTAGAAAATAATGGCTGGGTTCACATCCAGGCATTACAACCTCTTGCGTTGTCATTTTACACCACTCCATTTTTAATCCCTCACCCTCAAGGCAAATTAAATTGTTTGATGTTCATAGATGATATTTCATTAGATGTCATGAATCATTAAGACATGCAACTTCTTTCCTATGCTTGTATCCTATTTGTTCAGAGTTCGTCTGAAAGTGAGGGCAGCAAAGTTAACCTTTATCGATGTATGAGTCACTGTTTCCTGTGGACGAGGATTAAGACGTCTCCTCCGCTCAGAAACAGCTTCACAGAGGGGGTTTCTGCTGGGGAGCGCTTTGACAAATGGTCCTTCCCAGTTTAATGTCGCAGCAGTCGTGCTGCAGTGCACTAATAGTGCTTGTACTCTCACTGGGCTCAAAGTTTACACTCGGTGTATCAAAGCCTATGTTGATGTGATAAAGCAATGCTGGATTTGTGTGTAACATTCTCCTGCTCAGTATAAGAGTGTAAGGTGTGTTCAGGGAGGCCTTGTGTTAACCGTAATGCCCGCTGGGGGTGTGGAGGATAGATGGTGTCTGACAGCACCCTTGGCGTTGCAGTGCTGCTGCTGTGTCATGCTATTTTGCTGTGGTGTTGGCTTGTCTGTTCGTCTCAATTTAAAACCTCTGGAGAAGTGTCTGCTTTTATTGAATATCTGGAGCTAAAAATACCTTCTGCCTCACCAATCACAGCGGGGAACAGGTTGAACGGTGAGATGTGATTGGATGGGATGTCCCATGGATGTTGCTAACTGTTTTTGAAGTGTACTATATGACTCATACATCCTACATCATAAATAGACATTTAAGTTGCACTGTTCAAATTCATAAGACAGTTGCAGCCTGATTTCACAAATTGTTTTAATGATGAATTCCTTACTCTCTGTATATTTCTCCCTCTAGCTGGTGGTGATGCTGAAAATGTAGTCCATCTTTCTCTCACATTCATTTTGTGCTGAAATGATTTACAAATATTCTAATTAATTTCATTTATATTTAGGGGCGTGCGGCACAGTGGATAGAGCGTTGGTGTTCGGATCAAGGCAGCACAGGTTCAAACCCCACTGCAGTCAGCATGTCGTTGTGTCCCTGAGACACTTCACCCCAAATTGCTCCTGTGGGGATTGCCCACAGTATTGAGTATGTTAGTCGCTTTGGATAAAAGCGTCTAACAAGTAACATGTAATGTAAAGTAAAATAATATAAGGGGCAGGGTTGTATTCAACAAGGAGGCCATTATCTCTTACGGTCCCAATCTGGGTTTTTTAAAAGTGGTTTTATCCTGGCATTCAATTTAAATGAATTCATATTAATGCCGCACTCGGATGAACTAAATCTTAAAAATGAGTCATTAACCTTTTTAGAGAAATAATGAAATGTTGCTTGACTCACTTTAAAAAAGCTCCTGCAGCTTAGTCATTCCGTTTCGGCACTCTCAGACCATGTCATCTCATTTTAAAGGGCAGTCTGGCTAGCAGCAAGTCGGCCATCACCTTTATTGGCAGAGAGTGAGGTGTGACATGTGTTTATCTGCTGCAGACAGGCTGTCAGGTGGAGGACACCCCACATCCCCGCCTTTATGGGAAATGTGATGTAGAGCTAACCTCCACCACTGCAGTACACACTTACATCTGCTAATCAAAAAATGTTGACATTCTTTTTTTGTTATTAGTAATTTAAAACATACTTGTTGGGTTTGATGCCAAAATGGCTTCCCAGGGCTTTTCAGGGGCCAACAAGGGTCCACAGGGTAAAGTGGACACCCTTATATGATATGCTGTAGTTCTGCTAATCATTGTTAGCTAGAGTTTTTTCAAATGGGAAAGTACAGACTGAAAAGGATCGAAATTAGATTTTCATTTTTAATTAAGAAAAAAATAATTTAAAATAGGTAATCTCTTGAACACCATGCACTGTCAGTTACACCGACAACTGTGGCAGACCTACTCCTAAGTCATTATAATAGATTGGCTTTTTTGAGTTGACAATTGCATAATGAAGTAGTGGAAATCAAGACTTAAATGGTGTCAAAATTGCCCAGTATTTTTATGATCACTGCTTAAAATGTACGCAAACTGGAGAAACATCAGATGAAAGTATATTTTTTAAGCTGTCGGTTTTTAGCTGCTTGGAGGCAGCAGATGGAAAAACCAAAATCGACTCATCCCTTATCCAAATTTGTTATGGTGAACTTGTTAACCAACATTTGTCTATTTAAAAACATTAGACAGTGAACAACATTAGCATTCATTTGCAGTTTATCTTGAAACCCAAATAAGAACATATCTGGCTTTAGCTAGCTAGCTGTTTACTATAGCCAGTTGCTCATTTTGTCTGCCGTTTGATGATGTGTAGTTTGCATGATACAGTGTTCATGTAGCATTAACTTACAACAGTAAAGTTGTTAGCCATAAAAACACAGAAGGAAGGAAAGTGATGTATTGGAAATTCCTGTTAGTACAAGGAATACAGTAGATTCGGTAGCTCATAGCTGGCTATCTTTGCACACTTAAATTGTCGATACACATAGCTTTATTAAAGGATATAAATTATTGCTAACATGTTCCTCATATATTTTTTATTCCTGGCAGCCTTTTAACAGCCCCTTTGGTTCAAGGGACTCTGATCATGAAGACCAAGATTCAAGCAAAGATGAGAGAAGGGATAGAGGAGGATACTTATTGGGATGAAACCATGACATTACATTAAAGAAGTGGGGAGCAAAGGGAGATGGGAGATGAAGAAGAGGAGAGGGTATGCAGCTCAGGGCTTTTTTGCAACATCAAGCCCTGTGCTGGAACCGCTGCGATCATTTTAGCTGTAACCGCTTTTCCCGTTGTCGTTGTCAGACTTCGGGGAGTTTGACAGCCGTGCACTTATGCAAAGTTAGTCTATCATCCCCACCCTGCCAAAGATCCATCCCTGGAGAGCAGACAGCAATGAAAGTTATCCCTGCACAGACTCAATAAACCAGTTTGTCTCTTCGGAGTAAAATCAAAAGCTCTAGTCAAAACTACATCGGTCAATCTGAAAATAGTGTTTCTGAAAAGAAAAATAATGCTTCAGAAGTTAGAGAAAGGACACTTCAGAGGCATATCTGTCTAGTACTGATAACATGTTTGATGGATTAGGTCAAATACTTCATCAAAGGTCTTCCTGGTGTAAATTCAGATCGTTGACAGCCATTACATGGAGGATTATGTGCTTGTCATCGGTTACTGTGGCCTCATTGAGTGGCTCTGGTTCGATAATCAATGTGGGCCAAGCTACAGAGATAGACTTTACATGTCAATCTGTTTGTCGGCCTGATGGTTTCCAGCCGCACCCTGAGATGTAAGGGTCTGGCTGCAAAACAGAAGCCAAAGATGAGGCTTTGATCAAATGTTTTTCTTTCGGTGATGTAGATATAAAAGAAAAACAGGCAGAGAGAAAAAGGGCAAAGAAAGGTTCATTTTGTCTTTTTGCAAACATATTTTATTGCAGCCTTATTATTCATTTATTCTCAAACCTGCTGAGCAGAAATCTTGATAGAGATCGTTTTTTTTTACATTATTCATCCTGCCTTCTGAACTGGCCTGTCTCCCGTACTGGTGTTCTCTTTTTTAAGCAGTGTGGTCAACACGGTACCTCATTTTCACTTCATTAGCACAACATACCATTTCCCCTTTTGAAATCTTTATCAACTAAATGCTGCTGAAAGCACTTATCCCATTGGATTTAAATCTGTTTATATGTCATTTGGCACAGATGGTCAGTCAGATACTCTCTAGTGTGGTCAGATATTTATAATCATGGAAGTGTGTTAGGACCTGAAAATACTTTATAATCATTTCTAATAGAGACATTATTTGGCTAACATGCCTTTTCAGAGCTGGTATGCATAACAACATGCATTTCCATTAAACTAAGCAGCCAAACCTAATAGGTCTGGGCGATGTCATTATGCATTCAGGAAGTGTGGTGAGTTAACTATCAGCCCCTTTCACCTGTTTTGCGGTGATGTTATTTTTTTATTGTGTTACCGGTCGTGACAGGCGTAGCGGGACACGACACGCTGTAGTCTCAGGTTTCTCTACATCACCAATGAATTCACAGTAGCAGCCAGTCACTCACTCAGTCAGGGGTCACGTAAGGACAGAGAGATGGAGTCTGAGAGAGAAGGGAGGACATTTACGACTCAGACATTGTGAGGGTGAGCTGCATCCCAATGTCTGCTCATTTACTGCCTGGCTGAAGTCTCTCTCAGGAGAGAAGGTGGAAGCTTGTGCAGAGTATTTGCAGGTAATCCAGGTCCCCAGGTGTGTGTCTCTGCACAGTCTAAAACAAATAAAAAGCCAAATACCAGTCACTTGGGATGTCTGGTAGGAGAAATCCATCAAACAAGATTTAGTGTTGGAAATCATCTAACACCTTGTCAACCCATGATGTTCAATATATTGATGTACTCTGTGATGAAGCACTTTCTCTAAACCTGTTTCTACTGTTTTAGTTTTTATAATCGCACACTCCCTTTCTTTACATGTGGAAAAAAAGGCTTTTGGTAGTTAACACCTTTTTATATTCTGTAATGGATTTTTATGTGGGTGATTTCTTGAAACATCATCAATACATTTTTTCCAGTGCGCCATTGGCCTGTCAGGTCAACGCTAATCAAATGCATCCGCAAACAACGCTAACCCCTCATTCGTTCCAAGTGCTTGATACTCAGTCTGTGGTGTCGTCTTTCCAGTGACACAGGCTCTGTTACCTGTCTGACTCTTTGTTCCACTGATTCAGTCCATTGCTGGATCTGTCAGATAGTCTGGCCTTCCCTCGATCTAATGATAATGCTTAGTGTTATACAATAAAGATGCTTGAGTCCGATACCTTCTCTGACAGTGTAAAAATATATGAGTGCTTTACCACATATTGTACCTGACTCAATAAAAACTCAACTTTAGTTTTGAGACATGGTTGAGACTTAGATCAAAACATGATGACTTGACTCCTGTGAGATTGGGGTTGAAACCAAATAAGGACATGAGAATATAGGACTTGATTTGTTACTCCCTAAAGACTCAGTTTGACATTAAATCAACAAAATAAATAACTCCTTGAAGACTTGACTTGCCTTCCTTCCCCTGAGAAGTTAATTGGTGGTACTTAGCTCTACCCTCTTGTGCCTATTCTGGTTCCCAAAAACCAAGATGACAACAACAAGAAACAAGATGGCGACAGCACGAGAGCCAATCTCAAGGCTTCAAAACGGTAGTCCACGAACCAAACCTATTGGAACATAGAATCAGGTCCGAATGAAGTCACAAAAGTTTGGACTCAAGCCTAAATTGGGACCTGACATCAAGTATCTGTTAAAAATAAAGACTTGAAACTTTGGACTTTGGGCTTGACGGCTGGTAATCCTGGCTTTTCTTTTAATTCCACTCATACAATTAAATATTGATACAGACAATTAATGAAAAAGACAATGGAAAATAAACGTAGAAGAAGAAAAGCATAGCTTATAAAGAAAAATAGTCCTCCCGTTGGTGATTTAAACTTGAAGGCAAACTTGTTTAACTTAGAGAGATCTTGACTGGAACTAAATGAATGACTTGAGTTGGATGAAAGGACTTGAGACTTGACTTTGACCTGCTCCAAACAGCTATGAAATGCACAGGAACCTCATGCAGTAAAACTCTTTACTTCAAAGTGTAAATGGACTCTGTTGCAGGGGTAGAAATGGGCAGGAATTGTAGCTGGCTACCATTAACTCTCTGTCTGTGTCTTACATGTGTTCACACACCCAAAGACAGGGTTTTGGCCATGAATCCTCTGATGAATTGCTTTAGTCATTGGTCCTGGCTGTGGTTTAGTGTGTTGAGTAATGCGATGCTGTTCTACTCCTCCTCGGTTGCCCCTGAGCACAGGTGCTCTGCTCTTCCTGAGTGGGAGTTCTCCACTGAACAAGTTAGAGTTTCATTCATGCTGTCAGAGCTACAGAAGGTTTTGGTCATTGTGGAAGTGATCTAAGAGTGAAGCTGAGATTCTGTGTTTCTGGCATGTATGACAATGAGGATAATGGTCTTGGATATAAGCAAACCGAGTGAGTGACACTCAGAAAAGTTTATTCTACTCCTGTGTTGTTCTCCACACATTCTACATTAATGACTATTGACAAGCGCATCATATTTAATGCTTCACTGTCCTGCTTTTTCAGTACTGGCATATGCAATATGTTAACAAGGCAGGACTACTGCCAAGACATGGATGTGAGCTGACAGCTTGCTCCCTGAGCACATCAAATCTATCTGTATGAGCATGCTGCCAGTATCCTGAGACATTGTATGATATTGATATTCAACCTGGAGGCATTTTTCTCTTTGAAGCTAACAGTTTTATACCTGGAAATGTATTTGTAGAAAATATATGCAAATATGGCTGATCTCTGCTTGTTATTGTATTGAACATCTGATCTGAATTGACATTTTGTTTCACTAAACTACTTACTCTGACATCACTTTCAGGTTTTCTGTTTGGGAAAGGCTGTTATTTTGACGTAACTAGTCAGAATTATGTGATTCATCCATCCTACCTACATAGTGTCTGTTAACACAAACACTTTCCATGCTGTTCAAATAAATGTAAGATGAGGATATTTCTGTGGGTTGACTGACAGTAACCTCTGCACCTTTCTCACTGTGTTATTCATGGACATTGCTCCGTCTTTATTTTTCACCTACTACTTTTTCATGTAGGACACCATCTGTAGTTAGCTTGGGTTCGTACATTTATAAAACAGTGACAATTACTATTATTTCTAAGCTAATATGCTGACTTACATTAACAGTTTAACAGAGTTTTGTACATGTTTCCCACTTTGTATACCATAATTAAGCAAAGTGACCGACTGGGACAGGGAGGGCGATATGTTTCCTTATGTGCTACTTCCAAGTGAACGGCATGCTGGGAGCCTAATGTTATTTTAATGGCCAGTGGGTTGCTGTTCTGCGGGCAGAGCCTGGCGGAGAGTTAGGGCGCTGATTGATAACATGTCTTCTGCCAGCCTCCATGACACAGCCCCAGCAACTCATCCTGCCAGGTTTACCATCCAGGTCCACGACTGACAGCGCTCACGCATACAGCTCACCACTGTGACTCAGCAATATGGCTGCCATTAGGTATGGAAGGATTAGAAAGCTCCCTGGAAACCAATTGTAGTTTTGCTGCTTGCATTTAATTTAGGTCTTTTGTTGCATGGAATCAATACGCTTAATCATTAAGTTGTTGTGTGTATCCTGGCTGGACCATTGAGTTATCAAAGCCCCAGAGTGTCTCATGAGTCACTTGCAGTGGTTTTAAACCCACCCACTGAAGAAAATGGTTTCATAACAGAATTGTTCACAGCTATAATCAGTAATCAGCTTCCCTGTTACACAATAAGCCACAGTCTCACATCATTGGGGCCAAGCAGTTGGTTGTTTTGCAAGGTCACAGAGATCGAATAAACACTCCAGAGTTAAAGCTTTACTCCATGGACAGAACAGGAAAAATTGCTATCAGGGGCTGATTTCCATCAAAGGGTAAATCAAGAGAAAAAAGGGCCCACTATGTGAGCGTGTCCCCTGAGTAGATGTGGAAGGGCAGGGAAGAAGGAAGTTGGTTTAACTTCAATGGGGCTTAGATCACATGAAGCCTGAGCTTTGATTCAATAAGTTCAACATTGATGTTTCAGATTTTAATATGATCCTAGTGCTGTAAATGTTGAAAGAGACTTTATACATTACTGTATTTTGCTGCAAGTCTCTGCTTCACACTACCCCTCTTTTGAATCAGTGCCTCCGCTCTCAGACAGAAGCTCCCTCCAGTATATAACAAAGAGATAAAATGAAGCGTGAGAGCGTGGCATCAAAACTGTTGGAAGAAAATAATCAGTTGAAACGGTTGTGATTGGAGGTCCAGTTATCAGTTGTATGCGTGAGAACACGACACTGTAGTTCACACCGTCGTTGTCGCATCCCACAATTCTCCTCCCTCCGCCTCCTTCCCCGTTCTCGTTATGGAAAAGCTCTCAGGCTGCAGCCTCAGTGGGCAAACAGCCAGCCTGTTGCCACGGCTTCTATACATAACCGCAGAATAGAGGGAAGTCCAAAATCAAAAGCATTGTTATCCCTGCGGCTTAGGGCCACAGCGAGCCGGAGTGACAGGCTTATTTCATCGTGTGACGTCTGGGGTGACCTTGGCTTTGGCCTCTAGTCTGCGGCCCCTGCAGACACTCTATTCAGGGCTGCAGTCCGGGACCTTTTTGGGACCAGGTCCAGTCAGGAGGACCGCAATCACAAAGCCTGTACAGAGTCCCAGAGAAAAGCATATTGTTACCAGATTCCTCACTGTGCCAATGGTGAGTGGGAATTTCAGTCAATGACCCCCCTTTTTTTTCTTTTTTTCCCAACTCAGTGCGAGCCCCAACATGTCCTTGTGAATGAATTTGAATATAATGTACTATTAGGGTTGCCATGGTGATAGCTGTCGTCGTGTGTGGATGTCAGTTGCCATGCAACCAGTAGGAAGCTAAGCTGCTATGAGTACAGTGCTAAGCTGTCGATGTACACCAGAAGAGGAGCTGTGATACATTCCTGCACATGACCAATTATTGTTAATGCTGGTGTATTTTGTATGCAATAAAAGGATAATAGTTTTATCATTTTCAATTTAGCTTTTTGGGGGTTTGTAGGAAAAGAGGGTTTAACAAGTTATCATATTCAACAGCACAGCATTAAAACAAGCATAAATGACAATAGCTGCAACCATGGCCGTACCCACCATTGAGGTCACGAGGTCCGGACCTTGGTCATTTTTTCGAGGTGTATATAATAAATAAATATAATAAAACTCGTGAAATAACTGCACATAATTAACAGGGTTCTTTGTAGTACTTCCATTTACTGGCAGTGGGGGCGCTGCACAACTAAGTAGCCTACATTAAAGCAAACAGAAGAAGACAACATTCATTTTTCAACTAACAGCCGCAGTCCGGACTCGTACCCATGGATGTACAAACGCCAAACACCAGTGTGATTTTGGTGACAGCACGACTATCTATAGTGGGGGTTCCAAAATCCGGCAGCACCAACACCTGGTCTGCCACTTGTGGAAGCCCCCCTTTAGTTTCTCACCAGCAGGAGCCTGACCAATTTGCCGCCCTAGGCAAGATTTTAGCTGGCGCCCCCCCCCCCCCCCCCCNCATGGATGTACAAACGCCAAACACCAGTGTGATTTTGGTGACAGCACGACTATCTATAGTGGGGGTTCCAAAATCCGGCAGCACCAACACCTGGTCTGCCACTTGTGGAAGCCCCCCTTTAGTTTCTCAGGTACAGGGGGCATGCTCCCCCGGGAAG
>NW_011357368.1:8316544-8318421 GCF_000735185.1 Notothenia coriiceps
GATCCTGGTGAGTGAGGGGCTCCACGGATTGGTCCATTTGGGCCAATCCGGTCATTTGTTGTTGATTTGGGTGTTCACACGTCACAGAACCCAGGGAGCAAACAATGGAAAAAGAGAAATGTCCAGCGAGGCGTTCTGGGGCAGCATAGACAGGTCTTCTCTGTGTTAGAGTTTTACTCGCTACAGGGTGTACTTTGAGGGTTTGTGACTCTGCAGACCGTTTACATGCAGAAAAACCTTCATAACACACAAGGGGACGGGGAATAACCAGAAAAGCATGACATGGGCCCTTTAAGGACTTTCTGAATATATACTCTCTTCTCTTAATTGCAAGTTAAAAGACTGTTAGCTACATAAGCGCTACGGATGCTAACGATTAGCATTACAATGATTTGATTGATCCTGGATGTATTAGCCGACAGCATGCAAAGTTAGCATTTTGATATTTGTTGCGTAACTGGTGGATATTTTTGGCTTGTTTTTTTTGTCAACTACCATAATCTATACACAGAACACACTTTTTCTCTTCTTATTTTACTCTTCCTCTCTGCCACTTTATCTCTGCTAACATTTGAACCTATGATGAGTGCATGACTCTGACCACAGAGATAAGCTCATTTTCTTATAAACGACCACAAAGACTTGTCAGGAGATCAATGAAGATGATTTGTATTTAGATAAAGTAACAGGAACAGGAATGAATCAGGCTTTGTTTTAGACTCACAAAGTTCTCCTTGGGCAACTTCAATTTGGACACTTGGGTTAGGGTTAGCTAAATATAATCTAATGATGACCGATCATTAACATCATTTATAACAATTTGCATCCTAATCAGAGTGGATTACTGATGGAGAAACTGGTCATGGTTGTGTTTTGTTTTGCTTTACTCAAGTACTGTACTTATTTGTTGATACTTTTGACATTTTGGAAACCAATTACTTACTTTTAAATAAAATATTACATATAACTTTACAGATATGCGTTAACAAATACATAAAATAATCAAACCTGTCATGTTAGGGTTAGGGTTACAAATAATTGACTTATAATTCAATGTTAAAATATCCAGCAGCCGTTTAGAAAGTAATTAACATTTGCTCAAAGCTAATTTGCTTAAAGATTATGTTGGAGCATCGTTAGCAAAGCAGAAAGGTGAACACAGTGAATCATTTGGGCAACAGTCTGTGTTTTAATGTGCTTTTTCAATACCAACAAGTTTGTGAAGCACAGAAACATAATAAACTGAGGCTTTCTGGGTGATATCTAAAAGACTCTGTGGACTATAATCTTCCCAGCGTTCGACGGGAGGTAAGTGCACAGTTCGGAGTTCACAGCCTCTCCAGACAGCAGCTGCTCCGATGCTTTTAGGCTCAGACTGTAAGTGACTTTCAGTAAAATGAGTGTTTCAGTGTCAAGAGGACAACAAACAACAGGAGGGGCCGGTTACACGGCTCAAATGTTCTACCTCTGTAGCCGCAGATAGAGCTGTGAGTATCCTTTGGCTAAAAGAATAAAGGACATCAGACACATGACTTTTATAATCTATCAGACAAACTGTAATATCAGCCAAATAAGACGATGTGAAAGCAGTATATAACTATAGTGAACATTATGAACCTGCAAAGTGTCATCATTGCTGCTGATGGGTATGAAATGTGTTGGAAGTATTTAGTACCTGACTTAATTACATTACTGTGCAATACATTTAGCGGACTTTCATCCAAAGCAACGTACATACACTTATATACTGTAGACATGGATAACCATAACCC
Organism: Notothenia coriiceps; assembly: GCF_000735185.1. Taxonomy (NCBI): domain Eukaryota; kingdom Metazoa; phylum Chordata; class Actinopteri; order Perciformes; family Nototheniidae; genus Notothenia; species Notothenia coriiceps. Next base: position 8,318,317 of record NW_011357368.1, read on the forward strand.
TAACCATTGACCCTCCGGTTGGGAGAAACCCATTTAACCCCTTAGCTACATCCACCCTGAACTACAGTATATCTTAACCCTCCTGTTGTCTTCGTTTCCCCCCCC
>NW_011357368.1:8318927-8331677 GCF_000735185.1 Notothenia coriiceps
TTTTTTGGGAGTTTGATTTATTTTTAAATTAACATAAATACAACATTAAAACCTATAATTTCACACTTAAACCATTATCTAAAAAAAAGAACAATTTCACATAAACCTCTGGTTTTTACTGGGGCTGGGGCAGTTCAACTTGATTTTGACGCTGTACGCAATATAGGCGTAGTTCTGTTAGTATAAGATAATAAGATTGGGGGGGGGGGGTTGTGCCATAGTTTATTGGCACTGTACGCAATATAAGCGTAGTTCTGTTAGTACAAGATATAAGATTTACTTTGTTGATCCAAAATCGGGAAATTGTGTTGTTGTGAAATAAAACTTTTTTTTATTTTTTATTTCTAACTTTTTTTAATTTCTTTTTCTCCCCAATTTTCGGCGCCCCCGACGGGTTGATGCACCCTTAGCATTCGCCTATACTGCCTATGCCAAGGGCCGACCCTGGAACCCAGAGTAAAATGTTTTTGTGTGCACAGACTACAGGTGAACTGCGAACAACAGTGTGATTTTGGTGGGAGTATGACCAACCTGGACAAAGTTATAGTGGGGGTGCCAAACCCGGCAGCACCAACACCTGGTCTGCCACATGTGGAAGCCCCCCTTTAGTTTCTCACCTGCTGAGCCCAGAGTAAAATACTTTTTTGTACACTGACTACAGGTGAACAGCAAACAACAGTGTGATTTTGGTGGGAGTACGACCACCCTGGACAAAGTTATAGTGGGGGTCCAAAACCAGGCAGCTGCACCACCTGTTCTGCTGAACATGGGCTGTAGAGAACCGTGCAGATCTTCCCTATTAACACCAGGATTAACCTTATCGAAAAGAAAAAGAACATTAACAGTGTGAGAGAGGCACAGATACAATGACAATAATACATTCAATGTCACCTTACAATACACAAATAAAATAAATACCAGTGGCATTACAATACAAAAATATGTGATATCATTACTTGTGATTTTTTACGTATTTTGTATTCATGGTTATCAAGTATCAGATACTTAAACAACAGAGAATGTTTTATAAAATAGTGCTATACTGACAAAACACATATTATCCTTTGACCATGTACTCTGTAGGAATAAAACACTGACGTTTATTCCAATGCAAAACATTTTACAAAGTAAAACATTTATTTGATTCTTCCGCTTAGAAAACTAGACGAAACGTCCAATAATTGAAATGACGTCAGCCCTGCGAACACGGCTTCAATCCACGGCACAACACAGGAGCAGCGGTGGAGTAATTGAGATCATCTGAGTCAAGTGGGCTGCTTGTGTTTCTGTTGATCACAGGACATCATATGACCAGCAGCAGATCCTGTGTGAAAGCACTACGTTTGTCAGTGGACGTATGACAACATGCACAATAACTTATATTGGAGCTATAGGCTATACTTTGGTTTAAATTGCATGAATAAAATAGCTAGAGAGCCAACATTAATTTAATTCATCCAATATCAGACCTTTTAACAAAACTTTCAATGCTTTTCTTTCATTATAATTTGAGTAAAATGTTGAGGAGATAACATTGCATTGTTTTCTTTTTTCACTGACACAGATATAATTAAAAGACTATCAGTCCAAGCTCAGCTTTGGTAAGGGAGATACAGGACAGGCAGAGAGAAAGTGATGGAAGTCAGAGAGGGACTGCAGGGACAGCCTTCTGAGCCCAGGGTTGTATTTACATTATGTTCATGTGCTGTTCAACACAACCTATGTAGGCTTAGTTACCCCATCTATCTATCTGCAAAGTAAAATGAACTAAATTACTGAATTATTTGTAATACACTGGCAGGAGCGACAAGTGAGGAGGAGCATACATTTAACAATGAGGGATGCATAAAGGACAGAGAGAGTAATGAACAGAAAGAAGACAGAGACATTACTTTTCCAATGTTTTGGAAGCATTTTAGCCTCTTCTGCACCTCCAGATTATAATGTGGATCATTATTGGATCATGCATTACACTTTCAATATAATTTATGCTGCAGCCCACTGATATGGTTTGAAATTAATATATCATCCAATTTGTGCCCCCCTACAGGACTTAAAAACAGATATCTAGATCATGAAAATCCTCCCAAAATTGGGGGGGCCTGCCCCCGAGCTCCCCTAGGACCTCGGTATTTACGAAATCCTGGGTACGGGCCTGGCTGCAAACACGTACACATGCATCCACCCATTCATGCCTCCTAGGTCAGGCATTTGTGATATAAAGTATTTGCAGGTATTAGCAAGACAATAACATGTGATCCTGGTAGTCTAGTTTGATTTGTCTTATTTAACTAAGGTTAGAAGACTATCAGGGAGGTTGTATGATGTTGAGCAACTCCTAATGTATTTTGGCACACAACTCTGTGTTTTTATTCCAAGCCTTTTGTGTGTTGGCACCCTGCTGTGTCCACACAGAGCTCTCTTAAACATGAATAAGAGGACTGCATTTTGTAATGTCTGCCTAAATGCATGGTCTCCATCCAGTAGGAACTCCCTTGTGCAGTAACAAGGACATGATCCCTCACCAGTTTCCAGAGGTAAACAGAGGTACTAGAATTGAATGGAGTTTCTGCGTTGGTGGGATAGTGTTAAGCATTGCATTAAAACACTCTCCGCTGCTGCCAGTGACCCTACTGTCAGGGGTTTTGTCTGTGCCGTGACCCTAGATGTCTTCTCAAATGATCTTTTACCTGCACATGTGCATGCAACTACAATACAGCTTCTTGAACAGCTGTGTTTTGTCCATCCTCCTTTCTAAACAAAAACCTTGTTGTGCTCTGTGATAAGAAGTATAAATCAGACTCTCCCTGCCACTATCTCTCCTCTTCCCACCCTTCCCTGGCCTCACCCCTTGTGCCTTGCAATTTAAAGAGCATGTCAATGTGGCTGAGCTGGCCTGACAGCGCTGATGAGGTGTAATCACCGTGGAAAGGCTCAGCTGCTTTCTTCGCACCCTGCCATTGAGCTCATTAGGCCAGGAACTTGATGCTAAAAAATATAAAGCAGAAGATAGGAGTAAAGCGGCAAAAGGGCTTACTATGACTGCAGCGTTATGGTGTGTTTACAGTGGGCAGTGGAGATGGTTTTGGGATAGGTGGCATTTATTCAGAAGCTGGGAAAAACAAATGTTCTGTTGCTATTACTGTATTCATTCATTAGTCTTACTTGTATGCGTCTTATCCTTCGCCATTATAGTCTAAGCTGTGACTTAAGAGCGGGGAAGAAGCAATCAGCTCTGTTTTCATTTTCTTGGAACACATTTGTTATCTAAATTAAGGACTGCCTTGACAACTAATTTAGTAAAACATGTTTAAATTATTGTTTTCATTTATTTGATCTGTTGTAAAAGGAAAGTAGAGTTAGAAGGAAAAATAAATTATTTTCAAACATGTAATATAATACATTGTTTCTTGTGATTTTTGCATTCTACCATTCCCATAAGTAAGCTATTGCTAACATGGATAGATGGATAGTCGCTGTAGCGGTCATACATTGTGACTATTGTAGGTAAATATTTGTGTTATGTTTAATATCATCTATGTTACTCAACATGTTATTTTCCCTGCTCGGGCATGTGTCCTCCAACCGTATTCAATTCAACAATTTCAAAATGGTCCGTGGTTGCATAGTTCAGATTTATAGCCCAATACAAACACTGAAAGGTTGCCACAATGGCGACAAAATGACTCAGATGTGTTGTGTTGCCTCTTCAGTCTCCTGAACGGGGCTGCATTTATGACAAAATAAAGCCTTATGAAAGGATCAGCACCCTACTGCCCTGTGCTTTGTGTTGCCTGTCCCTCTCATCTAACACGTCTCCCGCAGAATCACAGGTTGCCTGATACCAGACCTCTCCTCCTGGGGGGGGTGCAAATCCAATTTCACATGTAAGAGATTATTCACGCAGGTAGGGTGAAAGGTGCTAGGTGTGTGTGTTCAAAATAGACTTCTTTAGAAACATGTGTCTGTTTATGTTGATTGTGAGAGAGCTTAGTGTGGGCACCGTGTTGCACAAGGGCACTTCCCACAAAGGGAGGCGAATACGCACACACTAAAATCTCTGGGGGTGAAAGGAGATGTGTGTGTGTTTTCTTTCATTTAACAGAAGGCCATCAGTGAGTCATTCTCCTAAAGAGCACCCTTGGGTATTTGTCGGGCTGACAAACAGGCAGTGGCTGTCCTCAGAACCAGGCTTACTGGTCAATGTTTAATGCGATGTAATTGGTTTTACTGGGCAACACAGCCTGCAGGATGACAACGCTGATTTGAAAACTAGCAGTTGAGGCTCTCCTTCTTGGTCTTTTGTTGTCAAAGTTTTGGTTGTAATTCATATGATCCACTCTGAGATGCGTTACTGTTTTATGGTAGTCATTACAAGGATTAAACGTTCAAGGTTAAGCCTTTCTTGTCAGTGTCTCCTCTACTTAAATCTGCTCACATACAATCACAGTATATCAAAACTTTAATGTGATTTTGATACCAGAGTTGAGTTTCACCGTATCTGTCATTCTCTCTCTCTCTCTTTACTAGAGAACCATGAGCACTGTGGAGGAGGAACCGGATCACATGATACCATGAAGACAAGCCTGCATGTCCTGCGCCGCCAGCTGCTGAGTGAGTAGACCCCAGGGTGGGACCAGGGCATCGGCAGAGTGTCCTGGGTTTGCAACCAGAGACCCAGAATGCCAGTATGCATTATACGTATGTGCAAAGTCTAAAGAGAACATGTCTGGGAAAGTCCTGCTACTATGTTACAAATACGATTTACAGCAGCATAGAAAACACACACACACACACAATGTAAACACACGTTTTACACGCTATGTAAAGACACTTTTTAATGTGTTATTGCCCTTTAATACCACTGTATAGATAAAGTTCAAAGCACTCATTAATATTTATAAGGTTTAACCTTAACACATTATAAAGCCCCTTATGATGTATAAGGTCAATTATTATAAATACTTAATTGCTGGTTTTGCAAGGATCATAGCTGGATGATAATTATCATATTTGGGAAACATAAGTGTATAAGTAACTCTAGGAGATCATAAGGTGCTAGAAATTAAAGTTCTGATGTATAGGCAGATATAATACATTACAAGGTGGTTATGAATCACATTAATTGGTTTGCTTTATATAGTGTTATTAACAGATTATAATGGATTATTCAATACATTAGGCTATACATATTAGACATTGGCTCCGTAGAAAAGTGTTACTAAAAAAACTATAATAATAGACAGGTCTACAGGTCCATAAAAGAAGGGTCACAAAAACACATGGTGTTTTCTTTTGTTCGCAATATATGGGATGGATGATAAAGTTTGTTGTACAGTTGCACAGCTGTCTGTGTGAGGGTTAGGAAATATTAGCCATCTGATCAAGAATGATCCACAACAAGTAAGCAAATGAGCGCTTATCCCAAACTTTGATCCTTTAAATATGCTTTTTGTAACCAGAAGTCTTGTTGCTCTCTCTTGGTGGTGGATTAAAAAAGTTCCTTTATTGCTGGAGGCCTTGAAAATGCCTTGAGGGAACCTAATATCTTGATATGAGATACGGTTCATACATTTCTTCATGTATCCCCTTAGTTCTTGTTAAAGTTGTAGTCTGTACTGCTTTAGATTCCGAAGACGGGATCAAGGCTGTGTTCACAGCTCTGGCAAGCCACCAGCGCAGAATGTCACATGAATATGGAGCATGAAGGTCAGACTGGGACCCACCATGCTCCTGGACGGTTAGCTTACCAGGCTGATGATATGGTATGCAACCCAGAGCTCCACCCTCAGGCCAGCGGAGCCAAAGGCTGTCTCTGACAAATCTGCCTTAATCTCACACAAGTGATAAACTCGGACTGGACTGCTGTGATGGAAGTGCCTTAAGTTGTAGCAGAGGTGGAGCGAGATCACATCGAAAAGGTAAAAAAGGTTCAAAAGTCTGAATCATGACTGTGGACTTGCTTTGTATATTTTTATATTAAGACCATATTTCTGGTTTTGTCCAGGTCGATCCGGTCTCTGAAAGCATCACTTTTACAGTCGGAGATCCAGCTGAGGCCTGAGTTTCCTTGGGCACATTACACTTCCATCAGGGTTGCCTCTTTACAGTGTGCAGAACTGAAAGGCCCTCTTAGCTATACAGAGACATTTCCTAGTTCTCAGTCTTTACCAGCCATCTGCAGGAGACAGATGTGCCTTAACATCCTTAGGCTGCGAGCAAGCGAATGGATTCTGCAGATAGAAGATAACTAAGATGAATGATCCCTCATCATGACAGGTGTCAGAGAGAGTACAAATACTTTTCTTCTGGTCACCTCTGTGTTGTATTTTATTCTTCTGCGCTCCCTATAGACCTTTGCAAGCTTGTTCTGATGAGATAATAAACCTAACACAATTGAGATAACTTACTTGTTTCTTGCAAATTAAGTTTTTTTCTGGCACAAATTCTGAAAAGCAAGGTAATTGCTTGCAAATTGTGTTTTGAAGGCAGCTTCTTGAAAGACGAATTGGTATGAACTATGAAGTGTAAATGAGCACACAGGGCTTTAGTAACCCTCCAAATCTGACTTTGGCTTGTTTTGTTTGATTAAAGTCTGCTTTTGCAACAGTATGTGATTTTTTCAAGCCGCAACAACAATAACAATTCTTGGTAATTGGAAAACATTGACAGTGACTGTGACTTGGTGTTAAACTGCGTATCTGCAATTTGGTGTTCTCTTCAGTCCAGACCACTTCCTGTTTAACATTTCTCCTTCCTGATTATTTGCTGCTTTCATAGTAGCTAAATCATTATCCCAGTAAACAGCACAAGAAGTCTTTGTTGTTCTTGTTTTCGCATTCCCCTTCCGTCTGATTCTCCGATAAAAGCTTCACTGTTCAAAGCTGCCGTAACCCGACAAACAATTTGTGGAGCATTCAAACGGGAAGCCATTATCCTGTTACGAAAGCCTTTCCCTCTTATCTCAGGACTCACATCTGTAGAGCTCTCCCCACTCCGCCTCTCCACTACTCCACCCATACAGGCCTCCATCACGATGGTTCCAGCGGGCCACAGGATGTACCGTATCTGTCTGTTTCCCCCCACGGGACAGACACTCAGCCCAAAATGGCAGACAAACACACCCAAGAGCAAACCATAGGAATGTGTCTGTTTGTGCTACTGTAAAGATGACCCTGTATTTAAACGCTCAGGATGTGTAATCACCTCTACAATAGGAAGAATCCCAAAATAAGTTGTGCTTGGGTTGTGAAGCTAGTCAATGGTTGAAGTAGTAGGACAGAGGGTGTCGTATTGTCATACTGATATTCTGTAAAAACTGTGAAGTCCACTGAGACAAATGTAACATTTGTGATATTGGGCTATATAAATAAACATTGATTGATTGAGTAGTAGAGATAGTCATGAAAGTATAGTGATACGAAAGTTAGCACTCCGCCTTACAGTAGTAGTTAAAGTATTATTACTGTTAGCTACAAACGTTGTGTCTGTATTGTTAACAGTTGGGCTAGTAGTTATGTCATCTGTAGCCTACACAAATGTAGTACTTGTATAGGTAGTCATGGAAGTACTGGTATTAGTGTTAGCAGTAGGACGAGCAGTGTTAGCTAAACCCTAACCATTATAGTATGCTAGTAGCATGGGTGGTTGTAGTGGTAGCAGTAGTCATGAACACCCAGAAGTAATAGTAGAACTACTTTAAGTTGCAGTAATATTGTTATTAAATGGTAAATGCACTGTACTTATAGAGCGCTTTATCCAGTCTTTAAGACCCCTCAAAGCGCTTTACATACTACATGTCATTCACCCATTCACACCCATTCATACAGAGCAGTGTACCTTACTCTATAGGACTAGCATTCATACACATTCACACACCGTTGGGCCAATCCATCTGCCGAGCATCAGGGTTATTAGTTTGTAGAACATGGCTACAAGGTGATAAGTCAATTGTCTGTAGTAGTTATATCATTTTACTTTAATGGGTAGAAGTGGTGGATATAGTAGCGTGCCGCCCTTCTGTTTATAGTGGATCTATTGATGAGTCCAGGGCGATAAGGCTCTGTCCAGCAGCGAGATATCAATTTGCAAGCAAGTTACCCCGACAGCTCTCCATTCCGGCCTGCTGATAAAAGGGTTTTTGGTCTGCCCTCAAGCTGTGGATCTGATCTATTTCTGAGAGCAAGTCCAAAAGCTTTCAAATTAAAGGTTCCGGATCACCTTCTACACAAATCTCCCCATTTAAGGCTTAACGATTCTTTGATCTTGCGGTTGTCCAGCCTTTTTCCCTCCAAGCTGAGATATTGAATTCATTTTTGGTATTAGAATCAGAGCCATTATGTGTGCAACCGTATGATGTGATAAAAGGTTCAATGGTACATTTTGATGAAGCCCAATGTAGATACAACGCCCTTCTCCATTTGCCCCCTGAGGATTTGGGGAGAATCCCATGGCTGGGGTTGTCGGCTGCTTGTGAAGTGGGTGTGATAGCATTAAGAGCTCAATGTGGTCCCACTGAGGTTCCGGCCTGGGTGGGTGTGGAGGATATCCCTTAATTAATAGCCAGTTATGTCAATGGCGGGCTGCCAAACAATCAGTAATGCATGTTTAATCCCATTTCATTAAGAGGCTGGGAGAATTTTAAATGTCTAAGTCTCATATCTTANCAAATACCTGTACTTTCTACTTCTTACATGTTGAACACAAATACCTGTACTTTCTACTTCTTACATTTCGAACCCAAATACCTGTACTTTCTACTTCTTACAGTTTGAACACAAATACCTGTACTTTCTACTTCTTACATGTTGAACTCAAATACCTGTACTTTCTACTTCTTACATTTCGAACCCAAATACCTGTACTTTCTACTTCTTACATGTTGAACACAAATACCTGTACTTTCTACTTCTTACATGTTGAACACAAATACCTGTACTTTCTACTTCTTACATGTTGAACACAAATACCTGTACTTTCTACTTCTTACATGTTGAACACAAATACCTGAACTTTCTACTTCTCTCATTTTCCAAACAGGCTGGTTCCTTTAGTCTGAATGTGTGTTTGGTGGCGTGATCATTATTATTTAGAGTCATTGCGTGCCTATTGATTTGAACACGATCCGTGTATCCATCATTTCCTGGTCTTCTCTAAAGAAGAGGGACCAATGAAAACGTTGTCATGTTGCCGTTGTTCAGCATGGAAACATTCATTAGCTAACAATGACATTATTGTTCTATTAATATAAAGGGAGGTCAGGTACTCTTTAAAACAGCTGCTAGTTATGGGTACTTTTTACTGAAGTACATTTCAAAGCCTCTTTACTTTTACTTGAGTAAAGAAGTTTAGTCAGTACTTCTACTTTCACCAGAGTATTTTTAAACACGAGTATCTGTACTTCTACTTGAGTAAAGGATGTGTGTACTTTTGCCATATCTGGTCCCAACTCAACTTTTCCCAAGACTTGAACTTCCCCAAAACACTGACCTGGTTTGCAGGGGATTGGCTGCAGAGGTAAATTCATCTGTTGGTCAGAGGAGACCTGGAGGGACTGTGCGTTGGGGTGGAAAGCCGGGATCATCACGTAGGGCATGTTCACCTGCTGGGACGAGGCAGAACAGATACACCTCATCTCATTGGTCTGAAACTGTTGTAATTTAACATCCCATATCTGTGCTGCTGGTAGGCGAACATGTCTGAAGGCTGACCTGGATCTGCTGCTGAAGAAGGTTGATCTTGTGCTGCTGCTGGATCAGCTGCTGCTGCTGCTTGGCGATCTGAGACACAAGACACATGGTCATTATCACACAGATCACGTGCTGTATGTATGTGGCAAACACACACAATTTCAAAAAGTGGAGGGGACCATGATCCAATGACAACCCACCAAATGCAATGCATGAATTGTATCCTGTATCCTTCGACCCCTAACCCATCACAGTCCCCCTGCTTCCTCTCCTAATGCTATTTATTTCATCTGTAATTTATTTTTTGCCCTTCTTGTTTGTTTGTTTGTTTGTTTGTTCATCATGTACAGCGGCCTTGGGTCCCTTGAAAGGCGCTATAAAAATGTAATCTATTATTATATCAAATGTACAAACTCTATTATTTTGTACATTGACACTATAATTACAAAATATGTGAAATGAACATGCATTGCTATACAATTCATAACAAAGAACTGGATAAGTGATGACGATGCAATGAAGTAGAATTTCCCCAAGAATCTGACAAATGTAGTTATTTAAATTGTCCTTTTTCTTACATTACATATTTTGTTCATCTGACAAGCTTTGACTGATCTTACACCATTAGGATTCTAAGTCGACCCAGTGTTTACCTTTTTGACAACAGAAACTTACTAAATGGGTAAATACACTTTTTCACCAATCATTTTCCATGACCAAAGAAATGACTCTTTCTCAGCGGTACCACTGAAAATGGTTTATTATTAAAATAAAGTCTGCATATGAAACATGTTGTGCCTATCTAAAACAAATAACGTAGATGAAATAGTAGGCTCCTACAGACTAAAGCCACTGTAGACAAGAGGGCAAAATACCTCGTCAGTTAAATGCCATTCTACATTTCATTACTACAGTATGTATTATCATTATAGTATTACTATTTCAGCGATTAAATAAAATATAAATTATATTTGATGCAACTTTAGTTACATTTCCATGACTTTTCCAAAGCTTTGGGGCAAATATTGTTTTCCATAACTTTTCCAGGGCCTGGAATTACCATTTTGAATTTCCATGACTTTTCAATGACCGTAACAACCCTGTATATAATACTTTCTATATTCTACATTTATACTGAAATGACAATACAAGCAAAAATGCACGCATGTTTTAGTATTTATTTTATAACATCAAACAGTAAAGTCCATTGCAGTAAAATGTTGCAAAGGAGCTGAACTGCAGCAAAAATCATGCACATTTACAGATAATTACAGTCAAAAATAGCTACATATTATGTGTATCTGCCAAGCATTTACTGATCCGACACCATTAACATATAGTTTTGACCTTTTTGACCTCATAAACCGTTCCAGAAAATTCTTAGAAAGTCAATATGCCTCAGGACTGCAGATGGAAATGATCTATTAGCTAAAATCTGGCATAAAAAACCTCTTCTCTTTTCTGAGATTATTGCATTTGTGTGCATGAGCCTTGTTCAAATAAATACTTAAAAGTAAAAAATCACTTTAGATTAGTCCCTGTTTTGGACTTTTGGATGTCGTTTTGAAACTCAACCCTCCAGAAGCCTAGATTTGTTATTTGTCTTAACTTGTAAATGCACCTGTCTTCTGTGTATCTGTGACACTGTACTTGTATGCACTTGTTTTTCTAACTCCTATATCACTAAATACAAAATAAAAACTTTGTCCCACTTTTGAATGTTTGTCTTTTGTTGTTTCAAAACTCGATCCTCCAGAAGCCTATATGTCTGTAGTTGTGTGACTGTCACCTGTTCCTGCTGTTGTCGAGCCAGCTCCATCTGCTGCTGCTGTTTCTCCAGCAGCAGGGCGGCCATGTTCCTCTGCTCAGAGTGCGCTCCCAGGAGCTGCTCCCTCAGACCGCTCAGCTGGTTGATCATCATCAGCAACTGGAGCTCCTTCTCTGCCAGAGCCTCGGGGGTACCTGGGGGAAAGGTCAGAGGGTCAGCTGGACTCCAAAAAGAGCAAAAAACACACACAATTATTACATTTGAAAAAAAGAATAACTAGAGGGGGGACATATAGACTTAGTCAGGGGGTGGGACTTTCAATGAATTCAAATATGATATAAAGGGCTGCCATTTCCCATAAAACCTTTCCTTTCAATTTGTACCTGATGTTTTCAAATGTTAGGAAGTTCATAACATCCTGCAGACATTGAGAGGTGGATGGGGCTCCATCAGATTTCCACCGGAGCAGAAATGGGGCGAAGCCTGCGAGCTAGTTCAGGCAGTCAACTCGAGCACTTATGCTGCATTCATGCATAACGCCCCTTGCCACTCTACAACCAACCAAACAGTCTCCTTAATATGCCGCTCTATTTAACCTGCCAGATCTCTCTCTATGCATCGCTTGCTGCTGCTGTTGCTGCAGCTACTTCCACGTCGCTGCTGCTCGCTGCCCCACCACCACCCCAGCTTCCACCTGTAGGCTCGGGGGTTAGATATTTAATCATCGCTCATCGTGCTATGTATATCTGTGGAGTGATGAGGCCCGAGCCTAGACGCCAAACTCAACTATATGCTGCTTCTAATAAACATGTTAAAGAAACACGTGAGTTGTCTGACTGAAGTAGCCTTCTAGCTAACAATGAAGTAAATGCTAAAGTGGCTAACTGATTTGAGGTACAGTCTTGCGGGCCGCCAAATACTGCAATAAAAGGGGCACATTTTTATTTGTATCTTAAATATTTTAGACGTAGTGTCAAAATAGCCCTGCCAAAAATGGATTAACTTTGGACATGAGTAGAACATGTGACTTGGGTGACATGGAGATGTATGAGCTTTTTTTTTTTTTCAAATTCAGGAAGGACACTTGGCAGTGGCGGTTATAGACCAATTTTAATGGGGGGGGCAGTTATTTAATGAGAGGGGCACAATAAAATAAAAGTGGGTTAAAAAGACAGACCGTATCATTTCTGCTATTTATTTGATTTTTTTACTTTATTATTTGCCCCTTTTGTTTGTTTGTTTGTTTGTTTGTTTGTTCACCATGTAAAGCGGCCTTGGGTCCCTTGAAAGGCG
>NW_011357368.1:8331784-8342390 GCF_000735185.1 Notothenia coriiceps
TGAATGTAAATGACATTCAGAGAAACCTGTATAGCACAATATTGTATCTGTGTATTTGTTCTATGTCCTATATTCATGTTGCACTGTGGGAGGAGCCTGTGACTTCAGCTTTCAATGCCATATCTACACTGTAGCTAATGTGCACATGACAATAAAGTCTTGAATCTTGAATCAAAAGAAAAGAGAAAAACCCCAAAAAGCGTAATAGGGTCTTAACTATTACATTACATGTTACTTGCGACTAACATACTCAATACTGTGGGCAATCCCCACAGGAGCAATTTGGGGTGAAGTGTCTCAGGGACACAACGACATGCTGACTGCAGTGGGGTTTGAACCTGTCCCCCCCTGATCCGAACACCAACGCACAACCCACTGCGCCACAGCCTCCCTCCACTATGTATTGAGAAAATAAGATCCTGCAAACTGCTCTCGCTCAACAACACAATGTACTGTCCATACAGTTCTTTGCGTATTACAGGAGTATTAATGCTAATCGTTAATATGACCAACACATTGGGATGCAGAGAATTGTGCTTGATTTCACTTTTTTAATTTTATTATACTCACAACGGCAAACGGCATATTTGGATGAGTGAAGAAGAAGAAGAAGAAGATTCAACTTATTGTCATTACGTAGTACAGGTACTATGTAACGAAACGGTTTCTCTGCATTTGACCCATCCTAGTGTTAGGAGCAGTGGGCTGCCATTATGTACGGTGCCCGGGGAGCAGTGTAGGGAACGGTGCCTTGCTCAGGGACACCTCGGTAGCACTTGGTCTTTCCGGCACTTGAACTGGTGACCTTCCAAGGTTCCTGCCAAGCCAAGTCCCTATGGACTTCGCCACTACTATCTCCTTTTGAATTCATAATGCATGAAAATGTATTTTTCTGACACGAATATTTTGAGTTTTGGTCGTTTTAAGACACAAAAGAGCAGATATTTCCTTCAGTTTGAACTTTTTCCATACTGTAATGTATTCTCATTCCAACAAGAGGAACATATCTTTATTTTATGCCAATATGTTTTTTAGCACCTACCAAAACGACAAGCAACGAGAAAACAGAGAGGAATAATAGAGATTAATAGATCCTGAGATAACAGCACCAAACACACATTAGAGGCAAGTGTGGTCACAGCAGATAATTACACGATGACAACTCGGTCTGTCTGAGTGTCAGTTTAAAAGCCATTGATAACATCTATCATTTGCTTAGTCAAATCCTCCCGTGTCTGTCTGTCTAGATGTGACTCATATTTTCATATTCCCCCCCAACTTATCCTTATTTTCCAAGGAACACCGCACGGTAACTTATAAAATGTGTTTCATGTGTTATTCAGTTAACAAAGCATATGAGGGTCATAGCGGGAAATAGATATTTGGACAATAGTAGAATTTTGTAAATAGAGGAATGTTAGTGGTGTTTGAAAACTGACCTTTCAGTTGTCCTGCTCCCACTGAGCTTTTATCCAGAAGTTTCTCCTTCCAGTCAGCATTCAGCAGCTTCTCAATGGTCGGCATTACTGTTAACACGACACAACAGGTTACACTAGAAAAATACATTCTGTCAAAAAAATCCATCTGACACCAAGCTTCTTTCTCAGCCTCTCTGCTGCCTTTCTAATGGCATTGATTGAAGAAGACTTTGGAGGTGGCGAAGGGCAGAGGTTGTTTGTGCTTCTGGGAGAACTTTGAGTGTTTGAGTGGATCAATATTTGGACAGAGAACAATCCAAGGTCAGCTAGTGGAGAGAATTTAAGAACATTTTAAGGCGGGGAGTGCGGGCTGGTGAAAGACTCGAGGGCACGGAGACTTTCGGGAGCATCTCAGAGAGCATTTTACTCCACATGTGAGGGATTGAACAAAATCTGTAGAAACTTAAATACATAAAAACCTGATCCCCCTCCCAGACCTATTCATGAACCAAAACAACACCCTCGCTTTGCTAGACAAACTGTCGCATCTACGCATCGATTTTCAGCAGACTGCATTGTTTAATGTTGAATGGCAGCAGAATATAGTGCACTTAAGACATGGAGTCGTCAAAGTGTGGTCGGTTATAAAAAAATGGTATAGACTTGTGTGTGTGGGTGTGTGTGTGTGTGAGTGAGAGAGAAAGACTCCTATAAAAGGGAAATAAAACGGAGAAGCAGAGAGGAGACAAATGGTAGAGGTGTACTGATACCAATCTGTTTTAAATTCAGGTGAATGGTGAATACATGTTGAGGTGAAATAAGTGCTGATCAGAAGACAAGTCAGTCTCTCACGTTACTGAGTGCTGCAGAAACAACATGTTTTAACACATTGTGCATAACTGCAGTGTTGCATAATCAATATTAAAGGCACTAAGTGGGAGAGATTGGAAATGTCCAACTGTTGTACTACTTCTCTACTACTCCATTGCAGAGGAAGCACCCAAAAATGATTTTACACCGAAATAATTGACTGCACCAAATTTCACGAGATAGCCTCAACCTATATTTAAATGTAATATTATTTAATATATTCATAACCTCATAAGTGGAAATGTCCTTAAATATCTGACTTTTTATGAGATGTGATGTGTTTGTTTACATTTTCAGAAATGGTTTAGCTCGCTAACCTGTTAGCCTCGATGATTTCTGAACGCCGACATTTTGTTGACTAGCAGCAGTGTTCTCATGACTCAACCATCAAGCGAATCGTTTAAAAAACTTCCTATAAGATTAACACTTTCATTTGAGGGCAACAAAACTACAGCAAGGCTACAGTTAGCACTACAGCCACACTAGGACCTGTGTGAGTAGTGCTAAATGCTAACGTCTACATGCTAACATGCTTCTGATGACAATGCTAACAGTCCAGCTGCATATTTGTAGGTATTTGTGGGGCTAAAAGCAAAATTAGCGGATAAACAAATTCAAATGTATTCTCCAGGTTTTTCACACCGATCCATTCAATTTCCATGACATTTCACAAAAAACAATAATGTCAACCTGCCGGGTGCACTTGAGGAAAGAGAAATTGCAATGTGAGGACCTTGACTGCCTGAACCAAATTTCATTGAGATTCATTCAATAGTTAAATCAACATATTCAAGCCATTCTTAAAACAGAACCAAAAGATATTAAACCATTTACCCTTTGGTATCAATTTAAAAAAATAATAATTTAAAATAACAAATCAGTAGTTAATAAGGCAAGATAGAAAACAGTTTTTCACTGTGACGGTACTGGGGATATTTTATATACACAAGTTCAATCCATTAAATTATTTTGTCAATCTTAATGTGATTACTTGGCAGCTCTTTCAACACTAGTCAGTGACAAACTGAACTTATATAGACTATTTTAAGAGTTTTGACATACCTTCCTTGAAGCTGGAGTGTCCCTCAGCTCTACCATGTGTCCTGGCTTCTTTCAGTCCCAGTGGGCTCAGCCTGTGAGGCAGCTCTTTACCTGGAGAGCCCTCCTGTTGGTGCAAAGAAAGGGAACATCAGAGCAGAATTCTTATTCTTTATTAGGATCCCCATTAGCATGAGCATTGAACAACGCTTATTTTGCGTTTTTTTTGTAATTATTGAGTGTTCTTGTATTTGAATGTGTTATTTTATACCTCGGGACTGTGGGAAACAGTAGTTAGATGTTTCTGTGTGTACAAACATGTTTTGAGATTGACAATAAAGTTGACTTTGACTTGACTGACTTTGACTTTTGACTATTGTTCCCGGGGTCCTCACACGCACAAAATATACATAAAACAAAACTAAAACAAAACAGCTCATAATTTTATGCAATTTACAGTGCTATATGAAATGAAAACTAAAATGGTCATCCAATTTTAGCCATCATAAGGCCAAAAAAAAAAAAAAGGTGTACATAATAATACACAATACCACAGGCACAGTTCAAGAATAACGCGGAATAGTTGTTTATATTTCATATTTTTTAAAACACAGACAGAGAACTATTTTAAGCAAACTATAATACCATTAAAAAATATAAAAAATATCGTGAAATATAGCAGTAATTACATAGAAATAAAATGGAATAAAATATGGAATACAATTCGGCAGTAATAAAAAAAAAAAAAACATCTTAAAAACGTCCAACAACCTTTCTCCCTCTGTTATGTCTTTTGCTCTCTCCAGTACAGGTTAGCTCTGAGTGTTAGCGATGCTAATGTAAACACAGACCATATTACGTCTAAAACAGTCGGGCATTGTTTCTGATAGCAACGTTTCTGATAGGGCCGTGGGTCCACATTTCAGATATTACATCATATCGGACGCAAATCTGGATCAGCTCTGTTGTAGCCCCGTTTTTAGAGATTTGGGTACGGAAGGAAAGAGAGAGGGTTTTATTTTCTGACGCTGCGTGAGTTCCCCGACACACCGGGGACACATGTTTATCAAAAAGTGCATTTTGCATGATAGGTCCCCTTTAAGGATGCCTTAAAGCAGCAAAAACTGCACCAAGGATTTGTAAACCATGCAGTAGATGCATCAATCCCTCTAAATCTGTGAATCAATTGCAATCCCCAGGAAAATAGTTATTTATTTCCAAATTGNGACTACGATCTCAAAATGACATCACTCTGTCCGTCCCCTCAGTACGCACGGTGCTTGGGAAAAAAGCCATATCGTACTCTGCCCCCTCGACCTGGAACACACTTCAGCAGGAACTTAAGCTGACCAGTTTGATATCACGGATTTTAAACTAATTTTTAAAAAGCTGGAGAAATCATCTGTGGGTGTTTGCACCTGCTATATCTGACTACTGTATATGGATTTCAATGACTACTTTTTTTTACGATGTTGTAGTTTAGTGTTGCCTCTGTGTTTAGTGTCCTGTCTGTCTGTAACTTTGTGTGGTAGTGTTACCACTGAACAGGTCTCTCGTGAAAATGAGACCTTGTTTCTCAATGAGATTTTACACCTGTATAAATAAAGGCTAAATTAAAAAAAATGATGCCAGAATAACAACATACTGATACCGGTTAGTAAAAACCATGAATGAATGCTTTGACAAGTCTGCAGACAGACGGCAGGCGAAAAACCTTTTAAAATGTGTGTTTTCTGAATGGAGATCGGCTAAACTAACGTTGTAGCTGCTACGTCCACACTCAATAACATGATACAGACATAAATAAACCAGCGACTGTATTCGCCATGACACAGACAGTCTGTGGTTTGTACTTGTTTAAGTTGTGTCTAGTTTCTGAACAGATATGAGCAGCTGTGAGCTCTGA
This sequence comes from Notothenia coriiceps, assembly GCF_000735185.1. NCBI lineage: Eukaryota > Metazoa > Chordata > Actinopteri > Perciformes > Nototheniidae > Notothenia > Notothenia coriiceps. The sequence continues at coordinate 8,337,017 of NW_011357368.1, forward strand.
GGGCTAACAGCTAACAGCCGCTGTTTTGGTTTATTGATTCAACGTCAGTGACGGCAGGCAATGCTGCACTTGCATGAAGCTTCAGTGGATAAGCCTCACAGTTAAAATGGCACTTTATGTTATCTGCTCACTGCAACATGTTATTTTTTTCTTTGTTGTTGTTGCTGTCAACAAAATAATGTACTAATTCGCTCAAACAAATGGAAAATGAACTACATACATTTATATTTAGGATTGTAATGAAGGAATGAATGAAACTTAAAATGATAGGTATGATGTAAATATATATATTTATCCTTTTTGACATGTTAGTTATGTTGTGTTATTGGTTTAATCAAATTGGAAGTTGCCCCAAATGATTTGCTGTAATTCAGAATCAATTAGCCGACATAAAAGGCCTCAAATTGGAAGTACTGTCTGGGCCGTGTTTTTCACTCAATTCTGTAATAGGTAGATCTCGCCTTTCACCAAGGCCGAGGTCGGGGATCTTGGGCTTAAAATGGTTGGTGACCACTGTGCTAAAGGCTAACGTTAGCACAGCATGTTTCTCTGATCACTAAAACCCTTCATCATGTTCAGTTAGTATAAAAGATCAACATCCTGCTGTAAAAGATCCTACAAAATGGTCAAATATTGGATAAAAAGTCTCTTCATGACCGAAAAACAGCTGAAACGGACTGTCACCCTCATTAACATTAAAGATGTATCTATGTTTGAAATCTGGCAGTAGTGTGTCCTTGAATGCATCACCAAGGACAGTTTTCAAATATGTCTGGTTCTGGCTTCTTTCCTCTGCTTTTACGAGAAAAAAAGAGTTATGGACGTAACATGTAATTTGAGGACGCAATCTCGAACCTTGGGAAATACCGATATAATTTTTTCAATGCTATTTAATGAACGTATCTCATATCTCCTTTTAGATAAATCAAGGATATAATGGGCAATGAAAAGCGAGTTAACCGGCTTAAAAACACTCTATTAAGTCAACAACGAAATGAGACTCAGCAGAGTAATGGAGCTCTGTCTGCCCCCCTGTAATCCAGATGTTCGCTTTAATCAACAGTTTGGTTGTTTCTCCAAGTTTCCGATGTGGAAGTGCTCGGAGTTCTATCGCTGATGCATTGCCTCTTTAAGTCAGGCAATCCAAATAGAGAAGAGAGGGGAGGAGGAGGAGGAGAGAGGCAAAGGGAGAGGTGAGAGCCAATAAGACACTGTTTGTGACACCTTGTGGTGGAGAGTGAGGGGGTGGCAGAGATGGAGAGAGGGGGGCACCAGTAGAGAGAGAGGGAGAGAGATCAAAGCAGAGGAAGAGGAGGATGAGAGATAGCAGCGCTGCGGAGAGCGAGCTCTGCGACGAGTGTTTACTCCACTTTCCCTGAGAGCCGGTTATGTTCCCTCTGCGTGACTCATGGAAGTGATTTAGGTGAGCAGAAAAACCCGTGTGTGTGTGTGTGTGTGTGTGTGTGTGTGTGTGTGTGTGTGTGTGTGTGTGTGTGTGTGTGTGTGTGTGTGTGTGTCTGCGCTGTGGGCAGGTAAGCTCCCTCTTCTTCTCTCTCTGGGTGTAAATCACTGTTTGATCTGCGAGGGGGAGCAAAGAACTTCTGCAGAGTTTGGGTTGTGTTGAATGTTCCTCTCCTTCCCTTAGCGCATCCCTTTAATGCACTTATCTCAACATTCGTATAGTTTTTGCTCGTGCGGGCTGCACGGTGGGACTGTGTCAAGTGTGAAAGTCGTGCTGCAGCCTCTCTCTGACAGTGTGAGCAGCGTTAAGCCTCTCAGTATTGACAAAAGAGTAGCCGACGACTGGATGAGGATGAGAGAGAGGGATGAGTCAAATCTCCGCTTGAGGGACCAGGAGGGGAAACCAGCTGATAAAGATAACGATCTGTACCAGGAAAAAGATAATCCGGCATGAATAATTCTTGGCTGTTTGTCAGATTTATAAACTGCTGAGGTAAAGCATCTGAAAAAAATCTCTTGTGCACAATTTTTTTTTTCTGGGCATCCTCTCTGGTTGCTTGTTGGAGGCAGGTGATGTTTTATTTGTGTCTGAGCTCTCCTGAGTGACAGCCCAGCTTTATCACAGGGTTCATCATGACTCAAGCTGGTAAACTGATACAAATCCCCCCCCCCATCCCCGCAGCACTGTGGGAATAACCTGCCTTCCTCTCACGGCTGGATTACAGTGAGTTACTGCTGTGTTTGTGTGGGGTTTGACCTATAATGGCACCTAATGGCATCGTATGTTATTTCCAAGAGGACACTGTCAGACAGGACGCCGGCGCCCGGTCACATCCAGGTGTGATATGGGGAGTTGTTATTAATGTTAGCTCTCCTCATGACCCCCATCAAAACTACTACTGGCTGAGGTGCCGGACAAGAATTAATGGACCTGTTAAAATTAGATATTACATTTACTGTGGGCTGGATTTACCGTCAGAGAGCACTTCCATCACTCTCTCTGTAAAGGACGAGCCCAGAGGATATTTTGACTTGTGTTGGCTTTAAAGAAAGATTGAATGTGCAAAAATAGTCCTCAGTCTTCAACGTCCCTGTTGGAAATCTTTGTCATTGATTTGTCCGCTTCTCCCCACCTCTGTTTGGATTGGTACAAATCTAAAACGCTGAAATGAATCAATAGAGGAAAATGTATGTTTACCTGGATTGACCTGTTTCATGAGCCATGCGGGGAGAGAAAACAACTCTGACTTGTTTTCCGATTTCTTTGCTCTGTGTGAGCTGTCTCGGATTGAAAACCCTTAATCACCTTCCTTTAAATTCGAGACATCATATTAAAGTTTCAGTGCCGCCGCTGGGTGAAATTGCTCACGCTGGAGAATCAATAAACAAGCAGAAACAATGAGAGGGGGAAGCTCTACAGCTAGTAAACACATTTAACAACGTGAGCCGCGGCAGGTAGGCTTACAAATCACTGTCTTTCATTAAAGTCAACACCATCCAGCATGCACAAAAGTAACCTGGGGGAATGGAGATTTCCCACCATGAGGGGACAAAAACTCATGTTGGTCGTGCCGTACTAAACCTGCTGTCGCTGTTTTCTCAATAGACTATAAAAGGTTGATGATTGTGCGTAAAATAAGCCGCATTACTCGCTTGGAATAAGGGTACGAAAGTCTCGTGGGTGCAAAACCTGCAATGCGACCTGGGATCTGTTTTGTGTTTACATCTGTCCCTGTGTGTTAGACCCAATTACCAGATCGTTATTGGCACTTATTATGACTTTACTAAATAGGATTGGGTATAATTGGGATTGACGACCGATAAACATTAAAACATTTTATTTTTTAGATTTCTTTTTTTTTATTTTGATTTTGATATACTTTATTAATCCCCGTGGGGAAATTGTTTCTCTGCATTTGACCCATCCTAGTGTTAGGAGCAGTGTGCTGCCATTTTGAACGGCGCCCGGGGAGCAGTGTAGGGAACGGTGCCTTGCTCAGGGACACCTCGGTAGCACTTGGTCTTGCCGGGACTTGAACTGGTGACCTTCCAGTTGCCAAGCCAAGTCCCTATCGACTTCGCCACCACCGCCCCCCTCTTGTCAATGTTCTATCAGAAACAGAAATGTTATCACAGTGGGACCCCAACTCCTTTCCTAGCAGCACAGATTCCTCTGTCCTCATGTAACCTGAAAGAGAAATCTGCACGAAAGAGCTTCTACTTAGTAACGTTTCCAGATTTGAAATGAGGTGCCTGGTGCCACATTTGTTCATGCTCCTTCGTGTTTGCCATGATATCTTCCCAGATAAATCACCATTGTTTTTGTTTCTGCCATTAACATTCCTGAGTATTTAAGAATTCCCTACAGGAATGCACTCATGATTAGTTTCTTTTTTTCGGACAAAAATGAACCTTAAACTCTTGAAGCTAGAATTTTCGCTTGAATCCTATAATCACAATATTGTCCAAAGCGACCCTAACCTAAGTGAGAATAGACCCAGGAACTAAACCTCTATCTTTATTGTCCCAACATCCACCTCAACCAGCTCCCTGCAGCCTCTGCTCTGTTAGATTGTATACAAACCTTTCCAGTAAACAACTCTCCGGCAGCAAATACAAGAGAGATAGGGCTGCAGACCAATTTCTGTCTTTTAGAAAACAAATCATGCACTCGAGTGTTAGGATTCAGGACTGAGTCATTCCAGTATCAACAGATGTACCTTCCATTTGGCGAAACATCGATGTTTCTTATCAAGGTTGATTACAATTTGAAAAACTGCAAAAAGAGCCTAATAACTCAAGAAGATCTCCATCAACCCTGGAACAATAGAAAGTGTGTTTTCTTGTTTCTTTGGCCTTCAGAAGTCTGTCTCTCTCTCAGCTTCCCCATGAGGCGATAAAGTGTGAAATATTTGGAAGGTGGGTGGACTGCCTACTTTTAAACAAGCAGGCGAAGTCTACACGGCCATCTGTTCGCACCAGAATATCTTTTTTAATCAAAGCTGCAGCTTCACAAGACTCTTTCTCGCTCTCACAATCTAGCATCTTGTTATAGGAGCGAACAGAAACACAGCATAACATGTGAGTTTCATCTAAAGCAGGGGTAGCCACCACGGTGCCCGCGGGCACTTAGTCACCCGCAGGCGCAACGTGAGTCGCCCGCGGGCATGTTCTAAAAATAGCTCGCCAAGCAAATCCAAAATGTAAAAAATACACAAAACAAAAAAGGGAATGTAATTAAAAGAATCTACCCTATAAACGAAACCTCAATCATAGCGAATTCTTATCTACTTACTACAACTCTATATCTATCTAACACCCTCCTCCCCCCACCCCCACAATGAATATCGACCAATCAAGTTCTTGCTTGATTTGCGGGACCAGCGTTGCAGTCGGGAAGAAAAGTAATGTGGAGCGGCACCTCACCGCTTCATAAGGAGTTTGACTTTGATTTTCTTTCTGGCAGAATCTACACAACACATCAGCCCCATTGAACAGCCTATACTGCACATGAGGGGCAGAGCTTTACTGTGTGTGTTGCAACTTGCATATATATTTATTGCACTTGACGCACACACACGCATGGTGACATTTCCACTGGGGACAGGGGGGACATGTCCCCCCCACTTTTCGAAATCCCGTTTGTGTCCCCCCACTTTACAAATATGTTTATTATTATTTTTTAACGCAAGCCGTCATCGCCACGGAGGAGCACACAGCCTCTGTGAGCGAGGGAGGGAGGGAGAGCGAGAGAGAGAGAGAGCGAGCGAGAGAGAGAGAGAGAGAGAGCACACCTTTATCTATTTAATATAGATAAAGTAAGAAATCATTCCAATGTGTACTACAGCAGTGATTCTCAAATGGGGGTACGCGGACCCCTGGGGGTACGGTGGGGACAGCGAGGGGGTACGTG
>NW_011357368.1:8342957-8355941 GCF_000735185.1 Notothenia coriiceps
GTGTGTGTGTGTCTGTCTGTATATCTGTGTGTGTATGTCTGTCTATATGTGTGTGTGTGTGTGTGTGTGTGTGTGTGTGTGTGTGTGTGTGTGTGTGTGTGTGTGTGTGTGTGTGTGTGTGTGTGTGTGTGAGTGTGAGTCTATATGCATGTGTGTATGTGTGTATGTGTGTGTGTGAGTGTGAGTGTGAGTGTGTGAGTGTGAGTGTGTGTGTGTTTTATTTCCCAGCTCTGCAGCAGGAGGAAAGAAAAACACAGCAGACAGCAGAACAAAACAAACAGAACACACAAGGGCAAAAAGTGCACATATATATTAAGAGGCACCAAAAAAAAAAAGCCATTGTCTGAGCCGGGGAACAAAGGAAGCCGGGACAATGGGGGAGAGGCTGACAAAAGCCGGCGGCCGCAGGAAACGGGCCGGATAACAATGCCAGCGGAATGTGCCGACCAACTCGGGAACACGGCAAAAAAAATGCGGAGCGCCACCGTTCTGCGGAAAGCATAATAATGATTAGAAACCCCCCCGCCCCCTCCACTTCACCCTGCTCTCCCAGCCTGTTCTGTTTCTGAACAAAGCCACCTGTCTGCCAGGGTCCAAGGCTCCAAACCTCAGTGATGTATATCCGTGTGTGTGTGTGTGTGTGTGTGTGTGTATATCCGTGTGTGTGTGTGTGTGTGTGTGTGTGTGTGTGTGTGTTTAAAGCCGCACAAATAAATTAAAGTCATGGCACAGAATCACAAAGTTAGGCTCTACTAACCCACCACGCTTGGGGATTACATGTAAAGGGGTAATGTAATCAAGATACAAACATTAATAACTGTATTCCCTTTTATTTACATAAAAGATATCGGATTGCTGTTACATTTAAAAAAAATTGGGGATTACTAGCAGGATTACAATGTTACTAAGCATTTAAAAAGAGCATAGGCCTATAGTGTTTACTGAAACACTTTACTTCTACTGAATCTGCTTTATGGTTTTCACTTTCTTTGCTTCAATTGTTCTGTTTTTAATCCAGCAGGTGAACCTATATGTTCATAAAATAGTGTGTGTGAGCTGAACTGTATGTGTTGAACTAAAACGGAGCATTTTCTGTCAGCTCAGATTTTATTTCTGCTTTTTTAAACTGTAGTTTGTGCTCATGTGTTTCATTGTACTGCCTGAATTTGCTTGTCCTACACAAGTTACACTCAAGTTAAAATGACATAACATTTGAAATTGAGGTAATCCAAACGTGAAGGAAAGTAATAAGGTAACTTTTATATTTTGATACTCAGATTGGGTAGTTGAATACATTTCTTACAGGTAACTAGTCATTGTGATGGATTACATTTTTAAAGTAACCCTCTCAACCCTGACATGCAGATAATTCCCAATCACTTTAAGTCACTGCTTGAAATCGTCCCGACATCAAACAAGGTTGACAGAGACATTTGGACTGAACTAACAGCGAGTCGCCCAAGTTAAAGCTCTGTGATTGTGTGCATTGTTGCTGACAGCTCAACACAATCCCCCTATTGTTCTCGTTCTTAGAAGGTTGCACCTTTTAATTCTGAGGATTAAAAGGTGCAGAGTTTTCTTGTAAGTTTACAGTTCTGTTTACATTCTTTGTTTCCCTCTGTGTGTCCTTGAGGCCAAACAAATGTATTCAGTGCCTTTCCGTTCTCAAATGCAAACGTTTGTGTCCACTGACTCAGATACTCCTCAACAAGGAAAAACCCTGTTTGCTATCCTGGATCCAAAATGGTGTAACGAGCTCCCCAGTGATATCAGAACAGCTAAAAGTGTTGGAGGTTTGTGTGCATGTAAATGGTTTGCAAAGGCTAAAATCCCTGTTCCCTGAAATGCCTCCATTGGACTCCTTGTTTACTTCAACATAATATCGACATCACTGTGTAACACTCACACTCCTACTGGCTAGCGCTCCAATACATTATAAGTGATAGGATAAGGGGCGGGACATCTCTAAGCGGTCGACCAATCACAACAGAGCCGGTAAGCTAACCAATCAGAGCAGACTGGGCTCTGGTTTCAGACAGAGGGTGAATAGAGGTGCATGTTACTTACCTTGGTTTATTGCACTCATTTGACATTGCTTTGGCTAAAAGCCTCAGCTAAATGAAATGTAACGTAACATGCATTGCTTCATCCGTATTTACAAGCTAGCACTATTCTGCTCCAACATCATCTTTTAGCAAACGACCACTATTACATTTCTCCCAGTGGAATAACTTGAAACTGTAAAAGGAATTATCAAATCATTCTACACCTAATCTCATTGTCACTTCCTACTCAGTGTGAAAGAAACCAAGTGTTACAAATAAGGAGAGAAGCCTCGAGGAGATTGGCATGGTGCTCTCTTTCAACAAGTAACATGAAAAAAGGCCAACAATCTGCCAAATACACAACACTGTTGTTACTGCAATCCAACACCAAGCCACCTGTCTGCCAGAGCATTCAGACCTGTGCAAGGTGTGTGAGAATATATATGTGTGTGTGTGTGTGTGTGTGTGTGTGTGTGTGTGTGTGTGTGTGTGTGTGTGTGTGTGTGTGTGTGTGTGTATATGTGTGTATTCAAACTCTGAATCATAATAAACCTTTTCACACAGCTGTAACTAAATAGCCCGTCAGCACATTAAATACAGCTGCAGGAGTGGAGAACAACAGCAGTCCGACTCATTAGATGCCACCTGCTACACTACTGTTGACTTTAAACACAATATCACACTCAGAGGTGTGTGTGTGTGTGTGTGTGTGTGTGTGTGTGTGTGTGTGTGTGTGTGTGTGTGCCAAATGGTGTCAGGGCCAACACCTTGTTCTTAGATCCAATATTGTAATTTAAAACGACAAAATAATCTGTCCCACGATCTGAATTCTGTTTACAATACACTGACACTAAAATAAATGAATATCCAGCCTTCTCCCTCTACTAAATCAGCAGAAGTACATAATTATTTTGTTATTATTTAGAGGACATTTTATAAACTTTTTTATAGGTGTATATCAGTATGTAGTGTCTCTACTGGGACATGTCTCCTTGCTTTAATGTTCAAAAAGCTCTTTATTGTTCTCATACTGCCTGTGCCGCAGCACCTCTTTTCACCCTCTGTCTGAAACCAGAGCCCAGTCTGCTCTGATTGGTTAGCTGGTCGGCTCTGTTGTGATTGGACAACGGCTTGGAGATGTCCCGTCCCTTAGCCTATCACGGACAATGTGTTGGAGCTCTAGTCGATAGAAGCAAGAGTGTTACATTGTGAAGTCACTCGGTTACTAAAGTAAACAAAGGAGTCCAATTGAGGCGTTTCAGGAAAGGGAAAAAGCAAAAAGCATAATAGGGCCTCTTTAACCAAGCAATATTGCTGCTATGGTTTAGGGTTTATATTATTTTAACACTGCAAATGTGAACCAGGAGATAAAATATATTTCCCTTTGAACCTATTTGAGAATACAGTTTATTTATACAGGAACTCTATTCCATATAAGACAGGGTTTACATATCGGCATGGCAACAGGGATCTGTACAATACCTAATCGTATGTGATTGTTATTTCCAGCAGTTCTGTGTGGTTCTTTAGGTAGTAATGAGGAGGGAGGGATGAAGATAGAGAGGTGAGAATTGTTTAGCCAACACTGAGTGAGCCAGCGTCGGTATCAGCGAGGGGTTGATTGTGCGATATGGGACGCGGGGGGGTCCGTTAGCGGCAAGTTTTTGTCCCACGGCGAGTTATTCCTGGGACTCCCCTCCACTGTAGAGCCGCCACAGGTGGCTTTCACACGCCTCTGCTCAGACTGTGTGTGTGTGTGTGTGTGTGTGTGTGTGTGTGTGTGTGTGTGTGTGTGTGTGTGTGTGTGTGTGTGTGTGTGTGTGTGTGTGTGTGTGTCACTGCAGAGGTATGCACTGAATCTCAGCGATCCACAGAGCCGCTGACAGCAAGGAATGTCTCAAGAGTGTTTTACGAGCACAATAGTTTTTTTTTTTAACAATGCTTTTAACGTCTTAGCTAAAAACAATGGGAACCGGTCTAGGGCATTGCGTTCCTTCACATCAGTTCATTTCATCTACTTACACACACACTTAACGGTACATGCAGCTGACAGCACCCATGTGGAACCTGACCTTGTGTATTTATGTAGAATGTGTGTGTTGCAAGATTTGAATAGCATTGCCTTAATTCGAGTTGATCTGATTGTGGCCTGTTTTCCGACCACCTACAGTGTTGTTAGCGTTCATAAGCGCCCACCACATGCCGCCAGAAAAAAGATTCACTCGGAGCAGCTGTGGAGCTAAACAAAGTCAAACAAAGTGAACAAAAAATACTGTTGGTAGGACAGACCGCCTGAACATGAAACATTTTTGCATCCGATGCAAATAAGTGTGTTTGGGGAATCAAGCGATGTTTGTTTTATAACAGGTTGCTGATCACTATGAATCGGCCATTAACATATTGACATCGGTTTTAAGGAAATTCCATAGAAAACAAACGAAAGTACACTGTAAACAAATGAGATGAGATAGACACACGGATATATGAAACTGACTCCAGCATGTTGCATGTCATCCTCTCATTTCCCATCTAGCTATCCAATAAACAAGAAATAGATACAACTACCGATTTAAGCGGGGAGACTTGAGTTGTTTGCAGCATTACAAGCACAGTAAACAAAACTAATAATGAGGTCTATCAAACTAAAATAAGAATAGTATACAACATAGAAACTATACAATATGGTGAGGAAGGCAAACAGTGTAAGGTCAATGAAAGCACTTGCAACAATCACTTGGAGTCACTGGGTCATGGTGGCGAACTGTCGAGCTTTCCTTTATTTCGACAATTCCTTTTTTTTTTTTTTTTAAACGTAGTTTCACTGATCTGTATTTTTATATCAATAATGGTTCAAGTTGTAGATTAGAAACGCAATGTATGATGGTTGTGTTTCTGGGGGTAATTGCCAATATTTATGTGGTTCTGGTGTTACAAGCCACTTGCAGATATCAAGACTCTAGACTTCCTTTATTGTGCAACTTTGCATGAGAATGGACATGGAGTTGAGAGATAACGTCTATGACTGTCATCAGTAGCCAAAACAACCAGCTTAATCACTGTTAGACAATAGGTGGCTGATACACATATTGCAACCCTAACCCAGTGCATTTGGTCTCTTTGCAGTCCTAAATATTAAGGACTGCAGTCTTAAAAAGACAAACCTAAACCATCTTATTTGCTCCAAGAATTTGACATTGTTTGATGCAAGAAAAGGGTTTCCACATGTGCCTGTTTGATATTAGTTTTAAGGAAACAAAAAGAAACCAAATATGTAAATTCTTCTAACCCCAGAGTGTTTGTTGTTTAACAGCTGAACTACAAAAGGGGAATTCCTATGACTCTGAATGAACTTGGATTTGATGTGATGGACGTCGGATTGTTAATAAATGCTACAAAATCTTATGAATAAAATCCAACAAAGGACTCTGGATAAAAGACAGGCAAAAAGGACATTTGTTTTGAAGTAACTCCTTAAGTAGAAGCCAATTGTGTCTCTCTGTCAGACTGACCACCAGAGATGGCAAAAGTGCACACATCCTTTACTCAAGTAGAAGTACAGATACTCGTGTTTATAAATACTCTCGTAAAAGTACTGACTAAACTTCTTTACTCAAGTCAAAGTAAAGAGGCTTTGAAATGTACTTCAGTAAAAAGTACCCATAACTAGCAGCTGTTTTAAAGAGTACCTGACCTCCCTTTATATTAATAGAACAATAATGTCATTGTTAGCTAATGAATGTTTCCATGCTGAACAACGGCAACATGACAACGTTTTCATTGGTCCCTCTTCTTTAGAGAAGACCAGGAAATGATGGATACACGGATCGTGTTCAAATCAATAGGCACGCAATGACTCTAAATAATAATGATCATGCCACCAAACACACATTCAAACTAAAGGAACCAGCCTGTTTGGAAAATGTAAGAAGTAGAAAGTACAGGTATTTGTGTTCAACATGTGAGAAGTAGAAAGTACAGGTATTTGTGTTCAACATGTAAGAAGTAGAAAGTACAGGTATTTGTGTTCAACATGTAAGAAGTAGAAAGTACAAGTATTTGTGTTCAACATGTAAGAAGTAGAAAGTACAGGTATTTGTGTTCAACATGTAAGAAGTAGAAAGTACAGGTATTTGTGTTCAACATGTAAGAAGTAGAAAGTACNNNTCTGATCCGGATGGTTACTAATTCCTTTTCTTTATGGCGGTCATTTTTGACCGGGAACACCATGGGTGTTACAACGTTGACTAAATCTTCCAAAATTCAATGAAAGTGGTGATCAGCAATTGTATATGTTCAAATGTCTACTGTGAAGGATATCATAAAGCCTTAATGCAATCGAATGTAAAACAAAAAAGTTATGATTTGATGAAAGTAGTAAATCGTTCAGATTTGACCCGAAGACGACAGGTGGGTTAAAAAAGACTCTGAACCTCTTCAAGCCTAAGTGTTAGTTCTTGACATTTTAAGATTGACCGATTTACAAAAGCACATATTGGCAGAAGTGATAACAAAATAAGATTTTATTTACAACTACAATGAGCTCTTTTTGACGGTTCCATCTTTACTTGAACAAACATACACTTGTTTTCAGAACCAGACACTTATTTTTTGATTCACGTGATCAACTGGATTTTATAGATACTGGATGAAGACGAGCTACAACTTCTCAAATTAACGATTACTCAACTGTTTGGGGCCTAAAATGTCAGAAAATAGTGAACATTAGTCTGTTTTAGGTCTCAGAACTAAGTCATATCAGCAACCACACTTGCTTAACCACATAAACAACTTTTAGTGGTTAATCAATGATCTGTTTCTTCTTGAGTTATTTCCTGCATTTCAAAATCAACTTCTCAAATCTTTTCCAACATCAAACTCCTCACGTGTCCACTGTTGGTTGGATATTCATTTTAAAAATTTACGATTTCAAACCCTGCGCAGACTTTGAGTGTTCTTTCAAGTAGAAGTGGAAGCATCGACTCAAAGGACAACATCTCCAACAATACGTCTGTTGTCTCCGCTAGATTTTTATTTTCCTCTTTCGTTTCGAAGACGTTTGATCTGGCTCCCTCCTCACTTTTGACAACTACAGCCTACAGTCGTCCCACAAGGCTTAATTATCCCTCAGCCTGATAACAAGCCGGTGAGAGGGGACAGGAGATAGAGATGCTAGGATTAATAGAGATGGTCTGATATTACCTGGCCTCTGATCAAAAGGCTGTGTTGGCAGGCGGAGCAGATAATCCTCTCCGTTTCTCCGCTCCATGCCAAAGAAATTAAATAAATGCTGCTGCTATATAGCTCAATGTGCAGAGCAAGACATCTCTGACCACCCTGAGTCTGACGGCAGCTCCCATTATCCTGTAAATACACATCTGAAGACATGAAGCCCATTACAGCTCCCATCAAACAGTAAAGGTCGAGGTATCATCCTGCAGCCGGGTGAATCTCTGCAGCACATTTTTGTTGCATTTTAATAACCATTCTTACATTTTGCTCCATTTTTATCCATATTCTCTGTGGATGGTTTCACTTCACTGAAACACATATTCATCTTTCATCATCTCTTTTCTGAAGTGCTGCAATAATCCCTCTCCAAGTTTGCAAATGTGTTGTTGTTGCAAAAGATTTCTGCTCCAGGGACATTTTAACAATTTGTATGAGGGAAGAGGGAGGGTTTAGAATAAAAGTAACAGCTGATTTGTCGGAGGAATAAGAGTTGGATGATGTAACCTTGTCATAATTAAGCTTGATTGTTTTCTTTTTGAATCCTAAATATAATAGTCAAGCTCCACATGGTTGTTTTTTTGCAGACAAAATGGATATTGTCTCATTTTAGCAGTGTTGAAAAAATATTCTTTAGGATTTATGATAGTTTTCCATTTCACTATGATGTCACCCAGACAGAAAAGCTGAATACATTGTGTTTTCAGAGAGAAGGTGTTTCCCTCTTTGTTTTTATTCAGAGGACACCTAAACTTTGACAAGGCATGATTTGTGCTCTGAGGACATTTGAACAGTTTGTGTCAAAGGGAAAGAGGCACATGATTTGTTGGAGGATTAAGAGTCGGATGATGTAATTCTGTCATAACTTAGTATCTTTTTTTATCTTTTTTAATTCTTGTTATTATATTCTGTTCATTTTAGGTTCATATTTGTATGTAGTGTCTCTACTGGGACATGTCTCCATGCTTTAATATTCAAAAAGCTCTTTATTGTTCTCATACTGCCTGTGCCGCAGCACCTCTTTTCACCCTCTGTCTGAAACCAGAGCCCAGTCTGCTCTGATTGGTTAGCTGGCCGGCTCTGTTGTGATTGCTCAACCAGCTTAGAGATGCCACGCCCCTTAGCCTATCACGTACAATGTGTTGGAGCGCTAGTCAATAGAAGCAACAGAAGTGTTACACAGTGATGTCATTATGTTAGGAGAGTAAACAAAGGTGGGAAGGGAAAGGAGGCGTTTCAGGGAGGGGGAGAGAAACTCCCTCGGGAGGGAACCGTGGGATTTTAGCCTTTGAAGACCATTTACATGCACAGAAACCTATATAATACACTACAGCAAGGGAAACCCCCCAAAAGCATAAGGCCTCTTGTTGTGTTGATACTTTTACTTGAGTAATATCTCAGAGTATTTCTTCCTCCTCGGCATCTTAACCTTGTTACAGCGGGAATCTGAAATCACTCTGCTGCAGCTTCTCACTCTGATAAAAACAGTGGAAAGGGGGCCAATCATAAGAAACGCCTTCACCGCCCTCAACAAATCCTGGAACCCCGCTGTGCATCAGACAATGTCTTTATGTCCTCAGAGGGAAAAAGATCTCACTGTACTCGCTATCATCTCTTAGTGAGCATATTTTCATGTCTGACACTGGCACAGATATAGCTAGGAACAGTGAAGCCAAAACAATCTGATACAAATGTGGTTTGCAACTAGTTTTATGGGTACAGTTTATATATTTGTGTGAAAGTGTTCTTTTAAAAAACAATATTTATGCTAAAACACATTTGACTGAGGAGAAACAGTAGAGTGGTTTAAGCTCTCTGATGTTTTATGCAGAACTATATACAGGGTTGGGAGGGTAAACATTTATTCTGTTATGATGCTAGTAACCGGAAAAAATGTTTTATCAGTAAGTAATCTGAGTATCAACATATAAAGGTAATGTAACCTGATTACTTTCCGTTATTTTGTAATTACCTCAATATCAAACGCAATGCAAATCGATACAAAATAAATGTTAATAACATGTTTTTTACTTAAAGGTGTGGTAGGTACGTTTGAGAAACCGGCTCGAGATACACTTTTTGTTATATTCCATGGAATGCTCTTAACATCCCGATAGCAATGAATATCTGAAGTGCTTTGACAAAAAATCCATTAAAAAAATGTTCATCTGTGGAAGTTGTGGTTCTGTAAAAAGCACGACCAATCATCTGAGCCGACACGGCTAAAATAACTGGATGGCCTACCTGCCTGTCAGCCTTCCATCTGTGCACAAACTTATCTCGTGCCCTCATTGGTCATGTGCGCGTTCGTGTGTGTTGGAGGAGGGACTCTGTAAGGAAGTAGCAGATTTCTTCCGGCTGTGTATTTTTAAATTCTAGCGCACTCGAGCTAGTTTCTCCAACATTACCTACCCCACCTTTAAGTACATTACATGTCACTTGTTAGACGCTTTTATCCAAAGCGACTTACATACTCAATACTGTGGACAATCCCCACAGGAGCAATTTGGGGTGAAGTGTCTAACCCAGGGGCACAACGACATGCTGACTGCAGTGGGGTTTAATCCCGAACATATACGCACAACCCACTGCGCCACACGCCTCCATTATATAATATAAGAAACAGACCAATGTGCCCTTAGGAAATAAGAAACCACAATATTTAGGATCAACATGTCTCCTCTGCTCAGAGATGTTGTTAATAGTAAAATCTGCCTTTCATTCAGCATATTCAGGCAGTAGTTTATACACCATCACTACTACAGTTTAAAACAAATCTGAGCTGACAGAAAATGCGCCGTTTTAGTTTGATACATATATTCAATACATTAACGTTTTGTTTTTGTATCCGGATTACTTTATCCCGTTACATGTAATCCATTACTCCCGAAGCCTGGGTAATAATTTCTCCAAAACAGCGACTTTATCCGTTAACAGAGATGTCAAAAAGCTAAGCTGCTTAACAGACAGAAAACACTGTTTGCACTTGACAGTACTAATCTGGTCCCAAAATAAATCTTCTTAAAATGTTTGGATATAATTGAAGAAAAAAAAGATAATCACAAGTTATTAAAGTGTCATAATTGATATTGCTGATATTTGAATACATGTTGAAGCGGTTCATTTCCATGGTGTGATCCTCCTCCACACTGAAGGTGAAACTTTTAGAGAAACGATGATATATGATAATATCAGATGTGAGAGGAGGTGAGTGTCCGTGTCTAATGATTCAAATCTCCGCTCTCACCTCTGATGTCTAAAGTAATTATGAAAAAGTAATGCAGGGGCTTAGAAAAGGATGAGAACCAACTTCAGAGAATCATCCACCTGAAGGAGTTAGAGATAATCAGCTGTGTATCTTCTTAAAACTTAAGTGACTGTTGTTTTTTTACACACTTTAAGCAATTGTCTTTATAGGTGTATACAAAAATAGTAATAGTTGTAATACATATACTTTTTCGAGCACTTAAAGCAGTGCTTCTCAAAGTGTGGTCCGCGGACCACTGGTGGTCCGTGAGCACCCCCTAGTGGTCCGTGAGTATATTGGTAACATTTCACATTTGAAATAAATAAATACATTTGAGTTTTGCAGAAATATCTCCGCAATGGAGCGAGCTTAAGTTTCACTTTCAATTGCATGATATAGCCCAGCGCAACACCTTCATCACACATGTTGGCACTTGTTTTTACCATTTTCAGGCGATTTGTAATTTGTTCTAGAAAAACGATGTGATTTTGGATATTTGTGGAGTTAGGTGGTCCGCGAGTGTTTTTTTATTGGTTAAGTGGTCCTTGTTATGAAAGAGTTTGAGAAACACTGGTTTAGATATACCTTTTTTTGGAGTTTGTTCCAGATGAGTGACATGCAAGCTCCACCAATCACCATCATTCTTAATGAATTTACCAAACAACCAAATCTGAGGCCGGTAGTCTTTGACGACAACCAAAAATGAACGAGGAACATGGGAAAATACCAAAAACAGTATTTGTTTGAATGGAAATATTTGAGCTACTGAAAGATCGTCATTATTTGGGGAATATTCTTGTATTTTTCAAATTGCAGGGAACTAAATATCTTACTTTTTCAGTACATTTTCATCCAATATTGCACAGCTTTTAACAGTTACTGGAGGAAAGAGCGCTGCTGTCCTACCTGCCCTCTTGAACCTCTCCAGCAGGCTCTGTCTGACCTCCCTCTTCAGGTTGAAGTAGTCGTCCTCCTCATCGGGGGTCTTCAGGTACAGAGGAATGTGTTGAAACACCAGGACGTGTTTGGGTTTGGGTTCCTAGACAAAGACACATGTGAAAAGATGGGGTTAACACAGGGGTGTCCACATTTTTTTCACCGAGGGCCACATACAGAAAACTATACGAAGGGCTGGGCCGCTCACTAGAGGTATACTGCCTCATAAGTTCATTTATAAGTTAGCAAAATCAATCAACTGTAGGTAAATTATTCTTGTGAGTGTTGGCAGCTCATCCCTTAAAGGGATGAGCTGCCAACACTCACAAGAATAATTTACCTACAGTTGATTGATTTTGCTAACTTATAAATGAACTTATGAGGCAGTATACCTCTAGTGAGNAAAGATTGACAATGAAGTTGACTTTGACTTTGAAGTGAAAGGAAATGTATAGATGGTAGAAATAGAAATGACTCCTTCTTACTATATAAGCTCTTCTAGTTTGAAGCATGTGTAAGTAACCTCTCTGTGCCTTCCTTCCCTCTCTCTTGTTGTCTCAGGTGGGCGGGGTCCTCTGCCTGGTTCTGAACTCCCAGCTGTTCCACGACGCCTCGGCCTGCCCTCAGCTGAAGGAGGCCCAGGAGACGTGGCTGGAGGAGCAGCTGAGCCGAGCCTCCTCCTCAGCGGTAAGGCGGTCCCATTAATGAGGACTTTCAGCTGGATAGCGCTCTCTATTCCCGGATAATTGCTGCCGTCTGCAGCCAGTTTGACACAACGGTTTAACTCTCTGTGTGGGGTTAAACCAGGGGTGTCCAAACTACGGCCCGGGGACCAAATGCGGCCCGTGGACCATTTTGAATCGGCCCTCAGCAAATTCAAAAAGTATAATGGAATATGGCTCACAAATGAAACTTGTGCTTGCTTATTAGGGGTGGGAATCACCAGGCTCCCCACCATACGATACTATCGCGATACTTAAGCCACGATACGAGAGTATTGCGATTCTACGATATGCTAAGTATTGCGATACGATATATACTGGTATACGATACTGGTATATACGATATACTGGTTAAAAAATGTATTTGCAATATGAATAGTTTATGTAGATAACACAATTTGTGTTCTTTGAACCTGAAAAGGAGATGGCATTGTTTTTGTTACTTGCATTGCAATTGTATACAAGTCTTAACGAAACTTCCTGTTTTATATACGACCATCTTTCGGAGGGATATGCTACAGAAATGTAAAAAAAATGATATAATAAAATGTCGATACTTTGCATCCGTGTATCGATACAATATCACCACGCAAAGTATCGCGATACTATGCTGTATCGATTATTTCCCCCACCCCTATTGCTTGTATTGTACTTCTTCAATATAATTGTAAGCATATATTACACAGTAGTATTCATGTGTCAAATAAATTCAGTCAATTAAAGTTGGAAACATTTTCTAACATATCTTAGTTGATAAGAAAAAAGCCCAATTACTTATTTACCTAACAAGCTTGAAATACACTCTTCC
>NW_011357368.1:8355986-8381212 GCF_000735185.1 Notothenia coriiceps
TTTATAATGACGTGAATTTCATCAAGATGATAATGAAGACCCCACCATTACTGATGACCGATGGTGGACTGTTGGTGGGTACGATGGAATCGTATGATATTACCAAATTCCAAATCGATTGCTGACGGAGCAGGATGACGATTGTATTATGGTCATGAAGGTACCTGATGGATTTATGTTGCGTGACTGTAAACACATCGCGATGTCTAACTGTATTATGATCGGGTGACCCAATTGTTATGGTCTGTGTTGCAAACATCGTTGGTCAATTTTATGAAAATTGATGATGACCATTCCGCCCTCACCGATTGAAAGTCATAGGATAATGACAAGTACTGATAGAGATGTGAGTCTAGTTAGTATACAAATAACAATAATGCGGGTTTATAGTTTTACAATGTAAACCCAGGGGAGTCCCTGGAAGTGTCCACATGTCTTATAGTCCATACTGCTTATGCTGTGGACGACCAGGATGAGAAGGGTTGGTACACTTGATCGAAGTGTTGGGTCTCGGTGTAGAATCAAAACCCTAAGAAGGGAAACATCTCCACTAATGTGGTAGTCGACTCCGCACATTCATTGTCCCCAGTAGCGAATGTCCATTGTTGTTTGTCTGTGTCAAGATCACCACCGAACGAACCCACACAAATAGAGGGCTCAACACACCGCACTCACAGGACAGGCCACCCCCCTTGGGTCTGTCTATGGCCACCTGTCAGGACACCGGGGGCGACCTCTGGTAGCAACTACCTCCCGGACCATACCCCACCCTCATCACCTCATTACCGCCCACCCCTCTCGAAGATGTCTACACTAGGACCTCTATTCTTCCCTTTCCCTGAAAGCATTGTCCTAATCCCGAAGGGAAACTTACGGAGGTGTTTAAACAACAGCCAATGCCGGCGGAAGACTTGTCACTTCGAAATAGCCATCTGTAGTCTGCCTTCCCCTTACGCTTTGTTTATGTTGTTTCTGAAGGAAACACGGACAAATGACCCTATTACTAAAATTCGATAATACCTTTCGTCGTTTATTTAGCCTTCCTCTTTAACATTTGTTCCTTCACCAGACCTGCTTCTCCTTGTGGTTTTAACGTCTATGCGTCAAAATTGTGGTTCTGGTAAATGCACTGTACTTATAGAGCGCTTTATCCAGTCTTTAAGACCCCTCAAAGCGCTTTACATACTACATGTCATTCACCCATTCACACCCATTCATACAGAGCAGTGTACCTTACTCTATAGGACCTAGCATTCATACACATTCACACACCGTTGGCCATGCCATCGGGAGCAACTCAGGGTTATTAGTTTTGTAGAAATGGTACAGGTGATAGTCATTGTACTGTAGTAGTTATATATTTTACTTTAATGGTAGAAGTGGTGATATAGTAGGCGTGCCCCTTCTGTTTATAGTGGATCTATTGAAGTGAGTCAGGGCGATAGCGCTCTGTCCAGGCGAGATAATCCAATTTTGCAAGCAGTTAGTCAGACAGCTCTCCATTCGGCCTGCTGATAAAAGGTTTTGTCTGCCTCAAGCTGATGGATCTGATCTATTTCTGAGAGCAAGTCAAAGCTTCAAATTAAAGGTTCGGATCACCTTCTACAAATCTCCCCATTTAAGGCTTACGATTACTTTTGATTTGGGTCTGTCAGCCTTTTTCCTCCAAAGTGAGATATGAATTCATTTTGTATTAGGAATCAGAGCCATTATGTGTGCACCAGTATGATGTGATAAAGGTTCATTGGTATTCTGATGAGCACTGTAGATAAAGCCTTCTCCATTTGCCCTGAGGGATTTGGGGAGAATCCCATGGTGGGTTGTCGGCTGCTGTGAAGTGGTTGTGATTAGCATATAAGAGGCTCAGTGTGGTCCACTGAGGTTCCGGCTGGGTGGTGTGGAGGATATCCTAATTATAGCCAGGTTATGGTCAATGCTGGGCTGCCAAACAATCAGTAATGCATGTTTATCCCATTCATTAATGAGGTGGAACATTTTAAATGTTAAGTTCATATCTTATTATTGTATTAAAAATAACTTAGCCATCGTTTTTCTATCTTGCTAAAGGGCACAATGACATAGCTGTTTAGTTGTGTAATTTATCATTTAAATAATAATAATAATAATATTTTTTTATCTGCAGTCCCTTGAACTAGACAATAAGTTTGAAATTAAGTAATTTTTATATTTTAAAGCTTGCAAAGAAGTAATTAAACAAGAACATGAATTTAAGTAAATAAAGTATACCTCTATTTTGTAACTTATCCAATACAGGTTTTTCTCACTGTGTTGTATTCCTTCTTTTATGCATTTAACCTTGGCTAGATTGTCATTGCCTTGATGCATTTGGTTCCCTCTACGTATACAGTTCTTCCTTTATCCCTGTCATGCTGCCTGAGCAGGGAGATGACAGAGCAGTTACAGTTCAGAAGTACAGCCTGAACCGTCACGAGCCTTATTGATGGATGATTTTGCAGCTCCTATTTTTGGCTTCCTGTAGAGCATCCAATTCAAATATTGCCAATGCCAGCTGCCTGCTGATGATGCGACACAACGGGCCTCGCTCCAGCACTATGCTTCACTGGCAGATTGTCACATGTAAGCTACAACGTTCATAGCATGTAGCATGAGGTGACCCCTGGAAAGAAAGATAAATGTCCAATCCTCCATGGCGAGTAGCCCCAAGTACCACCCACTAAGTGCTCCAGTATGATTGATTAGTGCTCCGTAAGCCATGTGGTTATTCTCAAATGAAGTCCTGATGTATCCATGGCATAAGTTTCATGCAAAATGTAATCAGCAGAAGTAAATGTATTTTTGTTTTTTTCACCAGTGTAACTTTAGATTTAGTGGCAGCCGCTCTGGCCAGTGTCTTCTGACATTGAATCTAACAATGAATGATTGGTGGGACAAAGCCTGCTTTGGATCAGTTCTCAGGATCCTGCTTTGCAACATGATTTATTGATGTCCCTGATGGCATCAATGGAGGACTTCAACGAGTGTCACCAGCTTCCTATGCCTTCAAAAGAGCCCTAATTCAGCATGTTTTCCTGCATAAATTGCCCCTCCCTCCATCCATCCTAAGCTTCGGTAATGGGAAACAGGGGCATTAGTCAAATAAATGGGGGCATGATCTCACAGTAATTTCACCTGGAGGTTGTTTGTCTCCATCATATTAGCATGTTCTATTATGATGTGATCAGCAGGGTGATATAGATCGTAAAGCCAACAGGTTGGTGTGAGTGATAACAGTGTAAGCTGTGTGTTGCCTTTCGTTCCAGGAAAATATGAATACCTTTGTTTCAGTGTCATCGTTT
The DNA here is from genome assembly GCF_000735185.1 of Notothenia coriiceps. Classification (NCBI taxonomy): domain Eukaryota; kingdom Metazoa; phylum Chordata; class Actinopteri; order Perciformes; family Nototheniidae; genus Notothenia; species Notothenia coriiceps. The sequence goes on from NW_011357368.1 coordinate 8,359,304, forward strand.
TAATGTAACACACTAATACAGAATGATGTTGTTCACCTACTCCTTCCCTTCTCATCAATACTCAAAAAGCAATGACTCTTTGTGTGGGTGCTTGAGAAAAACATATTATGTCCAGCCAAAAACAGCACAATGGTCAATAACTCATGCTAGTAAACGAGTAGACAAGACAGAGCAAGACAATGTGCTCTCTATATTTTCCTTTCCCTCACAACTTATTTCCTTTTGAGTGTCCTTTTTTCCCCTTGGTTTAATGTGTCGAATCCAACCTCTTTGCTTTTGTTAATGTCTGATGTAACACCCACACAACTCCCTCTCTTACCCCCTACTATATCTCTGGCCTCCTCGTAGCACATTTTCCCACCCTGTCGACCTCGCTATTTTTCCTCTTCTCCATCCAATTTTGTCATGTTCTTCCGAGTGCTTCAACTCAATAATGGATGTTCATAAAGCTCAATTCGCTTCTCGGGCCTTTTCAATCATTTCTGTAGTTAATTCACTCGCTGTGCCTGCTTCCCCACTGCAGTCTTTGCGGAGGCCGGGCTCTCTTTCTGCGTGCACCCTGCTTACGTTCTCACTCCATCAGCCACAGCCGGTGTGAAGAGTTACACCCATTTTGCCTCAGTGTGTAACATGAGGCGCTTTCACACCGCAGTACTTTTCCCACAAAGGTTCATCAGAACAGATCGCGTTCACACCGGAATAAATCCCTGAGGGAGGATTAGGCAAATTAAGCTGCTGACGTCACTTCTTCTTCTTCTGCTTTGGGTTTACTGGCAGGCCGCAAACAACTTCACGGCGTATACTGCTGCCCAAAATCCCCGAAAAATGGTGGCTTCACAACACTTTTTTTGAGTTTTACTGGGCGTGGTTTGCAATCCGCCCAGCCAATCAGAAATATGGCTCTTTTCTCACAAGAGAGCCGCATGAGAGTCCCTGCTCTCTAGCAGGGACGGAAAAGGGGGTAAAAAGGTTCTCATGAACTAATTTTAGTTCCGGCCCTTTTTGGTTTGAACGCGACATATTTTTTAAGTCAAAACATATGGATTTGCTGTTTACAAAAAACAACCGTATGACTACATATGCAGAAGTGTATTATTACACTGGACAGGTAGGAAAAATCTCCTTTGTTATTAAGAATTATCCGTTTTTTTGTTGGAAAGTCTCACTTTTCTTTAATAGTGACTCCAAATCAATCCAGCATCTCTTTATATTAGATTCTAGTCCAGCTTCTATCCAACAATAATATATTTTTTAATTAAAAAAAAAAAAAAAATGTAATACCTGCCTTTTGCAATCGCTAACATGGAGGCTATTGAACATTTTCCACACGTTGCTTTTTGTGATTTTTGCAGTTTAAGGCACCACATAACTGCTCAATTTAAATCTCTCATAAGCTCTCAGGTATTAATTTTCTACCCCTCCAAATCAAGTGTGACTCACTCATACTACACTTTGAGTGTATTGCCTTGATTTTATGACCCTTTATAATGGGAATAATACTAAAGTTAAACAAGGAGTATCATTGCAGATTCAGAGGGGCAGAGTGTGTAATCCTCACTATTTATTCAGCAGCACTAATGAAAATAGGGCAATCAGAAGTCTAAGCTGAGCGCAAGCTTACTTTAAAAGCAGATTCTTCCTTTTAACATTTTAGATATGAATTTTAATAAAATATGATTAGATAAAATTGCAAAGTTCCAAAAAGACTGTATAATGTCAATGTTGGTTACAGATCACACGTCATATTATCCGTTTTCCAATCGTTTCAGATAAATCATTTTCCTGTTTATGTGTCTTCCAGAGGATTTGGATTCTGATATGACTTTGTTTGTTAAGGCAGACTGGGTGCTATCTTTTATTCAGTAGAAGCAGAGTGTCGGGTTGCCAGGTTGTGACAGCCAGGTTAAGGTACTGATTGAAGGTATGATTGAAACAAAACCATGGTGTGGATGGCATTGTCAACATCCTAGCTCTTGATTGACCTCTAACCAGTATTTTTTGCCCTGAAGAACATAATTATTTCTCTACCTTGCTTGAAAACGTCAAGATTAACATTACACATAGATATTTGGAGTACCTTTTGTTATGTTGTATAGGCATATTAAATGACGTTTGTCCTAATGGAACCACTATTTACACATTACCAACGATCAGCAGCTTGGGTTTGTCCCTGTTCCATTTCCCTGCCTAGGATCCTCTTAAGAGGGACAAGCAGCCATAAATCAAGGATGGCCATGTGTGTTATCTCCTCAGATATGAGTCTGGAGTGGGCTCCGTGGATTAGAGACGTGACAGGCTTGGTTAATGGAAGACAGAGCCTGGACCCTCTATCCTGGTAGTACGTGTGATTGAGTATGGAGGAATATGGTTAATGATTCAGAGGCTCAGTTTAAATAGTCAGTGCTTTGGGGGTTCTGCCAAGATGTATTTTAAACCCCCCGATTAACAAAGAGGATGGAGAGGCTTTATATGTCAAAGAAATTTGAATTTGCTTATATTGACCGTTGCCTGGTCTGCTCCCTTTTCTTTCAACACGTTCAACGGATTTCCTTTCTCACATATTCCCCCATCTCTTACTCCTCTTCCTCTCTTGGTAATGGAAATTGGGTTTCCATAGATACTGAGCACCATAGTTAAACGATGGACACGACATCTGGGTCAGATCGGTGGCTTGAGAATATGTGTTTTCTATGACTCTTGGTTCTTGGGGGTTTTATGAATGCCTAAACAAAGACGTTTTCTCTCCCAAGGCATCGAATGCAGAGCTTTTATTTTTCATTGTCTATTATTTCATACAGAGCCCTGAAGCTTTTTTTGTCATAAGCAGTATACCCATTCAGGCCAATGGTGTGTGTACATCTGTGTGAATATTGCTTGTTGGAACAGCTACATTTGGTATGGTATGGTTGGGCAATGTCACGAAAAGGTTTTTTGACATGCACATATCAGGGAACATCTTCATGCTCTCAAATAGCTTTTAAAAAAAAAAAAAATTTCTAATTTGAGTTGCTAGTCTCTAATTAATGCCCTATATGTAATGTTTCAGTCAGTATTATTAAAGAAATAACTCTGGCGATATTCTTAATTTTTCTTATTTTAAAGGGGACCTATCATGCAAAATGCACTTTGTGATGTCTTTTCTACATAAATATGTGTCCCTGGTGCGTCGGGAAATTCACGCAGCGTCAGAAAAAAAAAACCTCTCTCTTTTCCTCCGTACCCAAATCTTTTAAAAACAGGTTTACAACGAGCGGATACAGATTTCCATCCGCTGTGACGTGTCCATCCGCTGTGACATCGGCGGACCCACAGAAAGTTGCTATCAGAAACAATGCCTGACATGTTTTGGACGTAATCTCGTCTTTGTTTACATTAGCAAGCCTCGCTAACACTCAGAGCTAACCTGTACTGGAGAGCACATGTTAAAAAGCAGGAAATAAAAAAGGAACTCACCTTGTGATAAACCTGCAAGAGAAAAAGCATTTGAGCTCCATACTATTTCAGAAATAATCCTTGACGTGGTCTAAACAGGATGGCGTTTTATCACAACCGAATTTAACTTTATCTCCGGTAGAATTCTGATCAGGCATTAGCTCCGCCTCCTCTTTTTTTTTTTCAAGCTAAGGACCCAAGATCCGCGTTTCTCTAACAGGGCTTCAAAAGAGGGGTTTGAGCAGTATGAGGCATGGCTACAATGGGTGATCTGTTTGGTATTTTGAAAAAAAAACTTCACAGACATGTTTTGTATAGGTATGGCCCTACAATATATTTTTCAAATATAGCATGATAGGTCCACTTTAAACAAATCCTATGATAAAAGCTAAATCAACAATTAATTGATTATAATAAAAGGTCTGTGAATCCATAGCCCCTCTTATTCCAAACAGCTAAATTTTTGCCCATAAATGATGAAAAACACATCAATAAGCCACACAGTTGCACTGGGAGACATGTTCCTACATTACCATGATCCCACACGCTGTGGTTTAATTTGAGTAACTCCTACATTCACTGTCCTGCAGCTATAAACAGTCAGTAGAACACAAAATCGGTCAACTCCGAACCTGAAAATAGACACTATTTCTTTCTGTTTAAGTAAAGTTTGAAAAAGCTACAATGCACAGCTTTTGAAAGAACTACAGAGGATTTTAAGTTGAAATAATTAGCCACAGACAGGTCTGAGAGTGTTGAGACACCCTAATGGATTATTTGCTTTTGTCTTTTCATTGGATTTTTTGAAAATTAGTCAAATATAGAATATTACCAGCCTCCTCCTTTAAGCTATATACCAATAATGGTTAAGATTGAATTGAATATGTGTCAAAATAACCTAGAAACTTGTGGTATTATTTAACTGATTTCATGATGTTCACCAACTTGGTGCAAAAACATGCTACATAGCGTTATTTAGACAGAAATTGATAGTGTTAGCTTTTGTTACAGCATGTTCTGTTCTCAGATGAAGGAATAGACGTGAGAGCTCCGCTAATACGTCACATTAGCTGTGTTTAACAGTGTCAATAAAGGATGGAGGAAACGGGGCGAAGTGGAAATTAATAAGCCTTTGCACGTTCCTCCCATTACGACTTCCTTGCTGTCTTGATAACAATAGATAATAATAATAATTGAACCAATATTCCCAACAGACAACTGCTAATGGCTTGTCCCTACAAAGCCTCCTTATGAGATTCAGTTGAGAAGGTGAATGTGTCAGCTTTTCTGAGATGGTCTTAGCATGTTAAGTGGGCTATTTGACGCAATTACTGTCAGAAATGCACTAAGTACTGGAAATTATTATTAAGCGAGGAGATCCTGTGTTTTAGATGCATGGGTACCGATGAGTACACATAGTGGAACTCGTCTAGTAAATAATTCAGTTATACTATGTGAGTGACAAACAGCGGTTCAGTAGATTAAAGGCGGAGAAGCATAATGAAAGTAAGACAAGTACACAATTTATCCTGAGCAATCATTTTGGGCTACTTCCTTGAGAGGAATCATCTTAAAACAGACACATTTAAAGTGAAATAATCCAACAATTCTAATCACAAGCTTTCTCTCTCTTTCTCCACAGGTGTTCTAGCATTCCTAGCACTGCCAGTAGGGCTGGTGTCATCAGCACAGGAGCTGTTCCTCAGCCAGAAACCCCAGGTCTCCATGGCAGCCGCCCACATTAGCCCCCTTTCTGCCCCTGAACCTCCCCCTGTGGACTGGCATCAGGAAGGCTCCAGTAGCGGGGAATGGGCATCCAAAGGGCGCACTCATTCGTTAAACATTATCCTCCCTACTGTCACCATCCATCCTTTAGCCTTACTTCAAACCACCCAAACGGCTAGCCTGGCTCATGACAACCCACCCGTTAATGATAAAAATACAGTCCCCCCAAACACTGTGAGTACTTCTAGTCATGTGAATCAGCCCCTGGAGCCGAGCTCTGACGTTGTGAACCAAGGCCACATGCACAAATTGGTAAGGGTACCTCAAGCCCATAACCCAGTTTCTGACGGCACTAAGCAGGCCAGCAGCACAAGCAGCAGCCCTAGATCTCCTAGCATAGCGGCCCCAAATATAGCCTCACAGCCTCAGAAGCTGAGTTTGGATGAACACACTGACTCAGATCACGCCCCCTTTTCCTCTTCATCGGGGAATGCTGACCCTTGGTTAAAAGTTTGGGAGCATGCTCGTGGTGCCACCGAAATGGCCAGACACCACACTATCACCCTGAGGGAGGTGCACGGCGTGAATGAGCCCCCCACAGCCCCGCTGTTTGAGGCGACAGAAATGTCTGTGTCTGTGACCCCTGTCCACAGCCCACCTGAGAATCTAACTTCCACTGCGTCCACTCTAGCGCTCTCCACTGGGCTCAGCCTCAGCACACAGATTCCAACCATCATCCCAAACAACCTCACTGCACCCAACGAGACCACCACTGTGTGGGGTCAAGGTAACGGCACAGACAATGCCCCTCTTGCGACCTGGTTAGGGAACGTAACTGCACATGGAGGGCTGCTCTCTAACAGCAGCTCAGTTGAGGAGGGGAATGCTCAGGGGAACAGCTCCGAGCCCCCCTCTACAGCCAGTGGGAACTTCCTGAACAGGCAGGTGCCCGCCACGACCGAGGACCCCTGGATGCCCGGCAACAGCTCAGGCCCCACCATTGACTCCCCGATGTCCCGTTTCACCATCTGCCTCAGCCGGATGGACATTGTGTGGATCGTGCTGGCCATCACTGTGCCTGTGTCCTCGTGTTGTAAGTAATGTTAGAGCAACTTATAAAAGAGGAAATTATTTAATTATCATAACAAATATCTATTCCAAAGGTTGTTAACATATTTGGAAGTAAGCATATTTGCCTCAGTTATAAGATTTAGAGGGAAAAAATACAAACCACTCTCACAATCAATCTAACCTTGGACAGAAACTCTACGAAGATAGCAGACAAAGCTCTATGTCACAGTGGAGTCTATTTTTTTTATTAAAAGCTGTAATTCATTCATTTCATACTCTCATTTCCCTTTATCCTTCCTGGTTTACACTTGAGTTTAATTACATAATAGTAATTTTTATCGAGAGCTGCACCTGAGGCAAAACAATTGTTTAGCATTTTGATCTGTTCGAGATGGAGAAATAAGGATTTATTACTCTTTGATAAGACATTATTTTCTTTTATGATTCCTGAAAATGTCTTATAACTTTGTTGTTTGCGACAGGTCAAAATGACAACAAGGCACACCACCAGTAGTCTTCTCACACTGTATATCAGGGTGGTATCTTTCCCCTTCGATCACAGTTCCTTGCAACAGTAGCATGTTGTCATGAAACATGCCTTGCCTACCTGCTCAGCTGGTGTGGGCGCTTTCAGAGGCTATTTGAAGCAGCATCTCTTACAGTCTCTGTACTAACCCCTCATTTTCCTTTCCTCTCCGCCCGCTCTAGCTGTGCTTTTGACTGTGTGCTGTATGAGGAGGAAGAAGAAGTCATCAAGTCAGGAGAACAACCTCAGCTACTGGAACAATGCCATCACCATGGACTACTTCAGCCGGCACGCTGTGGAGCTGCCCAGAGAGATACACTCTCTGGAGAGCGAGGTATAAACTACTGGCACACTCACTCTATTAGTGTACAGCTCTACACACAGAAGTTGAGGGACATTTATTTGACATTTCACCATCAGTCAGCAGAATGGTTTTAATGAGTGTGGAAACAACAAGAGAATCCATGTTCAATGTCCTCGCAGCCTGCTGAAGCAATGCGCTGTATTACTAGGATTTACACAGATGCTATTGGGAACAAGCTATTAAGATTAATTTGTTAGTTTTTAACATCTAGTAAATGGATTTCAAAGTGTGACCCGATTCAGTATACTGTTATTACAAATGCAGGATGCTGCTGCTAAGAGGATATAGCAATGTTATTCAATTTAATTAAAACAAATTTGTAAACCTTATACCAGCAAATATCTTTTGACAAGCTGATAACATTTGATTTGTGGAAATAACTGGTTTTGAAATGACATGATTATAATTGGATTTTTAGACTGTTTAGAGTGTTTGGGGAAAAAAAGCATTAGGTATATAATATTTTCGAGCAGAATGACATACCAGGCAGCATAGATGAGGCTTTAAAATAACATTTAGATCATCATTGAAGAAAAGAAAGTACAGAATATATAATTGACAATTTACAGTGATAAATCAAATCTGAAATTCGGTGATTGCTTCGTTGCGGGTGGCAGATCAAAATGTTCCTTAGCAGGTTTTATTCTGCAGAAGTAACCTTGATTTATTATTTCAGAAACTCTGCCTGCAGTCCTGATGATGATTTCTTAGATTTCTGCTCATTTCCAAATGATTTTGGTCAATATAATACTGAGAAAATAACAGCACCACCTTAGTTTTTATTGCATCATAGTGCCACCTGGTGGGAAAGATAGTATATAATACCTCGCTATAAAATAATGGGTCTACTTCCTCTTCTTCACCATATCATTTTGACTGACCATTCTTTTGTTCTATTTGCATGTTTTTCTATCACCAACTCCCCAGTGACCATTTCACTGTGTCTCTTTTCTTTTATTCCCCATCCATTGCTCAATTTGCATCTTTTTACCATCTTTGGGGGCGTCAGGAGAGGGATGCTGAGGTTGGATCTTGTGTAGGGTGCCCCTGGTGACCCCCAGGTGTTGTTCTTCCACTGCTTTTCCTGGCTCTTTAGAGCAGCATAGCTCCCCGGGTGCTTTAGATGAATGACAGTGCTCCAGGAGAAATGATCATAAACCCTAAATTACACTGTTAGTTTGATTGGATCTTAGTGATAAAATGACCTCATTTGGGCTGTAATTCAAATCCTTTAGTTTTCACACCTCCTCCTCTTATTACTAAGTCACTCTGTTGTCTTGTTTCTGAGTCATCCCTCCCTTTAACATCTTCCCTGTTCATCTAGATATCTTTGTTCACCATCTCATTAAAAGCCCCAGGCTGCACCAAACCCATATGTTATTCTGTTCTCTTTGACACTGCTCATTGCCTGTAGGGTGATTAGATACAGTAGACTGCAGTGTATGCCCTAAAGTATGAATCACGAATCACAGCTTTTGTCAACCACCTGCGTTAATCTTTTTTTCTGCGTGTGCATTTGCAGGATCATGACACTTGTCTCCCCCCGAATGGAGACTACAGCAGCAGCAGCAGCGTCGTCCTGGTTAACCCTTTCTGCCAGGAGACCCTCTTCATCAACAGAGACAAAGCTTTTGCCATGTAGAGACAGAAAAAAAGAGACACTGTCTGATTCTCCACTCATACTCCCCCTGCTGTCTATTTTATATAGTATGTGGTAAATATTCAGAGACTTTATACTGTATATGACCAACACAAAAAAGAGGCACCCTGAAAGAGTAGTGATGTAAGCAGACACTGTTTACTATGAGGATGCCCCTGCATATTTTTCTGATGTACATTTTCTACAAAAGGCTTAATTGTGATAAAAGGTTTTTATTGTCTTTATAAAATACAGAGTATATGTGGTTTTGTTTCATTACAGTGGCTTGATGGTGAGTGCACTGCAGATGTTGCCATGTGAAATCTGCTTGAGAGAGAACCGTGACATGAAATCTTAGAAGCTGTTCTTGGTATTTTTAATTTTCTTTTAGAATGAATCCTAAAATACTTATAGCCTGATTAACTTGAATATAGCACCTACGTTCTTGGGGGGGAAACAGAGATTTGTGTCAAAATACTGTATGTAAGATCAGGGCCCATATTTATCAAACTGAGAAATACATTTGGGAATCTGAAAAAGATGGAGGGAAAACGCTTTCATCAAGTTATTCACAGCAAAATGTGAGAGTAACCTTCAAGAGAAGCTCTGAAGTGATCACATGATTAACCACATGAATACTGTTAGCCAATCAGAGACACGGTTCCCTCTACTGTTCATCTGCCCCATTGTTCTGCTTATTTTATTCCTTACATTTTACTGTGCAATTTCATTAAAATAACAACAAAATATATTTGTATTACATGTGTGATATTACTGATACTTTGTGTAAAATGATTTAGTTGCCAAATTATGAGTAAAAGAAAATCAGAAAAATAAAAGAACAATAGAAGAAAAAAACAAAATCAAACATTTAAATGGCTATTTTAGATATTTGTTACAATACCAATCAGTATTGTGGGTTTAAAACGGGTTTTTAGATATATACAGTATAGACATATACTGTATGATACATTTGGGTTAAGAAGTCGGATGAAGTTAACTCGAATACTTACTGCTAAGTTGAGAAGGAAAGTAATTCTGCTGCTGGTAGACAAGGTACATCAGAGAAATAATTATACAACAAGGAGTTTGGTACATCATTAGTAACAAATACAAATATTAAAGTCAAAACGTTTTCCTTTATCAGTTTGATAAATAAAGGCCTGATTTTGAAGGTTTATTTGGGCAGTTTATTTTGGTGACTTGGAGTCTACAACTAGCAGTTTTTAGAGACGTCAATCAAATGAAACTGACTTAAAATATTGTTCACCCTCTTGTGTCACCAGCTTCTCTTAAGAGGGACCACATAGATGTCTTAATTCCTTCTGTTGACCCTTTATATATATAAATATCAGTATGTGTGTGTGCCCTGTTTGTGCATGTAAGAGGACTGTGTGAGTACGGATGAGTATTGTGCTGCCTCCCTTTACCAAATATCACTGTTACTTTATGTCACACAAGGCTTTGTATTTCTTTCAGCTCAGTTATATCTGTTTCTCTGTGTGTGTGTGTGTGTGTGTGTGTGTGTGTGTGTGTGTCTGTTTGTCAGTGTCGTGGAGTGGTTACTGGTTATAGCCCAGTTTGAGAAAGAATTTCTCAGTGCTGTAGGAAACTATTAGACCAACGTTGCTACTGTAAATATGTCCCTCCATATATAATGTGTTTGTCCATCAATGCAAACTATGTTTGTTAAAATGTTGAATGATTGTGAGTTAGTTGCTGGACCACATAATGTGTTAGAGGCTGTCAATAATTTCTTGACCAATAAAAACGCTGAGATAAAAAAGGTATGCTGAATATTTGCTGGGAGCACATACAGAGGCAGTTTGATTATCAAAAAAGATTGTTTAATTCTTTGTTTGGTTATACAACATGTGGTCCTTCTATCATCTGTTTTTATGTTTGCATCGCTGCAGTTTTATTCAATTATCGATGCTGCCTGCCTCTATCGTCGCTAAAGATTATCTGCATTATGAGATGTTGTTCTGAAATCACTGATCCAAAAGGAGAAGATGAATAACACGATTAAACATATTGATATTTCCTGCATTGGATGCTCACAGCTGGGCTTCTTGTTTTGCACGCTCAAAAGTGGATATTTTACAAAACGTTCAGTGGCACGGTGGAGCAGTGTTAAACATTATGTATTTTTTGTACTGTAGTATACACTGTACTTTTTACTGCTGGGCAATAAAACTGAAAAAATACCTGACTAATTTGTTTGTCTGATTAATCCTCTTTAAAAAAAATGTAATCATTGTTTCCTCATATTGCCAAGCAGACGGTCAGGAATTATTTGATTTGTTTTTAGATATCATTACTTGTTTATTATATAACAAAGCAGTCTTGCCGACCACAGCACATCCATTGATGCACTGTTCTGGAATGTTCTCTTTGTTCACCAGTTCCGCACGTGGTCAAGTCACCCCCAGCTCTGGGTATATAACGTCAACAAACCTGTCAACAAACCTGCTTTCCTACTGAGAATATCATTTCAAATCTTGAAAAATCTGAGAGTTTAGCTTTTAAAAGTATCTTTATGACCATTTAAAAAAAAAAAGATTGACCCTACGTAACTGGCCTTGTGAGGTTTTGAAAGTTAAGTCCAAATACATGAAGGATTTTATTTTCTTCTGTTTAAGATGAGATGTATTCAAATTTGTGTCAACTATACAGAGTTCCTTATTGAGCCTATTATTGCATTCAATCAGATGTGTTCTTGTTTTGTAACTAAATCATCTTGGTTACAAAAACAAATGAAATTGGAATTTTTAAAATGCTACATATGTTAAAACCATGCAATCATGTGAACGTTAAGCTTTCTATCATAGTTAAACTGGGCAGTAATTAATTACAGGTTACAAACATAACACACTTTATTCTCTCCCTGTTAAAGCAGTCCAACATCTCAGCGGGAAATCTCACGGGCATTCCTTGAATTAACACTTTCAGCCTCTGTCTTTGGGGGAAATATTTAGAGTCCCCTGTGCAATGAAAAATATTAATAGAAAAAACGTTTTGTCCCTTTGACCACAACATACCTAATCAAAGACACTTTTTGAAGCCAGTTACTTCCTCAGCACAGCATCTTATGGCTATACAGTATCTATTAATTTAACCTTCATTCAGCCCTTATATAATAGCTTATATGTTGTGAATTGTGTTTGTATGTAAATATGTCTTAATGTGTCCTATCTGGATGTGATAATGATGTGTTTTAATATCCTTGATTTTGCACATGCCAACCAAACACTAATGTCAGCCTTTTTCTCATGCAAAAAGTACAAGTATTTTTATCTTTTTACTATTGAAGTCCTTTTATGCCAGGGAAAAAGCATGACATTTTAGGAATTTCAAATGTATACATGGTAACTCAAAAGTATTATATGTCAAGTCACGATTGTATGATATTACATAAAAAATAACAATCTTTAAAGTAGAATTATAGTCATGGCTTTGTGGTAAATGTCTTAAAATACTAAACAATGACTTAAAGCTAAAAAGTCTTTAAAGTAAAAATGTTATTTAGTACATTTTTTTTATTATTATTTATTCAAATGTAATTGAACATCTTTTTGCATTTGGTATTAGTATTATTGTTTAAAAATAAAACATGAAATGAAATATCATGAGAAAATTGTGCCTTTATTTTTTGCCCTGTAACGTTTCCGGTTCAGGATCGGAGTGTTTCCGGGTTACGGTACAGATTTGTCAAATAGTCCGTGCATGGCATGGTTGTCAGGATAGCCATCGATTCAACTAGGTATCAGGGTGGACACTTTTTTTTTTTTAATCAGCCTTTAACAGAAGTTAAACCGTCAGAATTAGGAGTCAGTCTATCCTTTCTGTCAGTTTAAACGGCTGTCCACACTCTCGAAGAGCAGAATTTTTTTTACATTTGTCATTGCTCGGTTAGCTAACAAGTTAACGTTGCTCTTTGAAAATGGCGGATCTACCACCAGAGAAAAGCCTGGACGATTTCTTTGCCAAGCGGGATAAAAAGAAGAAGAAAGAGAAAGGAAAGGGGAAGGAGTCCATCCCTGGGCCTACGTCAGGAGTGATTAAAAAAACCAAGAGAGAGAAGGAAAAATCTACGAAAACCGACAACCAAGACCAACAAATCGAGAAGGTAATGTTAAGCTACGTTACGCTAGGTAACTTTTTTTGCCTTAGCGTCTTTTACCGGCGTCGTGTCAAATCTTCCACCCTCCGTCACAACCTGCTTCCTGTTTCAATTTAGCTTGCTCGCCGTTATCTTTTTCTACAATATGATAGAGCCACGCACTTTATATATTCAACATGGAGGGAGAAAACGCCGGTTGCTAGATAGCATATGGTCTCCCCTGGCACACATTCTGACGTATACGAAATTAAGCACGACACGCCTTAAGCGCATTTTTTTAATAATCTTAGCTTTGGTTTTTTGACAAATCTAAACGTTAATGGTATCGTTAAATACCAACTTACAGTTTAATATAGTGTTAAGGCCTTGTGGGTGCTTTTTAAAGCTGTCATCCCTCTTGAATCGTGGCTGTCCACTAGGCCGAGCCGCCATTTGTCACAAAATATACGTGGTTGACAGTCTTATATGTTTGAAATAACACAATACAAATCACGTAAAGCTTTATCATCTTGTATAAGGTGTATATATCGTGTCATAGTGGTGTAATGTTGACCCCACACCAGTATAACCCGTGTGACCATTTCTTGGGAAGCCCTGGCCAGATAGCAGATGTTTTTATCAAAGAACAGCCCCTCAATAATACGCTTTACAAATATGTATATGTACTTTGTTGGGGTGAGATTTCATGCATCCTTCTGCCTAGGAGGACGAGGAATGGAAAGAGTTCGAACAGAAAGAAGTTGACTATAGTGGGCTCCGACTCCAAGCCTTACAGATAAGGTAAGATTAAAATATGTATTTAGTTGGTCTAATATGTATTTCGTTGTTGTGACTCCTTGTGCTCATGTTGAGAATTAGGAGTCTAATAAATGCATTTTGCCCTGATTTGGAGATCATATTTTATCCAATTGATGATGTCATGTCTAATTATCAAGCTTAAAGATTTTCCAAAAACTGTTGTCACAATCCTTAGTAAGGTACTAGCATGTGCTTTTTAACCAAATCAATATATCAACCTGTTTTTATAAGCAGATATCCGTTGCACTAAATTAGAGGGGAAATGCATCTTAGATAGCTCAACTGTCTTCTGGTTGTTTGCAGTGACGAGAAGGAGGAGGAGGAGTACGAGAAGGAGGAGGTTGGAGAGGATGGGGAGATCATTCTGGTCAGCGGAGACAAATTCTCTGGTCCCTGGAACAAGTCGGGTGCTCCCCCGCCCGTTGCTGCTGCACCTGTGGGTGAGTAAACCAACGTCATACTGATTTATTTTGAACGGTCAAGAAATGACACAATAAGAAGATGGATAAACCACTGCTTATTAAGAATGCTCTTGTGGTTTTTCCCAACCTTGTCGAGTCATTTACACTGACTGTGCTCCTTTTTATAAGGCTCCTGTTAATTATAGAATACTGTATGGTAATGAAAGCCTATGACAGATGTTTTTTCCGATGTGTTCCTAGCCATACAATTAGTTTTATCAAAAGAAGATCACAGCCTAAAGCAGTTTTAACCCTCTGACCATAGGATTTTTGATGAATTTGCATCTGAAATCATTGTTCTTCTTTTTAACTTGTGTGATTTCTTCTTCTTTTTTTATTACAGAGGAAGAAGAGGAGCCTGAGTCAAAGCCTTCCGGTGTATATCGCCCTCCAGGGGCTCGGCTGACCACCAACAGGCGAACTGCCACCCAGGGACCCCCTGAGATCTTCAGTGACACACAGTTCCCCTCTCTGATGGCCACCGCCAAGCATGTGGAGACACGCAAGTAAGCAGAGTTCAGTGAGAACAATTTGTTTACCATTTAGAAGTTGATGTTTTACTGACGTGATGCATATTTGCGTTTCAGGGACAGAGAAATGGAGAAGACCTTTGAAGTGGTGAGACACAGGAACCGTGGTAGAGAGGAAACAGGTGGGAGTGCCTCGATGCAGCAGTTGCAGCTTGACAACCAGTACGCCATCCTGGGGGACAAGTAGAGACTCCCCCCTCCGTCCCCTGGCCCCTTCAGCACGGTCCTGCCCAGCCCCTCAAGAAAGCCAGCTGTGTGGACTGCAGTCCTGACCGAGCTCACCTTGCCACCATCACCACACTGGTTACTCGTGCACACACACAGCCTCATGTACACACACTCATACACAGCAATACCAACGCACCACATACAGTGACACTCCCTTTAATAGCAACACACTTGACATCCATTCGTTGGCAAAACTGAAGGACTGCTTCTGAAGGGGCTGTTGAAAGAGGGAATAATTTAAAAGGAATTGGTCAAATACACCCAAACGTACAACACTGCAACAGCAACGGCAGATGGCATATTTGTCCTTTGTGGATTGTACTCAGCAGTTGTACGCAACTTTTCTCTGGACTTCAACTTGCTTCGATAAAGCCACAGAGGATAACTTTAGGCAAGATGATTTTACAAACTTCTGTGAAAATATCTATTTTTTTGCAAGATCGTTATAACCCAATCGCACATGGTATTTTGGGGTGTGTTTTTGAGTTGCGGTGGGGGCTTCAGGAGTGGGGATACTACCTCAGCAGCATTGCTGGTGGTGAAGATGTGGACTGAGCTTTTTTTTTTGCTGTGGTGGTGAACGGGGCAAACACCAGCCCCCCCCACGTACAAGCCGGCCATCAGGCTCTTTAAATAAGAAAGTTGAAGCTTTGGTTTTGACACAGGATGATGACGCTCTGCAAAGATCTATGGACAAGAAGCGAAAGGTTGTGGTCCTCATTTAGAATTTCTATATAAAGTGGCCTTACTGATAGAAGAAACTGCTTTGTCATCTAAAGAGAACTTTGCTTGTTGTCTAAAGGGCTGCTGCCTGCCTCTGAATCTCACCACTTTGTGACAAAAAATCATATACACGAAAAAATCTTTCTGTTCAAGAATGTAGTGCTGTTGTAGTATGCCTGCAAATTACAACTACTAACTATCCCTCATATCCACCATTTAATTTAGCTGCCTCCAATTCATTTTGGTCATTCTAGACATAAGCAAAAGAGAAGCTAAGGCCTGTTTCTAATCTGAAAAGGTTATTTTTGGTAACATGCTTTGTTGTGGTTTGACACCAGATGATCACAGATGTTACAGTATCAAGAAAAAATGACAGAAAAAACTTTAAATTCATATTTGTTAAGGTTATTTGGACAAACTGAGTTTGCAGCTTTTTATAATTAAAAGTAAAGTGGTACCTTTCAACCCCAGTTTTAAGACTTTTTTTTTTTTTTTTTAGATCAAGACTTTTCCTCATAAATACATTTGAGTTACAGCAAATTCTATGTAAAAAATCTAACTGTCACCTAACCAACAGTACTATCCACTTACTAAAACAGTGGTACGCCCAGTTAAAATAAAATGAATTTTTACTACAAGCATAGTTGTGTTAAAAAAAGGTGAAGAACTGGATTTATGTTATGTTTTTGTCCTTGTCATAAAAGATGCCAGGGAGTGTTGATCCCTGCTGGAACACTTTGGGTGGACGTAGATAATATTTGTGATGAAAAGAGAAGAGCCAAACACAAAAAATAAAGTGATCCTTGTGACTGAAGTCTTGTCTAAATCTTTAAATGTTGAAAAGGGGGATTTCAGCATCTTTTACAGAAAAGGTTTTATCCGTTTTGTAAAATGAAGGCTTGTATTATCCTGCTATCTCTCCCTTAATCACTTAATTGGTGTCTCATTTTGACCAACCGTTGAAAAATTATCAAAAGTTTAAACTGTATGAAATGACCTTATACCAAGCATATTAACAAATAAAAGAAACTTTTTTTCACACAACAGACTTAAAATGTTTATTTGAAGTCAGCAGTGATTCAATTGTCATTTTAGCCTCAGATTTGAAACCTGTCCAAATGTCAGCCCTTGTGCTGTCCGTCTTCATTTTTGCTCCACCTGAAAAGACGACGATTGACATTTAAAATTATACAACTTTAAATAATTATAAAAGCTATTCGTGGAAAGTGCTGTATATTTTTTTTGTACCTGAGGCACTATATCTGTTGGCTTGAAACCACCACCGCCCGAAAAAGGATGCATGAAAAAAATTGGAGGTCTTTGCTTAGGGGGGGAGGAAGAAAAACGTACAGTTAAATTAGTAAAACATCCTTCGTTGTTCAGCTGCTGTGCTGTCTGTCTAAATTGTGGCTTCACCTGAAAAGACAGTGACTGACATTTACAATTATACAACTGTAAATCACTATAAAAGCTAATTGTGGAAAGTGCTGTAGCCTATAGTTTTTTTTTAACTGAGGCACTGTATCTGTTGGCTTGAAACCACCACCGTCCGAAAAAGGATGCATGAACATAGGCTTCACCTGAAAAGACGGTGACTGACATTTAAAAAATTACACAACATGAAATCAAAAGCTGATGTGGAAAGTGCTGTATAGTTTCTTACCGTAGGCATACTACGCCTTTTCTTGAAACCACCACCGCCCGAAAAAGGCTGAATACTAGGTTTAGCTCTATGTTTCTGAAGGGGATGGGGGGGGGGAAGACAACAACAACAACGTACAGTTAAATTCGTGTAAAACCATCCCAATTTGTTCAGCCTCTCTGCTGTCTGTCTTCTTATTTGCTTCTACTGAAAAGACGATGACTGACAATTACAATTATACACCTTAAAATCCTTTAAAAAGCTAACTGTATTGCATGGTCAATATTTTTTACCTGAGCACTTTCTCCGTTTCTTTTGTGAAATCACAAAAACGTTAGATTAATAAAATGGATGCTAAGAAAACGCTTTGTCTGAGTTCCTTCCTACAGTGTCTTTTTATATAATGATGATAATGTATTATGTGCTGCTTTACAACCCTGCTTTTGTGACCTATTGCTCATGCAGACACTTTTTTTCGATAGCGAAATATTGCAAAGTAAAAAAAGTCTTATATATGAGATAGTGCTGTGCTTTGGTATATTTCATTATATTTGAGTGAGATGTCCCATTTTAATCTGATATACTCGCCAACCACAAGGTGGTGATGGAGCGTATTGATGCCATATAGACCGTATGCCCACAGCACAGACCCGGTTAAACGATGGGATTGTTAAATCACATGGATAACCAAACATAGACCTAATTAAAGTTAAAGTTAAACCAAATATCACTCATAGACAGTTAAAATAACACGAACAAATGTTTGTTTGAAAAAAGTTAATGGAAAAGAAAAGCCACTCCATTCATTCAGTTTATGTTGACGCTGACGTGCGCCCTGGCAGTTAATCAAGCCACCTGTTCAACCAGGTAACGGTATACAGTCACATTTGACTGCTCAAAATAATACAAACAATTGCTTGTTAACTTTGGATGTGTAGATGATTTCTTTGTTTACAAGATACAGGACTAAGTTGCCTCTAGTTAGCACCATGTGTTGTCTGGCTATCTTTTGTAGGCTATTTGTGTTTTATGTGAAGGCTACGTTTGTATCTCCCTGACAGCGATTACGAAACGCACTTCAACTAAACGTTATTTGGTTCCCTTTACCAAGAAGTGAGTTTAATATTTTCAGCTGGCAGTAATAATATATGTTGGTGCTAACACTATATCAGAATTATGATATCCTTATTTTGAGAGGCTTACCATTCTCAGTGCTTTACTAATAGTCAGCTTCTACTGACTATTAAGTACCCTCACTGATCTTGGTTTAGTTGGCTAGTCTTCAAAATACAATTACATTCTTCTGTTGCCATGTTTTTCCACCTACCTCAACTGGCTTTTTGGCCGGCCTTGGCTTTTGCTATGATGATGATATATATATATAGTTAAAATAAATCAATTTTTTAGGTTGATTTCCCGTATTCAATGTATTCATTTTATATTGTGTTGTTATTTTGAATCCCAGTGAATAGGCATTTTTATTAGAGCTTTTCCTCAAACGCTTGCATACATTTCCAGCATCTCTCCCTCACTGGGTCAAACTGGTTTTTTCACTCCTCCAGGACAGAGACCGCGAAAACCACCTCTCTGTAGCCCCTCACAGACCCCCGAAGGACGCACTAAGTAGCTCCAGCTTGTCCCCCTCACATGCGCACTTCCATAACCTCGCACACCGTGAGACCCCGGGCCCCCGGATTTGCCTGTAGGCCTACGCCTGTTTTTAAAATGGTTCTTCAGTTTGTTTAGCTTCTTTGATTAAAAGCCTAAAATGATTATCAGACTAGTTATCGATTTATCTGTATTCTGATCGAGTAATCTACTAATAGTTTCAGTTCTATTTTCATGAAAAGAGCAGAGCCTAACAGAAATAAAATGATCGTTAAGAATGAGGTTGTTACCATCCTGATGGCGGTAATATACTCTCGATCAAGACTTTTGCGATCAAGAAAAATGGTTTTATGTCTGTTGATTTGAGCCCTTTGCTGTGTGTTGTATACATTATATTACTGCTAAAAACAAATGTAATTATTTTTACTTTATCACCATAACAGCCACACATGTATGTACATATAAAACCATGTTAACAGGATTAGTAATTGCTCTTTTCAGATTAGGTGCCAGCTGACATGCAACATCAAATTCGGAACAGTTTCTTACCTGGGTGTCTTCTTCCTCAGCACTTGGAGGAAACCCAGCCGAATTGTCAACATTAGTACGAGTACCAGTCCACTGATGGGGAAAAATTATAAGCAACGCTTTATGGTGAGTACATTACATAGTTAATCAAAAATATCTGAAGTTTACATTTTTCTATGTTAACACTTTGTCTCTGAATTAGTCTCCAAGTCATAATTGTGTCTGTTGCACTTTAATATGAGTCCTGCCTCTCAAATAAACAGTCAGATATTTAATTGTTATTGTACTTCATGATTACATACCTCTGCATTTGGATCAATTGGTCCGGTTTTATTTACCTGAAATAGAAAGTCATTGCACTTAGATAGGAAGTAAAGTGTAACTGTCACTGCAGGAATAATACAAATTGAGACTTCAAAAATATCTGAAGTTTACATTTTTCTATGTTAACACTTTGTCTCTGAATTGGTCTCCAAGTCATCATTTTGTCTGTTGCACTTTAATATGAGTCCTGCCTCTCAAATAAACTGTCAGATATTTAATTGTTATTGTACTTCATGATTACATACCTCTGCATTTGGATCAATTGGTCTGGTTTCATTTACCTGAAATAGAAAGGCATTGCACTTAAATAGGAAGTAAAGTGTAACTGTGACTGCAGGAATAATACAAATTGAGACACTAGATAATACTAAAAATATATATTTAATTGTGTTCTACAACTGCAGAATAATTTAGGCTGTTACACTTCAGTAGAACAATATGTGTTTTATAAAGATAACATGTATCTTAACCCTTGATGTAATTCAAATTATAACATTAAGGTCTGAGGCCAGACTTTGTGGAAAGAATTAATGAAGTGAAATGTTTGAAAACCAAGTTATCAGTGAAAATATATAGGTGTTCAGTCCAGAGACATTTTCTGTGGGCTCAATGTAGTGGCAGCCCCAACCAGAACTTTTCTTTGAATTGAAGATCAAATGTAATCCAAGTCATTCAAACTGTCAAAAGCAGGTGATCCTATTACCACGAACATTTGACTCTCTCACAAAGTCTACCTACCATTGGAGAGCTGGTTGTGGTGTTAAAGCCAGAAGGATTCAGCATTGGTATTTGACCTCCTGCTGGCCACTGGAAATGTGATTTTAGAATGATTAGTTCCAAAGAGTGTTTGCTTGCTATCTGGTTGACAGTTTATTTGCAAAGAAAAATGTACATTTGATAAAAATAAAAAAAACATATATATTGAAATATTAAAAGAAATAGTATCAGTATGATACATTCTGTCAGCCTATCTTCTCTTCTGATCTTTTAAAAACTATGGAAATTAAATGTTTTCTAGTTTAATATAATCTAAGTTTTTTTTAATTAAAATTAAGGTTGCAATATGTATGGAAGCAAAGAAATGTCATTTAGGATTTGTCTTATTACCGGATACAAACATTGTGACATCTAAATATCACATAATTTATGCTATGAAAAACAATTTTTACAAAGAAAACAATGTGTCATGTTTAATAATTCAGCGTTGTAAATTGTAAGTACTAGACAATTTAAAGGCAAAAGTGTTTCAATAAGACAATTGGGTCATATTCAAATTTTTGCTACGTTCTTTGCTACCATAAATTTGAAAACTGCAAAAGTAACATTCAAGTACATTTAAATTACCGTAACGATATCAAAAAGGAATATTAGCAGTATATTTCATCAATTAGTTGTTTCCTTTTTCAGTATTTTCTCCGATTTTACCACAGCAGATTTAGTCAATGCTGCTAGAATAAATCAAAATGAAAGTTTAAAATAATTTGTAGTTCTAAAATTAGAGGAAAATCAGCAGTTTTACCTTTGTAGCAGATGATACTGTGAGAACGAATCCCAGAAAACACAGCAATGTGAGCCCTCGCATGTTGAATGTAGGTTAGCCTCCTGTCCGTACCATACAGTCAATGGTCGGCGCATAACCCAACTTTATAGTATCCATGTCAGTAGGTGGAGTTTGTTTCAGTTTTTGCATGCACAAGTGTTTTGTGTTTCACTTGTAGCTTAACTTCAAAGTCCATTTTACTCATATATCAGCCCTTCTAAGGACACTAACATTTGATTTAAAAAGTGTATTTATCGCTCATCCCATAGAAAATGGTGACATTACTTTATCCACAAAGTCTACCCACCATAAATTACTCTTCTTTTGTTACCCTGCTCATCTTCACCTATCACCTATTTGGATTAGAACAAAAACGTAATCCAAGGACATAACAATGTTTAGATAGTAAGGACTTTGACATTACATTTCAAACATTGCAGCTATAAGATCAATAAGTCACCCCACTTCATGTTGTAAAACGAGTTTAGAGCTTTTTAGCAAATGAGAATTTATATACAGAAAGTTCTAAAATGAAACATAGAATTGTTGTTTGGAGTTGGTTTCCTCCACTTTTATGATCACCAGACTTCCCCTTTCTTCCCCTTTTTATATTTGAATGTATATATTTGTGTATATATATATATATA
>NW_011357368.1:8381234-8385580 GCF_000735185.1 Notothenia coriiceps
GGAGCCCTGACAGGGATTAGAGTGGCAAAGCAACACACACACACACACACACGCACGCACGCACGCACGCACGCACGCACGCACACACGCACGCATACACACACACACACACACACACACACACACACACACACACACACATGGAGAAAAGGAGATCAGCCAGCATGGTTGCATAAGAAGACCATGGCATTCAGACAAAAACAAACACACACACACACACACACACACACACACACACACACACACACACATACACACACGGATTCAGGTCTGGATTTAATGCACAAAAAGTGGAATTACCACCTTATGATTTTATGCCAACAGTTAAATTAACGTACATGTCTGTCCAAAGTGCATTACTTTATCACTTCATCATACATGTAGAGATTTGTAGGACATTTTCATAATGGCCCCAAAAAAAGACCTTTGTAAGGTCACAATGACCTCTGATCAGTCCATCCTTGAGGCAAGGGGACTCTACACTGTCTGTGATACAAAATATACAAGACGAAGACAAGAAAAAAAAAAAAAACCAAGATAGAAACTCAAGGTCACATAAAATGAACACACACACAGAGCCAAAATAGAAGGCTGAGGGATTGTAAAATGACCTCAGTTAAGCTTTTTTAATAAACAATAAATCACCCAAAAGAAAATAGGTCAAAGACTACAGCGCTCAGGCAATATATTAAAGGTGCAATGCGTGAAATAAGATAGAATTTGACCATTCGAAAAATTAACTAGCATATTAACAGAAGATGTTACAGATTACAGATGACTAATGTCCAAGAAAGAACACAAATTGGAACCAAAGAACTGTTCAAACTGAATGGTAAAATTACCAGACCATTTGACCATATTGTCATGATACAATTTCAGCAAAGAACGGTTAATATAAGCAAAGTGAAGAAGTGCCCGGCTGTAGTGCTCACAAACATATCACTTTATTGCCTTTAGACATGTCCTTTCTCAGACATGGTTTGATAACAGCCTTTTCCTCGCCAGATGATGCAATACTATTTGTTCTCAATTTGTTAAAGCCAGTTTCTCTCCAACATGTGCTTTTATTTTGTTCTAACACTACAAATCGATATAAAGCCCGTCAGGATGATCGATATTCATCACAGCGTGGCCTGATTGTCTCCCTTCGGCTGAAGTGATATAAGATAAGCCGTGATGATCGGGCGTGAAGGAAGCACGGTCATTAATGGGATTTTCCAAATTAGACTGATAACAATCAACAAGCATAGTTCCTCAATGACTTTCCTGACTGTAATCGCAATAAATTCAAAAGCGAAATAACAAAGCCAAAAGCTAAAGTTAATGAAGAGGTGCCATAAAGTCACAATTCAGGAAACATTATTATGATATGTTCAAATGTAATCTGAAAGATGTAGTTTCTGCTGAGAAACTTGAATAAATTCAGTTGATTGACTTGAAACCAATGGGTATATGTTGAAGTACATGGGATGGGGTTTTTGTACTCATCAGCTGCTATACGGATCTAATGACATTAAAGATGAACTCACAGCTGCATGATCAGGTAGAGGTGGTCAGGACTCTCATAGATGTCCTCCAGGGCCACGATGTTCTCATGCTTGATCCTGCAATGGAAAAAAGGTGAAATATTTGAGAAAAAGCTGCAACAATTCTTACTTCATACAACATTAATATAACTTAATTACTATTAATCATAATGACTAATCTACAACGTTTTTGCTTTCACATTAACGGGGCCCTGTTATTTGTATTTTTTTGCCTCTAATGTGATATGCTTCATTTTGTTTTTCATATTGCCTGTGCTGGAGCAAATATTTCACTTTTTTGGGAACTTTTGGATTTTAGCCTTTGCTAGCCATTTACACAAAAACCTATAAAACACACTACCGGAAAAGGAAAAAGCATAACTGGTCCTCTTTAAAGTGACAACATTTTTAATTTTCTGCTGTTTTCCATGGTAACAACCCTGTGATTAGGATGTGTTGGAGGGATAGCGTCTGTGTTCAAGCAATACCTTGTGTGTTGGATTGATACAATGAATGTGTGTATATGTATGTGTACCTAAGGGGGCTAGGTTCGCTGAGTTACACGGTTGCCCCGGTAACCAGGAATTAGGAGTGTGTGTTTTTCTAACAGCACTCACTTCCTCAGCACGGCGATCTCGTTCTCGATGCTGCTCTCCTTCCCCTTCAGCGCCTTCTTAGGGATGCACTTCACCGCAAACATCCGGCTCGTCAGTCTCTCCTGGGCCAGGATCACCTCAGAAAATGCTCCTCTGTCGGCACATAAAGAATAAAGTCACGTGACTCACAAACACATTGGTTATTGGACAATACAACCTTCCATCCTAGACTGGTGGCCCTTCTGGTTCTCACATTATATACAATTTCATGAAACACAGTTTGCACTCTTACATAAACCAGCAGGATTTAACAAGGAGCGTCATTTGAAGATATTCTCAAGTAGTAGAAAGGCTATTTGAGGACATGTGTCCTGAAATCATTCAAGACACTTTAAGCAGAAAGTGTTGGTGGTGATTTAGTATTGCATTTACTAGAATCTAACTTTAAACCTTTCGTTTTGTTTGTTGTAATTAGTTGTCAGTGCTATTTCTGTAGCCAGGGTTATTCCAATGTATAAGAAAAACGTGTAACAACAAGGTATAACAACTACTTTACACTGTGTCACACCTGTAAAACCGATAACACTGTGTAACACATGGAACACCATGTTACACAAGTAAGACTGTTTAAAACCGTAATAACGGCAACAACTGTAACAATGTGTAATACCACTGTGTAAGAACAATGTGTTAAAACAATGTGTAGCACAATTTGAAACACTGCTTTGTAATACCACACTGTAACAACTTTGTAACACATTTGTAACACCAATGCAATGACAGTGAATGATGCAGACACAAGTCCAGTAAGTCCCCAGAAAATCCAATAACGTTGTTTTGTTCAGGTGCCAAGGAGGAACTGAACAAAGTAAATAGATCACAACTCGGAAATGGCATTAATGGCGTAGATAAATAGTATTATTTCCTTAAGTGCATAATGCGTAACCACGTCTCAGACAAGATACACCTAAGGAAGAGAACACGAAGTCTCAGATGATGACGCTGTTCAAAGAACTGCAGCATGCCAAGTCCAAGCTCGATTAAGCAGAAGGCATGAAGAAGAACCTGCAGGACCGGTCAGACTAACACACACACACACACACAGCTAGTCACCATATGTAAAAAACAAAAAACAACACTGAAGGGCTTGCTTCCTCCCAATTTCTTTGTGTGTGCTTCATGCCTTAGCAGCAGAGTGCGTAGGCTTAAATAGCACTGTTGCCACAGCAGCAATTAAGTGCCAATTATAGTCTGAATTCTCACTGTGGATGTGAGGATGAGAGAGAGAGAGCATTGAGAGGAAATATCTGTACAGTCTTCTAAACGATTAGAGGGAACATCCACAGAACAGACACATGAAGCAGAATCTGGTTTAAAAAAGCTCCAGACACTGTCATCCAACCCATTGTCCATATGGTGTGAAGAGCGGGCTGCGCTCCAGCAGCAGAGCCTCAACAGATGGGACCTGCATGCAGATCTCTGTAGGACAACATTAAAGATTAACAGAAGAAAAATGAACATGCAGGCTGGGATTACTTCAAATCACTATCTAATGATAATGATACAAAAAGGAGATGACACAGTGGTCTGGATTAATGTCAACAACATGCTAAGATCTGATAAACAGAACATGATTCACTATTATTCAGAGCGACCCAGAACAAGACACTGAATATCTCCGGCGTGCGGACAAGACAAATTGTCATCTGAAGAACTTGCTTGGATTTTGGCAATATCAGAATGGCAAAAAATGCTAACAATAACAATGCTAACCAGCTCCATTAGTATGTTTAAAGGTCCCCCATTATACTGTTTTTCATCAATATATTATAGGTCTCAGATATATACAAAACATGTCTCTGAAGTGTTTGGCTCCAAATACCAAACAGATCATGCATTGTAGCATCCCATAATCCCCTCTGTTTCAGCCCTGTTTCAAAAGTGCTGATTCTCTGTCTGTTACTTTAAGGTCCTTAGACACCAAGCCGATTTCCGGTGTCGATGAGCGTCGTGTCGCCCTACTCAGATTGGTGTGTCTTGGTGTGTCCTGCCCCGTCGGGTCTTTTCGATCGTGCCGACACCTTCCGTCGCCAATTCAACATTTTGAATCGGGAGGCTGTCGGCTAAAGGCCGTCGGCCAAAGAAATCACTCTGATTGGCTGTTCAGCTTAGCGAATCAGTGCATGAGAAGCGAAACGGAAGTGAGGGGCCCAAACAAACTATT
>NW_011357368.1:8385860-8391217 GCF_000735185.1 Notothenia coriiceps
GCCGGCTGAAGTCTTTGCGGTGTGTTCCAGTGCGACACATGGCCAAGACGCAGGAGACGTGAGGAGACGTGAGGCGACGTTCCGTCGGGACATGTTTTTAGTGTTCTTTGGTGTCAGTTTGGTGTGTAAGGACCTTTAGATGAAAATAAGGAGCCACTCCCCACGCCCCTCTGAGAGATATTTGGTTAAAAATAACACAATGGTGCTCTAGGAGGAGATTCAGGTGATAAAGTGTGTGTGGGGGGGGGGGCTAATGGTTACACAAGCCAAAAAAACATTATGACATCATAAAGTGACCAAAATCTGATCAGCTCATTTTCAGACAGGTTTTTATATAAATGGATCAGGACAAAAGTGAGAGAATCTTTTTTCCTGAAACTTTCAGAATCTCTTTACACAGAGGGGACACATGTTGATGTAGAAAAGACGTGAAAAAGTGGATTTGTAAACTAGTACCAAACCAACCAGCTAACACTAACCATGAAGCCAAATAGGGCCAGGGGCATAAAGTGATTGGACCAAATGGGCTCTTTTCCACTTCCTACATCCCCCCCTGCTTCGGCCATTATTTTAAACACCTGATGAAAATACTGAAACTTCCTCTGTGGTGGTTTGTGTGCCTGCTATCGATTTGCTAGAAAATGGGGATTGACTATACTGGAGAGAAAGAAAAATGATGATTTCCACATGCACAGCCTTTAAGGTATGGATTGCCATGGCAACATCCCTGACCACCCTTCTGTTTACATTTATCACCATGGAAACAGCTTCAGCCTTTGAGCAAGGACGTGCTTGGACTCTGTACAACCCCATGGTTGGGAACCCACAGATAATTATGATGTGACCTTGCAGCTCCCCTCAGCATTTACCATGTTTCAGCTCTTTATTTAGTTTTTCTGACACACTGACTGTTTCTGCAGGCAGCTGTTTACAGAGAGAGATGTCTGAAAGAAGAGAAACAGCATTGACTTCATCTTCTTTTCTTCAATGGCTGGAGTTCAAAGAAATGACCTCACATCTTGGAGGTCCTCTGCTCGTATTACTGGGGTGGAAGCAGTGAAGATGAGGAGTCAAATGGATGAGAAGGAAGTCTGTATGATACACGACCTGAGAGAGTGGACTGCCCATTATTCAGGGCCCATTGATCCGAAAAGCCAATCTTCTCAAAAATGATCGAAAGCCCAACAAACATCAATGGCTCAAATGTCTATTTATCTGAGCATACATACCCCCTACAACTCTATTTCAAAATTCTGCCAATCCCAATTATTCCAACAGTTTTCAAATGTGGGTCTGTTTTTTTACATATAGCATTTAAATAAATACGTATGTGTTTAAGTTAATAGTTGGTACTTGATGTGTTGTAACCTTGTTGATTACCGAAATCAAGCATTCAACGATAGAGGCAGCATATTTGTATTTGTGAAAGAACACAAGAGCGATGTATTAGTAAATATATAAGACATGTATTAAACTTTATTTTCAATTATAATAATAAAAGAAAATTGAACCCTGACCCTTTTGGCACAACAAAACATAGAGAGTGACGGATTTAAAGAATTATAATATGATCTCACGTAACAAGAGCTTCCCATGAATGAGAGGGTTAGTGAAGGGCTTATTAGCCATAGATGAAGCTCTTAGTCCAACCCTGGCTGTAAGACATGGAAAAAAAAATGAATAGGCACATTTCCCTCTATGAGCCTCATGTTTGCTTAAGAGATTCGTGATAAAACAGACTCTTATAAAGGTGATGTCATGATTTGGCTTCTGTTGTACTGGTAAAAACGGATACAAACACATGCTCACACTTGTTTTATGATGTTAGCATTCCCGTTCCCAGCAGCTCTGCCTAATCCAATATACCTGGGGGCAGGACGGTGGTACATTATTAAAGATGATTTAGTCAGGATTATTTAGGCTCCATTCAATAGATTACAGACATAAGAGAAGTTAACAGTAGCAGAAGTTACGTCAGGGTGCGGCTGGTCTCGAAGGTTACACAGAGTGAATGGCATGCACCAATTAGCTTATAATGAATAACTGTGGGTGGAGCATCAGCTGTTTGAATATAATGTGAATGGTTTATTTGTGATGAATTGGTTGAAATGACCTAATATTGGAGTAGACACCATGAATGATGTTACTCAGAATTGAGTTTTGAGTAAAAGTGCTTTGACATTGTTGAAGAGAAGGCTATATGTCTAGATATAGACCCGGGGAATGTCTGAATAAGTCTAAAAGGGCAGAAAGAGAGGGGACGGAATGCAGCAAAGGGTTCTGAGCCAGATTTGAACCAAGACTGCTGCTAAGGAAGACATCTTAGTACATTGGGCCTTGCTACCTGGTGAGCTACCGGAAACAACCACCATTATCGTTCTGTTATGGGAGAAACCACAATCCAATTGTTTGTTTTTCTTTAAAATATCTAACATGGTCTTGGGCAGTAAGGGAAGGGGAATGCTGGCTGAAACCTGGCAACATGTGTAGAGTCAGATCACTTCAACTGTAACACAACCTCCTTTTTGGCATTTAAAGTTCAGTTTTTAGCTCCAGGACAACTTGAGAGTAACTGGGCTAAGCTCTGCCAGATAAACAGCCACACACACACACACACACACACACACACACACACACACACACACACACACACACACACACACAAATACACACACTGATCCGAGTACAGTGATGGGACTCTGTGAAAGTAGGTCTGCTATAATGCAAAAAAAGCCTCTGAGGCGTGGCGGCGGGTGTGTGTGTGTGTGTGTGTGTGTGTGTGTGTGTGTGTGTGTGCGTGCGTGCGTGTGTGTGCGTGTGTGTACATTTTGTCCTAAATTACCTGTCGAGAAGACAGAGTGTGTGGTGGCCGGCTGCTGCGGCGCTGCTTCCATTAATGGCAGAAATCATTCTCTATCTGATGGGCAACAGTGAGCCGTAACTGCGCCAACCCCTGCATAGCTGCCAAATATTATGGAAAATATTATCTGGTTAGACGTTGTTACACTGTAATTAATGTGATTGCTATAGGAAAATAAATGTTGTTATGGTGAATAAAAGAGGCAAGAAGCAGGTGAGTTATACCAAACATTACTCAAGAAAGTCTACTTGTATTTAAACCAATATAAATGACTACTGATCAGATGATGGGTGCAGACATAACCTCACTTTGGGGATTTTTAACGTTATAGTAAAGTGTTACTCATATACTCAATAGATTTACTGTAAATTATGAGTTACTTTTTTCCAATGTTTGTTAAGATTGCTCATTCCTATCATGGAATTGGTAATGCAAGCTAACTACTAATTACAACACAGTAACCAATCGGCATGGATAACTTCGTTTTTATGCAACCTCTAAGTGTTGAATGAATAAGGTTGCTGAACAGCACTCCTGCACCATCTTTTACTGAACACAAGTTGCATTAACTTGAATGGAAATTATCTTTTTTCCTGTTGCTTTAAACTTTGCCGAAAATTGACTTTTTTTCTCCGGGAGAAACATGACTTAGCCATGGTGAATTTGTTTTACCGTGACAAATGTTCTGTAACTGAAAATGAAGTATTCTTTTGTCAATGAACGATCAATTTGTTTTTTCTAACATGAAGTGTGTCCAACAGCACTGAAAAATTGGCTCGGGGCTTTCATAAGGTGGGTGTGTGTGTGTCGCCAAGGGCTTTTTATAGCGCACTGATCCCATAATGGACTTGTGTTTATAATCATTAATATTCAGATGTCTGGATACATGTGTCAATGTGATCTATTCCTCTTCACAAACACACACTCATTAAATGTATTCAGTGATGAGCGGAGTGCTGTCAAAGGACAAAAACAAGTATTTTGTTTACTGCATATATTTATAGGAAAAGTGACCTCTGCTGCTTTTGATTTAATTGTCTATGTGAATATGTGTAGAACAAAGTATCAATGTGACTGAGAATGAATCAGTAGCATCAGCAACACAGTCATTAACAAAGCCACAATAACAACACCATTACCATTGAGGTAAACACGACATGGAATTATTTTTGAATGTTTGTTGTAGGATCAGCTGTTATCACATGATCTAACTGAGAAATCTCTGTCTGTTGATGAAGACGATGAGATGATGCTGAAAGCTTTGGGGAGAACAAAATAGTAAGTGACCCTTGAGTAAAGATGATATGGCAGTGTTGTAGTCAAGTCGCCGATTCTCAAGTTCGAGTCACTCTCGAGTCCCCACTCTTCGAGTTTGATTCCAAGTCTGATTTGCCGAAGAAGAGTCAGAGTCAAGTCCGAGTCGAGTCATCATAGCCTGTGTTCGAGTACGAGTCACGAGCCATCATGTATTCATCTGAGTGGATATATTTGTTTAAATTGAGCGGTTGGTTTGGTTCTTATCAATCAATATTTGTTATTGTCTACAATGCTTCTATCCTTTTTGCATTGCTTTTATTCTGTCTTTTTTTATAGTCATTTGTCTTTTTAACTGCTGTGAAGAACTTTGGGCTGCCATTTTTTGTATGAAAGGTGTAATTCTAATAATTTATATATTATTATCAAGGTGTTTTGCACACGCTGTGGCAGAGTACATCCGTACTCGAGACAAAAATAGCTCGAGTTCGAGTACAAGTCCGATCGTCAATTTGCGCGTCGGAGTTCGAGTTCGAGTCCATCAGTGCGCAAGTCTGAGTCCAGGACTCAAGTACTCCAATTCTGTTATATGGTAAAAAGGCAATAAACTAATTTTTTCTCTTAATACCACCATCACAGAGAACAACAACATTAATACAGGGACCAAGACGCACAAAAAAACAATTCTCCCTCCATCAAAACCACAATCCATGTCATCATAACCTTAACCTCCAGTTGTAATCAAAAGTGTCCCGTTGAGCAGAATCGTGCCCGGTGAATTTTTTTTTTTTTGTCACACAGCCTACAATCATCTTTAGATCTATTTATAAGACTCTATTTATATCAGAGAAGAATAGAAACTTCTCATGTCCTCACTACACTGTTGGAGTTGAACAGGGGGGCACACAGGGAGGTGTATGACATAATGAGAAGGTGAGGGGGGGGGGGCTCTGCAGTCAGAACAGAGCCAACTGCCAGGAAGTAGAGCATCAATTAAGGGCAGCGTGCCCTACATGGCACAATGATGTTCCCACAATGCACCAGCTTCATGCACGTCCACTACCTTACTTTATGTCTCTTTAACACACACATAGGAACAAACTGCTGCTGGTATTACATTATTGAACAGTGAGCGGATGGGACACGAAGCACCAGGGGAGGGAAATAAGACACCAACCACACACACACACAGAGCGCAGACACACACACACACACACACACACACACACACACACACACACAC
>NW_011357368.1:8391255-8394111 GCF_000735185.1 Notothenia coriiceps
CGTAACGTTAACGTTAACGTTAACGTTACGTACGTACTACTACTTACTAACGTTAACGTTAACGTAACGTACTACTACTAACAACGACGACGACGACACACACACACACACACACACACACACACACACACACACACACACACACACACACACACACACACACACACACACACACACACACACACACAGACACACAGACACACACACTAAGTAGATGGGGGCACAAAAGATATGGCACACACTGAGGAAGAGTATCCGGACCCATAACAGAGGATGTGTTTAGATGCACACACACACTCACAAACTTACCCACACACACACAACAGTAGCCAGTGTATGCAGGGTGATTCAATGAGTAGACGAAACCGGATGGGTCAGTGTCAGATCTGTGACATCACGTCCTGTCAGTCCAGATAAAGC
Organism: Notothenia coriiceps; assembly: GCF_000735185.1. Classification (NCBI taxonomy): domain Eukaryota; kingdom Metazoa; phylum Chordata; class Actinopteri; order Perciformes; family Nototheniidae; genus Notothenia; species Notothenia coriiceps. The sequence goes on from NW_011357368.1 coordinate 8,391,676, forward strand.
TCAGAAATGCTGACGCAGAGAACATTTCACACTGCAGTAAAACTCGGACCGGTCTTCAGTGTTCCAACACGTGCCGCTGCACCTGAACACACCACTGCTGCTGCTGAATGCACACATTCAGATGTGTATTTCTGTTAGTTTCACTGTTTTCGCTGACAATGTTTTTTGGCTGGCCAGGCTGCTGCTTTCACCCCCTACTCTGCTTCCTCATCCGCTGATAAAGACTCACCTGTTCCAGAGTCACAGCCACCAGCTGCTCTTATGCTGATCACTAATCACCTCCCCATCTCCACCCTACAACCACACACACACAATCGCTCTAATCCGCTGATGCATCAGGTTCAAAGATCTGTCTGCAGCCTCTGGTTAATGTGTGGCTGCAACATGGAGGACTCGGATCATTGAGTCCTGGACCAGTCTGCATCCTGACTGTGAGGGAGACAGTGTGTGTGTGTGTGTGAGAGAGTGTATGTGAGAGGGTGTATGAAAGTGTGTGTGTGTGTGTGTGTGTGCGAGAGAATGTGGCAATGATTGTTTGTGAAAGTTATTCTTCTCTTATTATTATTGTAACTTTTATTATTAATGTCAGAAGTATTTAGCAGTAGTATGTTTTATATATTTGTATTTTATTATATATGTTGCATCGTTGGAGGAGCTCAGGTCATAAGATTTTCATTGCCATTTTCACATTGTAGCATGTGCATATGACATTAAAACTTTTGAATCTTTGAATTTGAAATATTTTGAAAATGTTTAGGCTTTATTAGAGAGATTTTAAGGTTTTAATAAATGAGATGACACGTGTAAATTGCAGTAGATTAGTAGTATTTTAAATTGTTGATGACATCCATCAGTTATATTAAGCTTATTTTCTAGAGTTTAGGTTACATACTATTGTCAACACAGCTGTTTTATCTTTGAATGTTAAAAACCAATATCATATACAAGTGTTTTGGCAGCCCACACCATCCTACACAACGTAACCCACAAGGTCACGACCCCAGGAGCACAGCATCAGCAGCCCGACAGAGAAACCCCAGCACCACATGCTCCATACCCTGCCCAAAATCGAGTAGAGAGCTGATGCACTGATGACTGCCGACCTGGGGGAGACCACACACACCTGCTCCGTCTCATATGTGCCTCACTGATGAGCTGTGATACTGTAAAGTGTCATGAACACTACACACTTTAAAAGTAATCCCACTTTCTAATGTTTGTGTGTGTGTGGATTTCAGGTGAATTGAAGTTCCTCTGTCCTCATTCAGTCATTACGTAACGTGATTCAACTTCTTTCTATTCAGGGGAACTTTCCTAATCCTTTTCACAGCTAATCCCAATCTGTGTCTGTGTCCCCCCACCCCCCCTTTTCCCCACAGCAGGACCAACAGAGGCTCTCTGGGACGAGCTGTCGGAGATTTGCGGGACTGTCGCAGTTTTCAATGAGTAGGAGGAAGGAAGAGGAAGAGGAGACATTTCCTAACATGGAGCTGGAGACTGATAGGTGAAAGAGGAAGAGGGGTTGAGTGTAATGGTGACACTGTTACTGCTGATGACAGACTGAATTCCCTGCTGTCATCAACAGGAACATCCCCTCTAGGAATATTACACAATGTGCCATAAACATAAAACCCTGTATTACCCCGAGCTCACTTCATCGTACAAGCCCTTGCACACACTCCATTCAGATCACACTGGCATTGTAAAATAAACTACTCACAACAACCAACAGGAATATATAAAGGTTTTTTATATAAATATGATAAGCATATATGGGGAAATTACCATTTGTTAGATAAGAGTCAGCGAAAGTGTGAAAACTAGTTAAAATAAATGGCTGACATAATAGGCTACTGTTTAAATAGTGAGCTCAAACAGAACTGTTTTAAATCTCAAAAATGTATAAATGGTGATTACATTTTTAAGGTTAAATGTGATAAATGGTTGAAATAGAGGTTTTAAATATATGTCATTATTGTGGAAAACCAGTCATGTAATTTCTGGAACAGTATTATACACACACTGCCTGTTATTACAACAGTGTGTGTAGAAGAAGACACACATATAATACTGCAACATTCACACTCCTTTCATACATAACTGAAATATCATATGACTGAAGTTAGTCTACTCACGTGCCGAGGACTTCTTTAAAATCAAAAATCTTCTTGATGTCGTCCTCCTGTTTCTTCCACGTCTCTCCTCTGCCGGTGTCTCCGTTCTCCCGAGCCATAGCGCTGCTTCTCCGGCCAAGTCCGACCGACTGACCGACCCGGAGCTGCGGGGAAACAGGAAAGGTAGACGGCAGGAGATGAGAGCAACGACGCCGAGCTGAGAGTGTGCTCCTCGGATACTGCAGGACATGAGAGTCCCCCTGCAGGTTACCTTGTCCCTGATGCAGCTGCTCTCTCTCTCTCTCTCTCTCTCTCTCTCTCT
>NW_011357368.1:8394141-8399546 GCF_000735185.1 Notothenia coriiceps
GATGTAGCATTCATGTTTACGGGGGAAAGAGAACGTCCTGACTGACCTCAGTTCTTCAAATTGCTCCTTATATTGGCAGGCGCCTCGTCAGGGTAGATGAGAGGAAATCTGTGTTGCAAGCGATTGGTATCATTGACTGTCATCAGACTGTTTGCACACACCATCCCAGTTTCCAAGAGCCATTGTTTGTACATCCTCAATAAAATCATTTTATGTTTGTTATTTGTTGAAAACAGTTATTTTGATTCCAGTCGTCTCGGAAAGCAACATAATAACTGATTCATGTCTGTTTTTGCAATTTTTCAGTAATTGATGATATTTGTCCAGTTTGATTAACATCCTTTGCATTTCATCATTTTTCCATTAGAATGTTTAGATTTCTGTGTGCATCCCAGTTTAATTTTTTTTTTTTTTATATATTATTATCTTTTCTCGCCATAGACTGACATTCTTGTTGCAGTTGTTCGATTTTGGCAAGCCAAGGCTCTTACTAGTAAGCTTACAGTCCTTTTTTCCATTCCATCGTTTGTGTCACTCATATTGATGCAATATGTGTGGTGCCCTTTAGCATTTAAGTAACACGACAGTGCTCACTGGTATGAAACTTAAACCTGGCGGGGCCCGGCCCGCCACAGCAAAACAAACAATTCGAAACTTTCCCGCCGCTCACCGACATAACAAGCACATCAACCGCGCGCTCACAGCACAACATGCCCGCACACCAACAAAGCAAAAGTCCGCAATACAAACGTCCCGCTTCCGCAAACTGTGTCCAGCAAAAATACACAAGAAAGGACTTATAATCGTTGCCTACCGCTTTCAACTTGTTGTGCGCTGCATCAATGAGTGTCCATACAGGTGAGTCCTCGTGGCTACTCCATCCATATCGATTAGGAAAACGGTCCGAAGGTTCCAAAGGTACAGAAATGTTTAAAGTCCGTTATCCGAAGCGTCCAAGCGATCCGTAACCCTTAGGACGCCGGCTGGTCGTTCCAGTTCGGGTCCCTGGATGCGAATCAACCGTCTTTTTCTGTTGACTTATGTCGGCGCTCAATCCCCAAGTTACGTTGAGTCGCCCGAGTAGGCTGAACTTGGCTATAAACGTGACGCGTTTTCGAAGAGAAAAGTCGCATAGTGAAGCAAGATAGTTTTGGGAATATTTACATAAACACGAAAATGATAACACTAGTAACTATGACAAAACGGTCCAAGCAGAAAAGATGACAGCAGCGAGCGGCTCAGCCCTCTGTCCATCCGCACTCAACATGAAACAAGTACCTTAAATAGACAAACTGCCACACCCATGTGAACAGTTAACCGGGAAGTGCTCAACAAACAAATAAAAGTGACGTAACAATAATAAAATACAAATAATGAACCGTTGGCTAAGTAGGCATTATGGCGCCTACAACTTACCATAAATTATTTTTGCCGAAAATAAGGTCCCATTGGTGGCGCCACCGAAAGGGAGGACTTCAGCTTCTCTGTAGCGGGCTGCAAGTACGTGAACTCGGCCCTCGCAGGTGCGCGCCGCCAGGAGCGAGTACATCTGACTCGAGAGAAAAACCTTGCTCAAAATCGGCGAGTCAAAGTTGGAGTGTCACGCAGCGTCCACACGGGCGGCCGTGACGTTGAAGCTGCGGTGAGTCTTGTCTGACAACGCGGACCACACCATCAGCATGAACGTCTCCCGCCCCCCGCCCCCCCGGACCACAAGCACGCGGTTTGATTGGCTAGAGCTTGTACTGGCATATGATCTGATTGGCTGACGCTTCCGCCGAAACTTCAAAAGTTGAACATTGCTCAACTTTTGAAGCGAGCAACGCGAGCAAAGCGAATCAATGCTCGCACAATGCAGTTCGGCAAAGCATGACGTCACCCCATTCAAAGTGAATGGGCAGAAGCGTTGAAGCGTGGACGGGCCGCCAGTGTACAAGTCGATTCCGAGTCATCATGCGCGAGAATTCACAAGTCCGAGTTCGAGTCCGCGTCAATCAGTGCACGAGTCGAGTCACGAGTCCAGGACTCGAGTACTCCATCTCTACTATCAGCTGACGCCAACAGGCCAGAACAGGGAGACAAAACACTGAGAGCAGCCCAAGGTTTCAGGCCTGAGCTCAGTGAGGTCAAACTGATAAACTGGATCAAAGTTATGGGCCTAGGAAAATATTTCCCCAACACCCCCCACCCCAGTGACAATCCAGGGAGCAGACATTGAGATTGTGAAATCCTACAAATACCTGGGTGTTCATCTGAACAATAAACTGGACTGGACTGATAATTCTGCTGCTCTGTACAAGAAGGGACAGAGCAGACTCTTTCTGTTGAGGAGACTGAGGTCTTTCGGGGTGCAGGGGGCACTCCTTCAGACATTTTATGACTCTGTTGGGGCATCAGCCATTTTCTATGGTGTGGCCTGCTGGGGCAGCAGCATCTCGGCTGCTGACAGGAAGAGACTGAACAGACTGACATAGTTGACATTCAACTAGGCTCAGGAAAGAGTTTATCCTCTGTAGGAAACTATTACAGAAGACCGGGTCACCTATTACATGCCGCGAAGAATGGAACACCCTGTAGTTTCGTCTGGCTAGTACATCTGCGGTAACGGTTAGTATGTAGTATGGTAGAGGTCCTCGTATTTTGTAACACGTAACCAGGTTAACCGGACAAAGACCAACTAAATAGGGGGGTACCATAGCTTGAACCTATAGGGAGGCCGAAGCATCTTCGGAACCCCAGACTGTTAGACTGGTGACAGGTCCCGCAGGCCAGGAGTCCCAGCGTGCGGGATAGGTCACGACCTGACTTTCGTTCTGTAACCATATTAATAATGTAGGACAAACCTTCAAAAATTTCGACGACGAACTCTTTTACACATACAAATTAAATCTCTTCCCAAAACAAACGGAAGTGACTCTGGTCGGACCATGCACCCCACTAGATTTTCCCTTAGGGAGTTCAGGTTGGTAAGTAAATGTCGGAACCAATGAGTGACTTGGAGAAGGTGAAATAATGGTCCCAAAACTACGGATAATCGAAACCGGAATTTTGTAAAAGTTTGACGACAAAATTATGAGTCAAAGGGTATCCTGAAAATTTTGTTCCAAATCGAAGACATTTTATTAGAGGAGGATTAAAATTTAAATTGAGATTTTCTTTACATTAAGGTAAACTTAGTTTTCTGTCTCTTTTCCTGGTAGGTGAGACAAAACCGATAACCCGGACGGTACCAACCAAGTCCATCGAGGTTGTATGGAGGTAAACGTAGCAATGTCACCGGTCCAGACAACACAAAGGAGAGACGTGCATAGAGGACCTCGAAGTCCGTACCAGGGAAACGAAAGTATTTGTTTTACCATGACTGAAAAGTCGTACACTCCTCTGTCGCAGAGTCGGGACGTCTCTGTGTCCTGGAAAACGTATCTAAAGTTATTAGTAATGACTTGGCGAAGAGCGTTTAATGTAATTTTCATTTGACGATAATTTGTTGAACTCATCTACAGTCTCCCCTTTGGTGTTATTTATTTCAGGGATTTTAACGATTACCTTATTTTAGTGTCATAAAATTTACTTTTTTATATATTTTGTAGAATGGACTGTTTCTCGTAACTACTAGTCTATTCTTGAAAAAGGTAGAACAGAGAAGGGACAGAGAGGGAAAACCTGACTTCTGACATCTACACGTCGACAACTAGTAATATGTAGATCCAATTTGTAAATTTGAATCTGTAATACGCAATCAATCTACGTGAAAGCTGAATTACCGTTTCACCTATAGCCTTTTGGGTCAAATGAACATAAGGTCCGGAATAATTCGACTGTAAACGTGTACCGTAAATGTTTCTTTTCTGGTTCTCTTCTTTATACCCCGCATCCTGACCACCTATTGTCGTCCTTTGGTTTACTGACAAACAGTTATTGTGCGGTGGTGCTTTTACAGGGAAGTTTCCGGGCGCGTCGAAGGACCCCAGTAACCCTTCCAAGGATTTGCCTCACTTTACTGAGTCTTCAAGGAGTCACCAGTCCGCACTATTCTCGACTAGTCTAAGACATCTACTGTCCTTTTCTCCGAAGTCGCGAAGAAATATTAGAGGGAAATCAAATCCTATGTGAGCTGTGGGAAAAGATTTCACTTCCTCTTTTTACAGTATATACAAAAAATTACAACAAGGTGGACAACAAAGTACAAATTATTAGTAGTTGGTGTCTTCTCGTTTCATTAGATGTACGGCGAATACCATCTAGGATTGGACACAAGGAGTACGTCTGCGTGTAGTTATTGTACGCGACCGGTTTAGTAATTGTCGGAATTACAATTTGTACCGGGCGTCACAAGCAGAAAGGGACTCAGGGACTCTACATAAAACGAAACGTAAAAGGAGAAAGAGAAATGGGAACTACAAATTTAGCTTCAATCCTGTACTTAAAAACCTTAATTATTGGACGTTGGACACACCGGTTTTTTCCAGTAGGTACACGTGAACAACTTTTTATAGTGAGCAATGTACATAAATACAGGTACGTTCTTTACCTTCATAGTACGGTGTATGTCTCGGTAGAACATGTTGATCAAACACTTGTCCAAGGAAAGTGTCGATATATGTTCTCTCCCTCAATGTGTCAGTGTTCTACCTCCTTAATGGCCAAATTTCGGTCATTAAGTTTACGAATCAAGTCTAACTCGATTCTGGGTGCCCATTCGTATTGTCTACTGTTCAGTATACAGGATAGAGGTATCTCCGACTAAGTAGTACAATTAGTGCTCTCGATAGGAATACGGATTTTGTCAGGACTGCGAGGAGACCCATTAGTGTTGTAGGACAATGTATGTCGATGTCAAACCCTATGGAGACAATAGTTTACAAATGTACTTTGTCCTTACCGTTATTTCTTTGCCCTCCATTTCCGGCCCTCCTTAGTGTATATGTATGAAGTTTCAAGACACGGAAAGTAATCTGAAGGACGACTGAGAGAGGTTACTAAAGTAGTACAAGTAGAAACCAGGACGAAGGGGAAAAGGCCAGTGAAACTAACTCGACCTATGACGGTACCAAACAAAATTTCAAATACACCCACAGTAACATTTGCCACCACACCACAAATGTTACAAGTTTCAAAACGTACATCAAATAATCCTTTATGACAACGGGTACAGAACCTTGGTCCCGGGGAGGTTACCTTACTATTCAAAAGGGTAAGAGTTTACGCCTGAAACTTATTAACAAATTATTATTATGTAAATTTTTGTAACGCACTCCGCTAACTTTTTTATTGAGTTGAATTGAAATTTAGTTTTGTTGTAATAGTCTTTGTCTTTATGGAGATAAGCAGGTGCCTCCCCTTTAAACGTCAAGAATGTCGAATGCTTTTCCTCGGCTTCTCTGCTCTGAACCCCGGTGTTCGAC
>NW_011357368.1:8399591-8412233 GCF_000735185.1 Notothenia coriiceps
ACGTACTACTACTACTACTACTACTACTACTACTACTACTACTACTACGTACTACTACTACTACGTACTACTACTACTACTACTACTACTTACTACTACTACTACTTACTACTACTACTCTCTCTCTCTCTCTCTCTCTCTCTCTCTCTCTCTCTCTCTCTCTCTCTCTCTCTCTCTCTCTCTCTCTCTCTCTCTCTCTCTCTCTCTCTCTCTCTCTCTCTCTCTCTCTCTCTCCTGCACCTCTCCAGTTATTTAAACAGCTGCTGTCAATTTCACGAGTAGAAAACATCACTTCCCGTCAGATCTTTCAAAAATAAAAGCCTGCATATTTACACAACGTGGAACATGAATACATTATTATTTACACATTACAGATTTGTTAAGATGTTCCATAATGTTCACAATATAATGCGTATATTACCATTATTAGGACTAATATAGTAAAGCCATACATCATACATCAAATGTATGGGTTAATATATATAATATATATATATATATATTATATATATACAGCTCTGGAAAAAATAAAGAATCCACTGCACAGTTATCAGTTTCTTTGGTTTTACTAATTAGAGTTATGCCTTTAAGTAAAATTATCATTTTTTCTTTTATTCTATAAACTACTGACAACCTTTCTCTGTGTTGGATTGGCTGACATACATGTAGAGATTGAGATTAAAGAAAAATGTGCAATAGTCTTTTAGTTTTTTCCAGAGCTGCATATACCCTAAGATAAACAAAAAACAATCAATTCAATTGGAAAAGCGAAGGTCAATTTGATGACTCTGGTGATGTTATATAATACAAAAATAATAATTTGATACAAACCGAGCCTTTTCCATGACAGCCAAACCCCAAAATGACCTCTCATCTCCTCTCCAGACACTATTTAGTTTTTACTATTTCACAGGTAGGCTAAAGATTTGTTTGCCAAATTTGAGCAATTTCAAAAAACATTTCTCACATTTCTGTTTTATTTTTAAAGCAATTTCCCCAAGTTTCCTGTAATACGCTGTTACGCATGCGTAGCTTGACCGCGGTCCTGCATGTCTGACGTCAAACGATTTTCGGGTTTTCCTCTTCTGCACAACAACTTGATGCGTTTTATTTCATTCACTACATGCTAAACTGTGTACAATAATACTAAAACGGAGCCATATTTTGGCAATGCATGTTGTTATGTAGATAAAAAAAAGACCTGATGGGATGCTGCTCTTGCATCTTGTCCGGTAAAAGGAGTGATGGTGTTAGTTCGCAATGCACCATCATGCACTCACTATGGGACCTCCAACAGCAGGGCTCCACACAGCGGCACGTGGATCAGCTGTGACCCGGCTGCAGCCTCACCTTCACCGGGCTTAAACCGTGCTCTGATCCCTGGGTCAGCTCTGGCCGGGTAACTGTGTGTGAGTGTGTAGTGTGTGTGTGTGTGTGTGGGGGGGGGGAGACACAGACAGAGGGAGGAGTGGTGGAATGTGTTGCAGCTTCTCATGAGTATTCTAGCTGCAAACTACTGCAGCTCTTCCTCAGCATCAGCCAGGAAACTGCTCTCCCTCCCCCGTCCTCCCTCACGCTTTACTCCAAGTCAGCAGATCTGACCTCCCCTGATGAAAGATGATTACCCAGCTGCAAAAGGAAGGAGGAGGAGGAGGAGGAGGAGAAGCAAAGGGCATCAGATCATTTAAAGAGGATGAAGGTGGAGGAAGATGACTCCATGGTGTGCACAGGCGGAACAGAAGCATTACAATGTCCCCCCATGTCATCAATGACTCCATTAAATACATAGACCTGCTCATACCACAGCCATGACGTCTGTCAGTAAACTACGCAGTCAGACACGCCTCGGCAAGAAAGGCCCAGGTGGAGCAAATAAAACAGATGGTGTCACAGTCATCTTTGAAATGTATTAGTAACGCCTGTGAGTCATAAAGTCATAATGTCTGCTGTGAAAAAGATTTCCGAAGAGCAATAGTGAACGATCTAGCTGGTTGAATCAAAACGGAATAATTTTGTTTACTGAGATTGTTGGCCTTCCCTACATTGGGTTATCTTTTTGTGAGATTTACTTTTTTTTTTATTCTTTATTTATTCGGGGTCACATTATATTAAAAGTATCGTTTTGCAAATCATATATTTTTAGACACCCGAAAATGACAAATGAAATACCAAACAAAATTATTCAAATGTGGGTAATGTCCACAGTAATGACTCTTACATGTCTAATATGTGTAATGTGTCATTGTAAAGCGCTTTGAGCACCTGTAAAAGCGCTCTAATACATTTTTTTAATGCATTATTATTATTATTATTATTATTAAATGAAATAAAAACGAAAAAGTACACAGGGGTTGTTTGAAATGTCAAATATCTACACATGTACTCCTGCATTATATTGCATTTAGCTGACGCTTTTATCCAAAGCGGCTTACAATAAGTGCATTCGACCAAGAAGATACAAACTTGAAGATCAGGTTTCATAGAGCCAAAACATTTCAAGGCATCTACTTAAACACACGCACGTACACATATATACATGTATATTTATTATACATATACATACATATACCCATATGCAAGCACACCGACATACATATACACATATACTGTATACATACATATACACAAGCATGTATGTACACAGACATTCACACACATATACATACAACTATATATGCATATATATCAACATACATATATACACACATATACATACACACATACATGTGCACATACATACACAGCTATACATATACATTCAATCGGTGTATAGAGGCACAGTCCAACAAGACATGGTTGTCTTTGGGATATGTAAATTCTCAACTTTTTCCATATTTCCTCAAATGTGTTTTCCTGAAGCCTCATTGAGAAAGTAATTATTTCCTTAACTTCATGGATTTTGTCGTACCAGTTGTCAAGGGAAGGGATGTCCGCTTTAAGTCATTTTCTAGTTATTGCTTTTTTTTTGCTGCAACAGTAAGAATTCCAAATAATATTTTTGTTTTAAGGTTTGTGGAAATTGAATGTACGAGCCCAAATAGAAATTCGTCCCAGTTTAAAGGGATTTTTTCCTGTAGTATTATTTCAATTTCGATATGAATCTTTTCCCAAAAAATTACTATTAAAGGACAAGCCCAAAACAAATGGTAGTGATGTGCTAGCTGAGAACCACATTTCCTCCAGCAGCTGGGGGGACCTAGATGATGTGATGACTGAGCAGGGCTGAAAAAGTACCTGCTCAGCATCTTCCAACTAAACATTCTGTAGGTGCCTGAGCTCGAGATCTTCCATTGACAAGTACAGTCATTTGTCCAGACTTTGTCAGGGATACTTTCTTTGGTTTCGTTTTCCCATTTGTGTTATATGTAGAAAGTATTTTCCTTTTTAATATCTTGAAGAGCTTTGTAAAGTTTTGAGATTACTTTCATCCCTGTGTCTGATGCACTGGTGAAAACCAAGGGCCTTCTGACTGTCTGACAGAGAACTGTTTAAGTAGTGGCGTACCTGTAGAAATAAAATAAAAAATCACCGTTATTCAACCCATATCGTTTTTTTTATTGTTTGAAAATGGGTCATGGTTCCTTTACTGAAGAAATTGCAGTCTGAAGTAAGGCCATGTTTGGCCCAACCTTTACATTTTGTATCTAGCTTGCTCGGGGTAAAATCAAGATCATGTGAGCACCATCTTAATATCTTCATTTCCTCCAGCAAGTCACTCCTGGTAAGGACCCTTAACCATAACTTTAAAGAGAGGTTTATCCAGCGGTTATCTTTTTCCAGTACGTTTTTAACATATATTTTATCCCCTAACCTTGCCTCATGCTCCTCCTGATACATTATTCTCAACTTCTTTCAATCTAGCTCTGTAGTCTGGCTTGCACCAGCAGAACAAGCTTCTTAATTGGGCTGATATATAGTAGTCCTTCAAGCAGGGGAGCGATACTCCTCCCTTGTTTTTTGCTAGTTGAAGAGTACAGAATCTAATCCTTGGTTTCTTCCCTTGCCAGATGTACCTTGATATGGTTTTATCCCATTCATTAAACTGCCCGTCTGTGATTTCAATTGGTATTCTGGAAAAGGTACAAGAGCCTAGGTAGGAAGTTCATTTCCACTGATTCTATTCATGATTCAAAGCTCAGCATTGGGATTAAGTTCCATCTATTTTTATATCTTCTTTTATTTTAAACTATGAACACAACAACATAATAAAGGAGCAATTTATTCATCTTTACAATTCACTAAATGAAATGGATTCTTTTTGTATTATCATATTTCTCACATTACGATTGTTGGTAGAAGGATTGGAGTTCATCGTTGGCTAAACTCTGTATTTACTGGTAAACAGTGAAGCCTATCCTTCACCTGCTGCTGTTCTGGTGCTTTGTTTACAGGCCGATTTTATTTCAAATTATGATCAATTATATATCAATGTGCAACGTACCCCACGCTATTCCCTCGTACACTGAGGAGGTGTAACTCTGATCACACCGGCTCTTTCCATCGCACTGTAATTGCTCTGCCAGGAGTGAAGAAAAAAACCAAGCCGAAATGAAGTGCCCTGCTGTGTGCGCACACAGCTCATTTAGCTCCTGGCGTAATGAGAGATGCTGCGTAAAAAAGAACAATCCATTTTGTAATGTGCCGTTTTTACAGCCCCCCACCCCAGACTGACAGCCGAGCCGATACACGACAACAAGTTTAATGGTGTTCTTTCGAAGCAACAGTCTAAAGCAATGCATGATGGGAAAACAGGACTGGGAAAGAGTGCCTGGAGCGACTTCGGAGCAATGAGTGTGTCAAAAGTGTTCAGAGGGGATAGGCAGGGAGAGATGGAGGAGGAGGGCGGGGGAAATGTAAAGTGACAAACAGCGTTAGTGTTGGATCTGTCACAGCCTCACAACACACTAGTTCAATTAAATGTGTGAGTTCCTTTTAAATCCAGCAGCAAGAAAGACAATCAAACTATTAAACACACTTATTTCAAAGTATAAAATCAGCCGTTCTACACAGTGTGAGAGAATACATCCCGCAGCAGTAACACCCCCCCCTTAATAAAGTGCTGGACGGCTCAGCAGTGTCCGAGCAGAACATGAGTCCTCAGAGAGCCGTTAGCATGCTGCGCTAATGTAGCATGTTCCATTAGACTAACACCAGACAGATGTTCAAAGACCTGGAGTACAGCGCGTACCGCTCACAGGCTGAAAGGAAAAATAAGCTCTAGCAGGACAGAGGGTGGAGAGTCATGCAGACGACATCGTGTGGAGGGCTTCAGATTCACTTTGGAGCATTTCCCTCTTCCTCCTCTTCCTCAGAAGCTTCCTGTTGGCTTTTCTTCTGTAAAGGAAAAGTCACACTTTACTGTCAGCAGCCAAACCCTTTTAGACTGTGCAATTCAGCAATAGTATCTTATTAATGCTAATACACCAGTAGATATATTGCCATGAAGTATTGTAGTAAAATATGTATAATTTATTGTGTTTAAATAAATATTTTGTATTCTATTTTTATCTTTTATTGGACATTTTATTTTGATTTCTTATGTTAATATCAATATTTTTATTCAAATGTATTGGACATTTTCTTTTTTACTCTTTATGTCAATATCAATATTTTTATCTTTCATTAGACATTTTAAATTTGACTTTTTAGTAAATACAAATATTTATATTCTTTTTTATTCTATTGGAAATTTTAAAATGTGACTTTATGTTAATATAAATATTTTAATTATATTTGATCTTTTAATGGACATTTTAATTTTTTTTGTAAATATAAATATTTATATTTTAATTTCTGAACTTTATAAAAATGTCTATTTTATTGCACATTCTTATTTTAATTTCTTATGTTTTAATAAATACTTGTATTCTTTTTTTCATCTTTTATTTACTTCATTCAAAAATCGAACACAACTTTCCCCAGGATAAATGACGTACTCTGAACATATGCTCACTACTGTCTTTGTCGTTTAACATTAATGACAATACAATGTACGACTACAGCAATGTACTTTGTCCTGTTTCATTACCTTGTGTAGCATAACGGACAATTACATAGTGTTGTGTTGGAGAAAAACAATGACTGATCCTCGACTCTTACCAGTTTGAGGAAGTCCATGAGTTTGTAGGCATCTTCTCCTGTGGAGAGATCCACAAAGTCCCGAGGGATTCTGTAGCTCAGACAGGGGCTGGGCTGCACCGTCACCTCGCTGGTGGTGCAGCGGAACGCCGGGCCCTCCTGCACAGAAAAATAGAGTCACCATAAAACAGTTTGAACTTCTGATTTATTAAAGCCCCTGTCACACTGTCCCGAAATTGACACCCGATGGACACACGATTAAGGAAATCTTCAAATTCGGCTCTGATCGTAACAACATCGGGCCATTCGTGAGGGCATCTTAAGCCATCGTATTGACCGCCGGTGGAGTTTCTCAGGCTCCGGCAGCAACTTCGGGAGCGGTGGCAACATCTTTGGCATCACAAAGCATTGCTGAAGGACCTTGTGAAGGTTCATTTTCGTGTTGACTTCGTGTGTCCATTTTGCCCTTCGTAAGGCATTCGTGAGGGCATCTTGAGCCATCGTATGCCCGCCGGTGGAGTTTCTCAGGCTCCGGCAGCAACTTCGGGAGCGGTGGCAACATCTTTGGCATCACAAAGCATTGCTGAAGGACCTTGTGAAGGTTCATTTTCGTGTTGACTTCGTGTGTCCATTTTGCCCTTCGTAAGGCATTCGTGAGGGCATCTTAAGCCATCGTATGACCGCCGGTGGAATTTATCAGGCTCCGGCAGCAACTTCGGGAGCGGTGGCAAAATCTTTGGCATGCCAAAGATGGCTTAAGATGCCCTCACGAATGGCCCGATGTTGCTACGATCAGAGCCGAATTTGAACATTTCCTTTATCGTGTGTCCATCTGGTTGTTTTAATGCACAACAAAATCATGTAAACATATGATGTAAATAACCCAATTTGTGTTCTGTGAAACTAAAAAGGATATAATATATTATTTTGAAGGCGAGGAAGTTGTTGTTGCTATGGAAACAACATGACGGAGAAAACTTAATATCTTCTACATATAAAGACGGAGAAAGTAAAGAACAAAGTCGGAAAATACCAGTACAGTATCATAATACTTTAACATAATTGTTTGTGTTACTTTCGTTGCAGTTGTATGTCTTAAATGTAATGTAAATGTTGCCTTCGTGTTTGGTTCGGGGCCATCTTCGTGCGAAATTCACAATTCCATATTCGTGTGTCCATCGGGTGTCAATTTCGGGACAGTGTGACAGGGGCTTTAAGAGCGGCCGAAAGTTCACCCTCACTACAAATACTTTGATTCTCTTCTGGGTCTTTGTGAAGCTCCGCACAATGAAGTCTGATTTTAGAAAGCGTGTCATGAAAGCTCACCTGTTGCTGGGAGATCTCCCCTCCTGACCTCAGCTCCTCCCAGCTGAAGAGCAGAGAGTCTGTGAGCGCTCCGAAGGGGTTCAGGTCTATCAGCCACACCCTGCCCTGCACACACACACGAAGTGTAACTCAGTTTGCGAGTGACTATTTTAAAGTGGACTATGTCAAAATGCATCAGTGTGCTCACCTCACTATCTCTGTAGACGTCAAACACAACTGTAAAACAGAAACACAGTCATCTTACATTTGCATCAACACACGTCATATTTTTGAATAGAGACACATTGGATCTGTGTTTTCTGCTTTTCCTGCTGTGTGTTAGTGGAGCTTGGCACAGACAGAGGAGGGGAAACACTCACAGTCTTCGTCAGGGAAGTTGTACTGGACGTGCTGGCTGAAGAACTCCTGGATGGCGTGACTGACCTGCTCCTCCTGCTTCAACACGTGATGGTAATACTGTGTGTAGTCCCTCTGGGAGATAGCTGCCAACACAGACACACACCATGAGGGGAGCTCCGATAGGTCCAGCATTAAACACTATATCTATAGCAATCAAACTAATTCCCATTTCAGACATATTCAGCTCAGTTCTGTACAAATCCAGCATGCTAATCCAATTGAGTGGCTCATACTGTGAGATGCATTGTTTCGTTAACAGTTTGTTTAAATACTCTGTTAGCCCTTCATACAAAATGTTACTTAAAGGGGCCCCGTTATGCTTGTTGGGGTTTTCCCTGTCCTGTAGTGTGTTTTATAGGTTTTAGTGTCAATGGTCTGCAAAGGCTAAAATCCTAAAGTTCCCTCCAGAGGTAGTTTCTCTAGAAAAACACCTGGTGACATCACTCCGTAACACTCGCGCTTATTAAATCGATAAGTGCTATAGCTCATTGTATGTGATGGCTAAGGGCTGGGACGTCTCTAAGTGGTTGACCAATCACAACAGAGCCGACCAGCTAACCGATCAGAGCAGACTGGGCTCTGGTTTCAGACAGAGGGTGAAAAGAGGTGCTGCAGCACAGGCAGTATGAGAACAATAAAGAAATCTTTGAACATTAAAAGCATGTAAACATGTCACAGTAGAGGAAGAAAATACACATATGAACCTGAACATTTGCATAATAGGGAGGGGCCATTTAAGAAAAAGTATCAGCACCGAAATATACTGAAGGAACCAAAAGTTAAAGAAAAATAAATACTATATTATTGTATTAAATCCCAGTTTGTAAATGTTGTGCTTAAATCTATTGATTACTATGTAGTGTAATGTAATGTTCAGATTCTATATAATAAGTCAGAATGTTTTAGGTAAGTAACTAGTGATTAATGTCAGATTAATGTAGTGTAGTAAAAAGTACATGTTTTTCTTGGTTGTAGTGAAGTCAAATGAATTAGCAGAACATGATTATACAGGGTTATATTACATAATTGGTTGATAGCAATCACTGCTTAATTAGTATATTGATTTTCTTTCCAAAAATCCAGAATGAATTGTGGACGCAGAGTTTTTACCGATCAGTTTGTTTTCTCTCACGAAGCAGCGAAACTCTCCGCCAGGAATCAGCTCGCTCCACTTTCTCAGGACCAGCTGAGGACAGCACAGATATTACAGGATTACTCAATAACAATGAACATTGCACCTATTTCAACATGGAGGAGGTGGTCAAGTCAAACTACATGTTGATAATATAACAGATTTCCCTTCATAGCAAAAGTGACTTTGTAATTGCATCAGAACAACAGATCAAAACACAAGCTAATCAAAATACTGTAGAGTTAAAATACCTCATAGTTAATGACTGGATCTGGGGAGTCCTGGTCACTACATTGAAGGAATCTGCAGAAAGAAATGAAGTTACAATCGCTATACAAAAAAAATATACAAATGTTATGCAGCATCATAAGGGTTGTTTATCGATTCTGATCTGATTATCATTTCTATTTTTATTTTCACTGTCATTTGATCCGCAACACTGCAAACCTGACCTCAGCAAGTTTGTTTTGAACATATTAAATACAATATATCACGTTGACTTCTCTACTCAGGCACACGCAAGCACGCTGTGGATATCGGTTGCCATCTAAATGCGAAATGTGTGTGTTGATGTCGTTGGGAGGAGAGGCTTACGGCTGCGTCAGGTCGTGAGTGATGAAGTCAGAACTTTTGAAGAGCAGGAATATATCACGGAGGCTGTCACACTGCAGGGAACTGTTCAGAGCAATCCAGTTAGCATCCTGACACACACAAAGACAACAAAAAAGCATTGTTAAGTTGTGTCCAACAATGAAGTGGAGCAAAAAACACCAAAACAACAAACAATTTACAGGTTATTTTTTTATTTTTTTAAAAAGGTATATTTTCTTAGGCATACAGTTTTTCATTTGAGTGCAGTTTTATTTACCCGTGGAGCGCTCCAGTTGAGTTTGGGGAAGACGCGCCCGCCCAGAGTGTTTATGGCCTCCAGCACTTTGGAAGTGAATTCTGGGAACTCAGGTGCCTAGACACACAACAACATCATCATAACATGGCGGTCACAACTACTGAATTATAAAATGTGTATGAAAAGAAAGAATGGTATTACTGTAAAATGCAGAGAGCAGTAGCATAAAGTGAGTTACAA
Organism: Notothenia coriiceps; assembly: GCF_000735185.1. Lineage (NCBI taxonomy): Eukaryota > Metazoa > Chordata > Actinopteri > Perciformes > Nototheniidae > Notothenia > Notothenia coriiceps. The sequence goes on from NW_011357368.1 coordinate 8,409,614, forward strand.
AACTGACCAAATCATGCTAATATAGACTGCATAACACATTTTATTAGGCGTCAATAAATGCAACATTTTGATTGGGCACAGATCAACATTCAAAGTACGTACAGTGACAGTGGTGGTTGTCTCATCGTCTGACCACTGGAGGGAAGGAGAAAAAACAGCTAAATTAAATGCATGTTGGGATTTACTGTGATATCTATATATATTTGAAGTGATAAGATAGGTATGACTTAGAGGGTGTATTTATAAATGGAAAAATAGTGAAAATAGCCTTGGTCTCTGTACCTGAATGTCCTCTTCTTCGTCCGAGTTGCTGTTGTTATTGTGCACATTGTCATGGCCACTGACAGAAAAGAAAGCAGAAAATAATGATTTAGCAGGATTCATATTATGAGTTGGAGAAAATGTGTGTTGTAGATGGAACTGCTTAAAGTCTCGTGGCCTGTTTGTTACATGATGCATGAATAAGGGTCCCTACCTTCCAGAGACTACCAGTGTGCCATCGTCCAGTAAATACTCTATTACATTTTGAGGCAGCGGGAGAATCACACTGCAAAAAAAGAAACAACAGACATGAGAAGAAGAAAGGGGTTTAATGGAGCTGCCCAGAACAAAAGGATGTTATAATACACACGATAATAAATAGAAAGACAGGCAAGTAGCTGCGTTAGGCTTCGGTTAAATGGACTAGCGCTAGCGTTTACAGCAACAACAATGTGCATTTGTCCGGGACTTTCTGTACAAACATTTGCTGTTTACCTTTTAATCGTATGTTTCTTGAATATTGGATACCAAACCGAAAACTGACAGTTGGCCACTTGCTCCTTCTTCATGCTGCAATATCCTGAAATGTAAAACAGTGCAACAGTATATATCTTCCGAACTCCTGGTCCCTAAATGTGGCCGGACCATTGTTATGTAATATATTGACCTTTTTATGAAGCAATGCTTTCCATTTGCGCTGGTATGAATGTATTTTATTGCATTTGAATCACGTTGGTAAACAAAATGAGCTTTATTTATAGAATTATGTATGTGTTTACAGAAGGGGAAGCTTTTGTGAGACGTACGTGTGGGCGTGGTCGGTGAATTTGGGACATAGATCGTTTATTAAAAGAGGAATCACTTAGCACCTTAAAAAACTACATTTGCTTTGTTCAGAGCACACATTTTTACTTTTCCAAATACACATGACATGAGATACTGATTACACCATTGATAAACATTTCAGACATTATTTTGATATTACATGTAATTAGTGCTAAATTAAATGTACTAACAACACTAACAATGGCTGTAGTCAAGCCTTGACAGAGAGCCAATGCACAATAGCAGGATCCTAAAATCAAAGTAGATACATAAAATAATAGTTATTTTTTGTTGTTGCATGTATTGGTGTGCTATTGAATGCCTTTGAAAATGCAGAAATTATACAATATAAGTAGTTAGTTGGGATTAAAAGTATGTATGTTCCCTCACTGAGGAATAAAACTAGTCTCCGGAAGTAGAAGCAGACTGACTCATCGCTTCTTATATATTATCTCTTTCTCTCAATTCATTGCGGTTGGGATTTCACGTGAGTTCAGTTTAGTTTGTTCGTTTCTAGTGTATGATTAGTGTAAGTGAAAAATACATGATCTCTGGCAGTATAACTGACTATAAGCATCTAGGTAATGGTACCCGAAGAGAAAAGCTCAAAGTTTGGCTAATTTTCAATCCTATGATCACAGCTCTCGGTGTTTTTTGTTAAATCTGATTAGTTTTATAGCTTAACTTGTAATCAACATATTCGCCTTTTGATTTGAAGCTTTCTCACTCGACTTTCCTCCGTTTGCAGATATCCAGAGAGTGAAAATGAGCAACCCTGAGGCCCCTAAAGAGACTTGTGCTCCACACGTAGTGAAAGAAGAGGTAACACTGCGTCTGTTTTCAGGCTTTATTTGTGTGTCTAAACTATAACTTATAATTTCTCATAAACTCATATTCTTTACCAACTATTATCCCCAATCCTAACTCATCAATGTGTAATATCAAGCAATGCAAAGCAGCATATTATATATTTCAAACTATTTTTAAAGATATTACTGATTTGTCATGCACACCACTGAGGAATATCTTCTAAAGTAGACACTATTACACAATTCAAACCAAATTGGCCCTTTGATTGATCATTTTTAAAATCATCCCACGAGTACAATGATTTTAATGTATTCATTTCGATAGCTTTTAAGCTGAAATACCCTTTCAGTACTCACACTGCTCTGTAGGAAAGCTTCTGCTGGTTACTTGTGACATTGATTGGCCGTAGAGACATTGTGATTACAGAGTAGCATGACTTCATCTGTTTCAGCTCCTGGCAGCAGGACAATGGCTGAAGCTGGAGAAGACGACCTATGTGGACCGTTCCGGAAGTACCAGGTACTGTCCGCTCTACGACTGACACCACTTCATTATCACACAAGTTTCCCGCTAACACTTCATCCTGTTTTCCTCCACCAGAACCTGGGAAACCGTGAAAAGGACGACGAGGCAAACCAACCCAAGTGCAGATGGTATGCGTTAGCCCCTCAGTGTAATCTTAAGTAAAATGGAGTTTGCAGGCTGTAACGCTTTCCCCCCCCCC